>NW_004444020.1:5822460-5861960 GCF_000243295.1 Trichechus manatus latirostris
AAAAACTACTGGGTTATAGAAGAAATTAAGGATGGAATAAAGAAATTCACAGAATCAAATGAGAATGAAAACACTTCCTACCAGAACCTTTGGGACACAGCAAAAGCAGTGCTCAGAGGTCAGTTTACAGCAGTAAATGCACACATCGAAAAAGAAGAAAGGGCCAACATGAAAACATTAATGCTACAACTCGAACAGATAGAAAGAGAACAGCAAAAGAAGTCCTCGGATATCAGAAGAAAGCAAATAATAAAAATTAGAGCAGAATTAAATGAAATAGAGGAGAGAAAAACAATTGAAAGAGTTAAAAAGATCAAAAACTGGTTCTTTGAAAAGATCAACAAAATTGATAAACGATTGGCCAAACTGACAAAAGAAAAACAAGAGAGGAAGCAAATAATCGGTATAAGAAATGAGACGGGTGATATCACAAGAGACCCAACTGAAAATTAAAAGAATCATAACAAAATAGTATAAAAAATTGTACTCTAACAAACTTGAAAACTTAGAGGAAATGGGCAAATTTCTAGAAACACACTATCTACCTAAACTAACACAAACACAAGTAGAACAACTAAATAAACCTATAACAAAAGAAGAGATTGAAAAGGTAATTTAAAAACTCCCAACAAAAGAAATCCCTGGCCTGGATGGTTTCACTGGAGAATTCTACCAAACTTTCAGAGAAGAGTTAACACCACTACTACTAAAGGCATTTCAGAGCATAGAAAAGGATAGAATACTCCCAAACTCATTCTATGAAGCCAGCATAATGCTGATAGCAAAACCGGGTAAAGACACCCCCAAAAAAGAAAATTACAGACCAATATCTTTCATGAACATAGATGCAAAAATCCTCAACAAAATTCTAGCCAATAGAATTCAACAACATATCAAAAAAAATATAGTTCACCATGACCAAGTGGGATTCATACCAGGTATGCAGGGATGGTTCAACATTAGAAAAACAATCAATGTAATCCATCACATAAATAAAACAAGAGTACCACGTGATCTTATCAATCAATGCAGAAAAGGCATTTGACAAAGTGCAACATCCATTCATGATAAAAACTCTCAGCAAAATAGGCATAGAAGGGAAATTCCTCAACATAATAAGCGGAGTTTATTCAAAGCCAACAACCAACATCATCCTAAATGGAGAGAGTCTGAAAGCATTCCCCTTGAGAATGGGAACTAGACAAGGATGCCCTTTATCACCACTCTTATTCAACACTGTGCTGGAGATCCTTGCCAGAGCAATTAGGCTAGAAAAAGAAATTAAAGGACATCCAGATTGGTGAGGAAGAAGTCAAAGTATCTCTATTTGCAGATGATATGATCTTATACACAGAAAATGCCAAAGAATCCACAAGAAAACTACTGGAACTAATAGAAGATTTCAGCAAAGTATCAGGATACAGGATAAGCATCCAAAAATCAGTTGGATTCCTCTACACCAGCAAAGAGAACTTTGAAGAGGAAATCACCAAATCAATACCATTTACAATAGCCCCCAAGAAGATAAAATACTTAGGAATAACCAGAGACGTAAAAGACCTATACAAATAAAACTACAAGACACTACTGCGAGAAACCAAAAGAGACCTACATAAGTGGAAAAACATACCTTGCTCATGGATAGGAACACTCAACATTGTGAAAATATCAGTTCTACCCAAAGCCATCTACAGATACAATGCAATCCCGATCCAAATTCCACTAACATTTTTTAATGAGATGGAGAAACAAATCACCAACTTCATATGGAAAGGCAAGAGGCCCCAAATAAGTAAAGCATTACTGAAGAAGAAGAACAAAGTGGGAGGCCCCACACTACCTGATTTTAGAAACTATTATACCACCATGGTAGTCAAAACAGCCTGGTACTGGTACAACAACAGATACATAGACCAATGGAACAGAACTGAGAATCCAGACATAAATTCATCCACCTCTGAGCAGCTGATATTTGACAAAGGCCCGAAGTCCATTAACTGGGGAAAAGACAGTCTCTTTAATCAATGGTGCTGGCATAACTGGGTATCCATCTGCAAAAAACTGAAACAAGACCCATACCTCACACCAAGCACAAAAACTAACTCAAAATGGATCATAGACTTAAATATAAAATCAAAAACAACAGAGATCATGGAATAAAAAATAGGGACAATGCTAGGAGCCCTAATACATAGCATAAACACAATACGAACCATAAGTAACAATGCACAAGAACCAGAAGAGAAACCAGAATACTGGGAGCGCCTAAAAATCAAACTCTTATGCTCATCAAAAGACTTCACCCAAAGAGTAAAAAGACAAGCTACAGAGTGGGAAAAAATTTCTGGCTACGACAAATCCAATCAGCATCTAACCTCTAAAAACTACAAGATACTGCAAAACCTCAACAACAAAAAGATAAATAACCCAATTAAAAAATGGGCAAAGGATATGAACAGGCACTTCACTAAAGAAAGCATTCAGGTAGCTACCAGATATATGAGGAAATGCTCATGATCATTAGCTATTAGAGAAATGCAAATCAAAACTACAATGAGATACTATCTCACCCCAACAAGGCTAGCATTAATCCAAAAAACACAAAAGAATAAACGTTGGAGAAGTTGTGAAGATACTGGAACACTTATACACTGCTGATGGGAATGTAAAATGATACAACCACTTTGGACCATTCCCAAAATCGATTTGGCACTTCCTTAAAAAGCTAGAAATAGAAGTACTATACAATCCAGCAATCCCACTCCTTGGAATATATCCTAGAGAAATAAGAGCCATCACATGTATAGATATATGCACACCCGTGTTCATTGCAGCACTGTTCACAATAGCAGAAAGATGGAAACAACCTAGGTGCCCATCAATGGATGAATGAATGAACAAATTATGGTATATTCATGCAATGGAACACCACACAATGATAAAGAACAACAATAAATCTGCGAAACATCCCTTAACATGGATGAATCTGCAAAGTATTATGCTGAGTGAAATTTGTCAGTCGTAAAAGGACAAATATTGTATGAGACCACTAGTATAAGAACTCAGGGAATGATTTTAACATGGAAGAAAACTTTCTTTGATGGTCATGAGGGTGGGGAGGGAGGATGAGTGTTATTTACTAACTAGATAGTAGATAAGAATTATCTTAGATGTAGGGAAGGACAATGCACAATACAAGAGAAGTTAGCACAACTGGATAAACCAAAACCTAAGAAGTTTCCTGAATACAGCTAAACACTTCAAGGGACAGAGTAGCAGGGGCAGAGGTCTGGGGACCATGCTCTCAGGGGACATCTAGGTCAATTAACATAACAGAGTTTATTAAGAAAATGTTCTGCATCCCACTTTGGTGAGTGGCTTCTGGGGTCTTAAAAGCTAGCGAATGGCCATCTAAGATGCATCAATTAGTCCCAGCCCACCTGGAGCAAAGGAGAATGAATAAACGCCAAAGACACAAGGAAAATATTAGCCCAAGAAACAGAAAGGCCACAAAAATCAGAGATTCCATCAGCCTGAGACCAGAACTAGATGGTGCCCAGCTACCACCAATGACCACCCTGAGAGGGAACATAACAGAGAGTCCCTGATGGAGCATGAAAAAGGTAGGGTGCAGAACTCAAATTCTAGTAAAAAGACCAGACTTAATGGTCTGAGACTGGAGGGACCCCAGAAGACATGGCCCCTGGACTCTCCGTTAGCCTAGAACTGAAACCATTCCCAAAGCCAGCTTTTCAGACAAGGATTAAAGTGGACTATGGGACATAAAATACTCATGAAGAGAGTGCTGCTTAGCTCAAGTAGACACATGATACTAAATGGGCAATTCCTGTCTGGAGGCAAGATGAGAAGGCAAAAAGGGATAGGAGCTGGTTGAATGGACACGGGAAATCTGGGCTGGAATGGAGAAGTGTGCTTTCACATTACAGGGAGAGCAGCTAGGGTCACATAGCAATGTGTGTATAAATTTTTGCATGAGAAACTGACTTGAACTGTAAACTTTCATTTAAAGCATAATAAAAAATTTTTAAAAATGGAAGAAAAATTTGTGTAAAGCTGAATTTGTTAATCTGTTCATTTACGGCTTTTGGCTTTCATGTCACAATTAGCATACATAATTTACTCCATAGATACTTTTAGTATTTTTATGGTTTCGTTTTTAATGTTTAAATATTTGATTCACTGAGAATTGATCCGAGAGTTAGGTTTGATGTATGGATGCAAAGTTATGGGTTTTTTCCAGATGGCTACCCATTATTATTATTTTTTAATAATTCATCTTTTCGCTACAGATTTAAGTTTTTACCAACATTTGAAGCGTTGATAGAAACTACTGAATTGACTTATAAACGAGTTTACCTGTTTGCACTTCCACCAATAGGCTTGTACAGTACCCTTTTCCCCACATTCTTACCAAGATGTGATATTTTATCTTTTTAACTTTTTGCCAATCTGGTAAGCAAATTGTGGTGTTTTGTTGTTGTTTTCACGGGAGGTGAGAATTATAGCAAGGAACAGAGGAGTAATGTGTCATATGCCTAGAGGTGGAAACTGAGAAGTGACCATTGAACGAATGGAGACTTTCAGGAAAGCAGTGTTGTGTGGACAGTGAGGGCACCCCGCAGGGACTGGAGCCAGCATATGCCTCGGGTAATAGGAAAAAGGGCATCTATGTTAATACTCACCTTTTTTAAGGAAGGAGTGAGGAGAAAGGTGATATCAGGATTCTTAAGGACCTGGAAAGCAGTGTTTTGGGGGACACATGGGAAGCTTAAAGCCTGGCTGGAGAACCTGGACTGATGAATGAAGAAGTGTTCAGGGGGCACATCGTTGCTTAGGTCTGGTCAAACCCTGCCCCCTCCACTTGGCTCAGTGAGGGCCTAGAGAGTCTACCCCCAAACATCTGTCCAGTCTCCACCAGTCTGGCCTAAGCCCCCATCATCTCTTGCCTGGACTAACCGAAAACATTTGTCGCCAGGTCGATTCTGACTGATGAGGACCTCATATGTGCAGAGTAGAACTGTGCTCCATAGGGTTTTCAAGGCTGTGAACTTTTGGAGGTAGATCACCAGGCCTTTCTTCCAAGGTGCCTCTGGGCATGCTCGAACCACCAACCGTTCTGTTAGTAGTCGAGTGCTTAACCATTTGTGCCACCAGGGAACCTTGGACCTCTACAACAGCCTCCAATTACTCCTGCACATACATGCCCTCTGACCCATTCTCTACTTTGCATCAGAGAGATCTTTTAAAATCTTAGATCTGGCCACTTGTAATGTTCCTCCCTAAAATTTGTCAATCATTTACAGTTATCTCTTGGGGTGAAATTAAAAATTCTCAACCCAACCCACCTATGCCTCTGTCTGCATTCGTGCAATCCCCAGCTTTTTATGACTGTTCAGCCACAGTGGCTTTGTTCTTTGACCATGCCAGTCTCCTTCTTCCCACCACAGGGCCATCACCCTTACTGTTCCTGAGCCCAGATGCTTTTCCCCCTCTGCCCCCTCTCTACCCTAGCACACATACACTCCTCCTGGCCAACTTCTATCCATGGTCACCTCTCTGCTTGGTGGAAGATCTTCCCTGACACACTCCTCTGTGTGTCAGGTGCACTCCTCTCGTGGCCGCCTGTGATTTTCTCTCACAGCAGTTAGCACAATTGTAATTATTTAGTTATTTTAATAACCATTTATCTAATTTCTGTTTCTCTCACTAGATTACAAGCTTCATATTGCTGTATCCCCAGTGGCTAACAGAATGCCTGGCATAAAGCTGGCATTTGGTAAAATTTTTTTTTTTAATTGATGAATGAACGAGGTATAAGTATAAAGCAGTGAAACTGATTCCAAGTGTCATAAAGAAATACAATGTTTATCCCTCCCTGTGGGGAATGTCTTTCCATCCTCATCTTGATTTACCCAAATCTTCTCTTTCTTCAGCGCTGCCAATCCTAACTGCTCCTTGCTCCAGAAAGCATTTGTACCTCCTCTAGTTCACTCTGATCTCTTATTTTCCCAATCCCTCTAGCACCCGCTGACAGGAGAAGAATGAAGGAGGGGGAGAAGTAAGAGTGAGACTCCATGGTGGTCTTTATCTAAACACCAGAGAGTTATTTTCCTTTCTCTTAATTCCTACTCTTTCTCTTTGAATACAGAGCTATATTCTACCTAATTTGCTTTGATTGCTCCCTCAGGAGCTATCATGGAATCAATTAGATTTGTAGACTTTCATGACTAGAGATCACCCAGTATCCATAGTCTAAAAGTGGTGGACACAGTTGTGTAGGAGCACAGGGCATGCACTAAGGAGGGGTATCCAATCCAGCCTGAGGAGCATGAATGGGTAATTGAGAGGTTTTCCAGAACTGGAGTTACTCAGCCAAAGAAAAGCAGATGGAAGAACATGCGAACAGGCTTGGAGGTGGGAAACAGAGTTGTGGGTTTGGGAAATTTAAAGTCTTTTGGCATTGCAGAAGAGTAAAGTGGAGCAGAGAGGGCTCCTCGCTGATGCACCATGATTGGTGGTTGAGGATCAGGTGTTGGATGGGGTCTTAGGTTCCTCACCAGGGAGCTCAAATTTTATCTATGGCAGGAAATCAGGGTGGTCCATGTGCCCTGGAGCTGATGCAGGTGTCTCCAGAGGAGCTCACAGAGGAATCCATGTTGGGGAGGGAACTGGCACACTGGGAGTGCTGGGAGGAGCTGGAGAGAGAAGGGCCTTGGGTAGTTGGCAGCTTAGGTGCCTCAGTGGCAGGGGCCAAGGCAGCAAGAGTGGCCCTGAGGTTCCTTTACAGGCCTGGGTGTGCAGGGCCATCTCTCCATGTGCCCATTTTTTCCTCAGCATTGTGCCTGGTCTTAGAAAGCCCTGGCACAAACGTGAAGGATAGCCTTGCCTCTGCCCGCCTCCTCCATGTGCAAGAAGCAACAGCAGCATTTTCCATGCACACGTTGGCTTTTAGCTTCTTTAATGAAGAACTATAGTTTATATATTTAAACTCCACACTGTGAACAATAAGCAATTAACACAATATTTAAAGAAATGGGTACAATTTGGTTACCTCTGTAACCAGTGCTGTATAGTTAAGGATGTAATCCATTTTCTCTTTTTCCCTTTAGAAAGTTGAATTTTTTCTGCCTCTTACTTACTTCAAGATTAAAATCTCCTGGGAATACTCTTAGTTCTTGAGATCAGGTGTGGGCACCTTCCCCTTCAGCTTCTTAACTCTCTCAGCTCAAGGAAGAAAGAATGACCCAGCAGTTCTTCTTTGACCCCTGCTCCAGAGTTGCACAGTTAAGGAAGTGATACCTTTATGAGCCCCTCTTATTGCTGGTTAATAATCTAGAAGTTCTTATTAGTTGAATTTCTTTGGCCACTTGAAGCCCCTCTTTCTATTTCATCTCCTCTCCATCTCCTCGTATAGCTACCTAAACATGGGTGAATTGCATGATATCTTTTCTTCTGTAAATTGGGAATAATAGTAACATTTTTGCTTGAAATTTGCACACAGTGAAGCTTAATTTGCTTTGGTAAGAATCTCTCTTAGCAGCCTCTACTCTTACCAGTTTTATAGTCTGGCTCTTTCAAAGAAAGCAGTGTTATAAAACAAACGTTTATGAGAATCTAAGTTTGTTGAGAAACTCTGAAACCCTTTATATTCATATGCTTTTCAGAGATATAAAGGAGTTTCATCACCATAAAAAAATTAGGATCAGAGATGGGGATTTCCAAGGTGAGGGTGTTATATAATTGGATACTTAATCCAAATTCACTGTTGAGAGTAGAGGCTGTGGCATTGAGGAATAAAGCTCTTGTCATCAGAAAGGGCTGAAGACAAAGATTAGACAGCCCCATAAAACAAAACGAGACTAATGGGGCACAACAGCCCAGGGACAAGGACTAGAAGGCAGGAAGGGACAGGAAAGCTGGTAATAGGGAACCCAAGGTCGAGAAGGGAGAGTGTTGACATGTTGTGGGGTTGTTAACCAGTGTCATAAAACAATATGTGTACTCACTGTTTAATGAGAAACTATTTGTTCTGTAAATCTTCATCTAAAGTACAATAAAAAAAAAAAATTTAAAAAAGGGGGCTGAAGACTGCAAGTTGTCCCCATGGAGAGGGGAACTGAATATAATGAGCCATAGTCATAGCATGAGAGTTTTGGGTTTGTTGAGGGAAGGCTTTCTAGAATGAAGTCTCTTATAATTTGAAATGAGTTGCAGAGGAGATAGTTAAAAACAATGTAGGGTTAAACCCAAACCAAACGCGTTTCCTTCGAGTTGATTCTGACTCATAGAAATCCTATAGGACTGGCTAGAACTGCCCTTTAGGGTTTCCGAGGCCTTAAAACTTTATGGAAGCAGACTGCCACATCTTTCTCCAACAGAGCGGCTGGTGTGTTCGAACTGCTAACCTTTTGGTTAGCAGCTGAGTGCTTAACCACTGCAACACCAGGGCTCCTTAAGGCTGGGTTAGATGTGTTAATTTCTCAAGTCAAATGACTGGACTGGTGAGCTCTTAAGGCCCCCTCCAGCCCAAGGATTATCCTCTGCTCTGCCTCTTTTTGTCTTCTTACTCTCTATTTTGTGTTTTTGCATGTGTGTGGCCTGCTTGGTACAGTGGGAAGAAGTCAGTGGCTACGATGAAAACCTGAACACCATCCGCACCTACCAGGTGTGCAATGTCTTCGAGCCCAACCAAAACAACTGGCTACTCACCACCTTCATCAACCGGCGTGGGGCCCATCGCATCTACACGGAGATGCGCTTCACTGTGAGAGACTGCAGCAGCCTCCCCAATGTCCCAGGATCCTGCAAAGAGACCTTCAACTTGTACTACTATGAGTCTGACTCAGTCATTGCCACCAAGAAGTCAGCCTTCTGGTCTGAGGCCCCCTACCTCAAAGTAGACACCATTGCTGCAGATGAGAGCTTCTCCCAGGTGGACTTTGGGGGAAGACTGATGAAGGTCAACACAGAAGTCAGGAGCTTTGGGCCTCTTACTCGGAATGGTTTTTACCTTGCTTTCCAGGATTATGGAGCCTGTATGTCTCTCCTTTCTGTTCGTGTCTTCTTCAAAAAGTGTCCCAGTATTGTGCAAAATTTTGCAGTGTTCCCAGAGACCATGACAGGGGCCGAGAGCACGTCTCTGGTGATTGCTCGGGGCACATGCATCCCCAACGCAGAGGAAGTGGACGTGCCCATCAAACTCTACTGCAACGGGGATGGGGAGTGGATGGTGCCCATTGGGCGCTGCACCTGCAAACCTGGTTACGAGCCAGAGAACAGCATGGCCTGCAAGGGTAAGCTTGGGGCCTCTGAGGCCTCTGCTTCCTGCCCACCTTGGGTAGGACCGAGTCTTCAAGGTTCCCCCACCCTCCAGCTCTGGGTCACACAGGAACAGAAAGAACCTAGTGTCTTATTATAAAGCTTTGGAGACCCTCCATCCCCAGAGCTAGGCCTGATGATTTTCCAATTGTGTTGAACCAGATTGTCCCTTATTCATGGTGGGAAGATGAGATGAGTATAATTCCAAAGAGTGGATAATAACCTAATAACCCCTCAGTTATATTTAGTTTGGGGGCGCGCGCACACACACACACACACACACACACACACACACACACACACACACACACACACACCCTGCATCCTGTGTCCAGCCCCAAGTCTCTGGGGCATGGAGGATTTGGGTTATCATGGACAGTTCACTCAAGGGTAATTGAGAAGTGACTAAATTTGGAAAATATTTTTGTTTATTTTAATCCAACTCCACAGCACTAAACTTGGTACTGAACACATGTAGCTCATTAACTGAAAGCCCTCTGGCTTGGCTGTCTTTCTTCAGGGGCTGGATGCCAGGCCCTGGGGCAAGCATGGGGCCTGGCTTTACAGTGTATCCTAGAAGGAAATGATGCTACTGGAATGTGGGTGGGACTGTACCAGGTGTTGTATTACCTTTTGCTTCTGAACAATGCAGAATGATGCAGACTTTTCTAGCTTGGGGTTATCAGGACACTGTGTTCAAATTGGTTCTCCTCAACCTTAGAGAGCCTGTGTCCAATATGTGGCAATAAATGTGGTGAACTGGCTCCAGGCTCAGTCTGTCCTGGGAGAGAACAGAAGGGCCTGGAGGCCCCACAGCTCTTCTCTTGCCTAAGTGCATGGAAGCTTAACGTGTGGGGAGGCTAGGCCTGGGAGAGAGAAGACTACTTCTCTTCCTTACAATTTGCCCTTGGCCTTCAAAAGTTCTGATTCCTTTAGGAGCAAGGCTTCCCACATAGATCTCAGAAATGACCACCTTGACAATAACTTGTCACTAGGGTTGTCACCTGTCCTTTGGGGACAACTTGGAGCTTGGGGGGATGTATTAGCTCCTTCTCCTTTGTGAGCATCATGCCTGCTGGCTTCCCAGTTAGTATCGCCACACCTGAGCCCCAGACTAGCCCTTGCAAGTCTACTCCCCTACTTACCTTGCCCCCAGACACCTGCAGGCAAAGCACCCAGCACGAGATTGCTAATGCCCATCAGCTCTGTGATCCTTTGAACTCAGCTAATTGCCTGGGCTGGGGCACTCACACAGCCTTTTTGAGGCCTGCTGAGTGTGGAGAGCTGTGCCTTTGTGTCTTTATTGGATTTCTGGGTTATGGTATCCGTGATGGATGGTGTGGAAACAGAGGAGAGAGAGTGCCAGACCAAGTGATGAATCAAGGCGGACAGTTTTAAAACCAGCCTGGGCTGGTCCCTCCCACCAAGCTTCTCTTTGTCCCACTGGCTGGGAGTAGGGTTGGGAGGAGCCCCTGTGGCATTTGTCTGGGTCTGAGGGGGACCACAGCTCCAGGCTGCGTTCTTAAAGGCACAGGTGTGGCAGCGACCAGGCACACTTGCTACAGTCACGCTGCTGAGCTCTCCTGTCTTCAAAGGGCTGCCATGCCTCAACTTGCTGGCTGGGGCGCTTTCATTTTTCTCATTATTTCCTGAGAAGAACGGCAGGAACTGGAACAAGCATTGATTGGTTCTGATTTAATTGGGACTCTGGGAACAAGCTCTCATTTCTGTTGGAACTAATTGGAACTTTTATCTTTTGAGTGGGGTTCTGCTCTCTGCCGCTTGACAGTCACCTCTTGTGGTTGTCCTGGGAGAGCCTGCGGAGACAAATATGTAAATCCAAGTTGTTTCTTTCCGTTCTCCTTACCCAACCCCAGCCCCCTCCTGAGTTTTGGTGGACATTCCTCATCTAGGGATATTGTGGACATGGCTTGATTTTTCAGAAGCTTATTGCAAACTTACTGGAGAGTGGAAGAAGTGGGGAGCCCAAGGCACTGCCACAGGACCATTCCAGCGGCACAGCCAGCCACATTTTGGTGGTGTTTCTGAGAGTGGCAAGTTGGGTGGCATCATAGGTCCTATGGCTTAGCAGCCTGGCTCAGCTCAGTGCCCTAGAAGGACAGAGAACTTCCTTTATCCCTGTCTTAAGAACTGTAAGCTACTCTCCCCAAATCCTTTGCTGCTAACCAGGCCTGATGGCTGAGCCAGACCTCCCTGCTTACAACTCACAGCAGGCTACCCCAGGGAGGTAAGGGGACCCTAAGACATAGAAGGGGACTTTGGAGGACCTGCACCTTTTGGTGGGGGGTGGGAAGTGCACGTGAAAGGACTTATGACTGGTCCCTATGGTGTGTCTTCATGGGAAGGTACCCCCCCCATTTGAGTGCTCATGCTATGCTCTCAGGTGACACTGTGACCTTTCACAGCAGTTTTGAGGTGGCCCACTGTATAGCCAACCCCCATGAGACCAGAAACACAGTGAATGATGGATGCCAGGCAACTGTGGGTAAGAACCAGTGAGATCCCTGGTAGGACCTCAAGAAGGAGTACAAACCACTCTCTCCCAGCCCAGCCCTGAGAATTGATGCCCCCAAGCCCAGCTGTGCCAAGCCTGGATGCTTCTGTGATTCTCACAGTTGTACTGATCTGATAAGTTTTCTTTTCTGGATACTTGGATCTCAGCGTTTGTGTGTGTTGAATCTATGGGGTTTGGGGAAGAAAATCCTTTCTGCTGCCAGGTATGTGTTATGTTTCTGGAAGAATAGACTTTCATGATAGGCAGAGAACTGTGTTCTCCTGACTTGTTTTGCATTTGATAAGCCCTTTCCTGTCAAAGTCATGGTGACAAGCTGCTTGGTTGTGCTGAGGCACTTGGAGACCAATTAGGAGTGGTCCTGGCCTGGAGCGGTTCTGTTGCTAGGAGAGGGGTGGGAGGGAGGACAGAGGAAGCCATGAGGAGAGCTTGGGCATTAGGATGTGCAGTGGTTCATCCTAGCTTTCTGGAGGGCTCCTTGGCCTAAGGCCTGTTCTCAAAGTATCCTTTCTGGCAGGGGGCAGATTAACCAGTAAGCAAGGTGTGCACAGGCTTAATTGTGTTTACTTACTAATCTGTAGTGCACAATTTCACATAGGTTTCACCACATCTTTGATGTGGTACAAACAGGTGAAATTGTACACTACAGACTAGTAAGTAAGCACAAGTAAGTCCATGCATACCTTGCTTATTGGGTAATCAGCCCATGTGTTTCTGCACAAACAGGTTGGATGCATCAGGCAGAATCATAGCAGCCTCCTGACCCCACCAGTGGCTCTGACCCCATCATGTGTTTGTCTCTATGAAATTGTTAATCACTAGGAAAATGTCCTATCTGCCCCAGCTTCAAGTTTTATGCTCATAATATAGTAGATTAATGAGAAATCACAGCTTTGTCTTTATCCATTCCCCACTACCTTCCCTGCTAAGGTTGGTGACTAGGTTGATTCTCTGTGTGGGCTTCATGCAGCCTAACTCTCCCTGTGCCAGGGAGGCCAAGAGTTGGCACCTGGCAAGCTCTCTCTCTGTGCTGTGTAGCCTAAAATATTGCACCAGCTGAGGTCGGCCTGGGGGAGGGTGGCAGGGCTGGGACTGACAGTTGCTAGAAGAAACCTGGCATGGGGAAGCCCTTACCTGTCTGGTAGATGCCTAAGGGCTGTAGTGTCCCATATGGTCACCGTTGAAGGGTTCCAGGTGTGGGGGTGGCCTCTGGGAAGCTGGATTCTAGCTGGAGCAGTGTACATATGGAACTTAGACCTGCTTGGATCTCGAGCTCTCTCTGAGGGTCTGGTGTTCTCTGCCAGGGCATAGTCGCTAGAGCCTCCAGAAGGAGCTGCCTCATTAGGTAGGGTCAGGAATCAGGATATGATAGTTCCATACATAATCCTTGTTGATACTCTCCCCTGCCCCTGCCCCTGTGGGTATCCAGGCTGGCCTTTGCTTACCACTGTAGAGGTCTCCTGGAGCCTGCTGCAGTGGTGGCCACAGCACACTGTACTCTCCATGGGAACCATGGCACACACTGAGGCTTCATCTCTGGAATTGTCACTCACTGGGGGATGGAGATGGGTGACAGGGGAAGAGGAAGTGGATAAGGAAGGAAGATAAGGGTGTGCCCATGTGCAAGAGGCCTAACCTAGAGGCAGGAGCCAGTTTGAGTCCTACCTTGGCTGTGAGCTTGCTGTGTGGTTTCAGATAAGTCCTGTTCCATTGACAGCCATGTAATACTGCCTATGTCTCAGGGTGTATGGAAATCAGTTGAGTTAATGGATATGCGAATGCTCTGTAAGCCAAGCAATACCATGTATTGCCAGGGGTCATTGCTCTTAAATTCTAAAGCATAACATCTGACTCTGGTTATTAAGGGGATAAGATTCTGGAATGAAGGTGACATGTGGTACCCTCACCCCAAAGACGCTGGTCAGCAGGAGTTTTGAACGCCCAGTCATCACCTTCTAGTACCTGTCTAGGCCCAGCTCCAGGACATTCAAACAGGAACCAGTGAAATCAGTATATGGGGTGATTTTCTTTCCCTCAACAGGTGAGTGGGTTAGTTAACACGCATTGGAAAGGTGCGGCCTGCCCTGAAGCTGATGGTCTAGGCAGCATGGTCTACGAGAGCTGGAGGTCCAGGTGGAGAGAGAAGACTACCCAAGTCTGAGAGAGAAGAATGGCTGTCTGAACCAGTGATTCTTGACCCCATGGTGGGGATCAAAAACCCCAGAAGTCTATGAAGTTTATCCTCAGGCCTCACTCTTCTGAAATTGTGACTGAATAGGTCTGCGATTTTTAAAAGATTGGGGACCCTGAGTGTAAACCACAGACAGGGATGTCTATGAAGCAGGAGTCCAGAAGGGGCACCCAGGGGAGGTCACTGAAGGTGTCTTTGGTCCATGGGACTTGTAGACAGGGTGAATTTGACAGCCTTAGGGGAACACTGAGGGGAGTCTGGGAGAGGGGCCTGTAGGAACAGGGGCTGGGGCTGGATGGGCTGAGAATGAGGCCTTCAAGCCAACAGGAGGGGGATGCACTCAGAGCATTGCTGTACCTTGAGTAGAGGCTGAGTGTGGGAAGGCCATGCAGGAGGAGACAAGGTGTATAGACATGGCACTTCAGCTGACAGGAAGCCCAAGGGGTTCTGGGCAGGGGAAAGTGAAGGCAGACTGGGTTAAAGAAAAGAGCCACCTTCCCTGCAGCTGATTGACACCAGCTGGGTCACTCAGCACTGTCCTCAGACACCAGGGGTGACGCCGTTGCCCTGCTTGGGGCTTGCAGGGCAGAGTCAGGACTGAGGGTCCTGGGAGTGCATGTGGCTGTTCCAGGAGCTCTCAGGTCAGTGAAGCCCATCCCAAGGCTGGACGCCAGCAGAGGTTTCACAATTCTAAAAGGAGAATGGAGCAGTGATTGCGCCTCTGGTTGTCTCTCCCTGTCCCCGGGGAGCCAGGGCTGTAGACCTTACCAGCACTGTCTTAGCACCCTCATACCACTCTTCTCAGGCATTGTCTTAGCACCCTCACACTGCTCTTCTGGGGCCAGATGCTTCTCTGCCACCTCCTAAGGGGTCTCCTCTGCTTCCCTGTGGTCTTCACTCCTCTCCCTACTCCACATGGGGACTTTTTTCTTTGGTAATTTTCTACCTACATGGAAATTCCCTTATGCTTGAAATCCAAGGGACATTTGACAGTTTCGGCGCCTTTGTCAACTTGAGCAGCTGAGATGAGCTACTTTATAAACCTAGGGGAGTCGAGATGGAAAATCTGCAGGATTTGAAGGTTGAGAAAAATGTGTCCAATTTAGCTACTCTTGAAAAAAGAGGTTTCTGGGGCCGAGCTCTGTCTCCTTTAGGGTTGCTGATTCCAGCTCTGGGGTCCTACCTGCCTCCTCATCCTGAGGTGCTGAAACAGAAGGTATGGGGGCTCCAAGGAGTGTGTGTATGTGTCTGTGTACATGTGTATGTGTGTATGCATATGTCTTTGTACATGTGTGAGTGTTTGTGTGTGTATGTGTTTGCACCTGTGTGTATTGTGTGTATGTGTATTTGTATATGTGTGCATTTGTGTGTGTGTGTGTATTGTGTGCATGTGTGTGTGAATGTGTGTATGTATATGTATATGATTGCATGTATGCATGTTTGTGTGAATGTGTGTATGTCTGTATGTGTATGCTTGCATGTGTGCATGTGTGTATGTGTGTTGTGTGTGTGTGTCTGCTGTGCTGGCAGCCAAATTCAGCAGCACTGAGGCACTGTCTCAGCTCTCTCTGGACCATCAGCAGTTGGTTGGTGAGTGAGAGGCAAGGCCAGAGCCCAGACGGCCTCCCCTCAGGCCCCAGGGCGACCAGCTCTGCTCAGGAACAGGGGAGGCCAGGGTCATTATCACCACAGTGCTGTAAAATGAGCTTCATAATAGGATTTCCCAACAGGCTACTTCACTTAGAAACTTCTTGGGCCTCGATTTCTCCCCATGGTGGCCCTGCCCAGTGCCATCCGGATGTAATCGGCTGGATGTAATGGATGTGACACAGGTATGAGCAACTGCAAACGGAGCTGAAAGGATGCCCCTCTGTGATGCTGACTCTGGTGGGCCAGGCCGGGCAAATGGCATAGGGTATAGAGGAGGGAGCCTTGGACTCCAAATTTGCTTGTGTTCTGCACCATCTCTTCAGCCTCAGACAGAGAGGCCACTTGGCTCTACCTTTCTGTGGCACAAGCACCCATATTTCACTGGTGTCTATCAAAAAAATCATGATTCCCCCAGGTCAGTGCTAGAGTCACTGAGAATGACTTGGTAACATTCCATACCTCAGAGGTACCCTGGGTGTAGGTCCACATTTTGCCTCAAGCTTGGTCACCCATGACTTAATAAATATTTATTATCAAAGATGGTGATGAAGGTACCACGTGGTTATTACTAAGGAAGTATAGGTCATGGCATCATCACTGGGCCAGGAGTCCAGCTGGGGGCCTGCTCTTGTATTTATTTCACCATGATCTGTCCAGAGCCAGGGTAGGAATGGTGGGGTGGGGGTGGGGGAATGCTGTGAGACCATCTATTCTGTCTGCCTCATTTACCCAGAGAGGGTGGCCTGGAGGGTGTCTGGGTACCAGTCTAGAGAGCCACAGCTAGTTAACATCAGAGCTGGGACTAGAACTCAGGTCCGGGGAGGGCATCATCTGCCTTTGCTTCTGAGACTGGTTTTTGTTGAAATTAATCATCCTTCAAAGCACAATGTGTGTTTTCAGGAATATCAAACTTCTCTTTGCTATTCCCTCAGAAATATTCTCTCCTCTTATGTCTGTTGTCCCTTGTTTTTCTTGGGGTCATAGTGGCTCCCTGGTGCCACGCTCCATGGCTGTACATTTTTGAGGCAGCACATGATTCTGTGTCGACTATCACCATCTTGCTGGTAAACTCTCCAGGGGCAGTACGATCCCCTCAGAGAGCTGCAATGTGCTAACCTGCTGTGGGCCATCCAGGTGGTGCGGGGTGTCTCTGAGGGAGACCCCAAGTGCCATGGGGAAGGATAAGGTCTGAGGCTTTGGGTGGTATCAGCTTACTCTGTGCGACTTGCTTGCAGTGGGGAGGGGACTGCAGGAAGCAGGCCTGGTCGTGGTGTCTAATCTGCATCATGGGCCCCCACAGGCTGAACCCCAGTTCCAGTCAGGGCTGAGGGCGTACTCACTCCTTTCATTTTCTGTCCCCATCTCTCTCTGGAGCTGGACAGCCCCTTTTTGCAGAATTCGAGCCCAAATATCTGTACAAAGTCCTTGCCTAGAGTGGGAGTGACCAGTTTTCAGTGTGAAACATGGAGATGAAAAATCCTATTGAATCCATGCCTGCCTGGAGTGGGGTTGGACGGCTTCTGTCCTGGGTCTTTGGGAGCACTGGTGCTCTGAGTTCTGTTTTCACCCCTTTTTTTGTTTGGAGCATTTGGTTGTGTTTTAGGTGAAAGTTTACACAGCAAATTAGTTTCCCATTCAACAATTCATACACAAATTGTTCTGTGACATTGTTTGCTATCCCTACAATGTGTTAGCACTCTCCTCATTTCCACCATGCCTTCCGTGTTTCCATCCCTCCAGTTTCCCTGCCCTTTCTTGCCTTCTCACCTTTGCTTTTGGGCAAATGTTGCCCTGCCCATCTGGTCTCATATAGTTGATTGTTCTGAGGAGCACATTCCTCACAAGGTTATTGGTTATTTTATAGGCCAGACTATTATTTGGCTGAAAGGGGACCCTCAGGAGTGTTTTCACTGCTTTTGACAAGCTGTGTTGACAAGGCCTCCATGCTCCCAGGTCTCAGTTCTTCCCTCAATGCAATGGGGCAAAGAAGACTGAAAAGATTCAGTCTGCAGCTGCTGCACATGGAGACTGAATGGATTGCAGACACTGGCAAATCACCAGGCAGCCAGACTGGTTTTGCAAACTGGGTTTTGCGAGAGATCTTTCTTTGGAAGAGGGCTCTCTGCCTTTAGGTGTCCTGTCTACACATCCTTTGCTGACAGAGCTAAGAGCTTGAATACTAGTCATCTGGTAAGGTAGCTGAGCCCCCGCTTTCGTTTCAAGGACCAGTTAATGAGGCAGGGTAGGCAAAGCTGAGGGAGCTGGTTTAGCACAGATGAGTGTGGCTATGTCTGCTTTGTGTCCCAGGAGTCCTCCCATACGTCAGAGAGCATCCCACCTTCCTATGGGCCCACCTGGCTGCTGCAGGACGCATCTGTAAATCTGCAGGTGTGCTGGGCTCCTCCTCCCTTGTCAGTGTGGCCAGGGAGGGCAGAGGAAGTCAGCTCTGCTACAGCAGGGCCCTGGAGAGGTTGGCAAAGGGAAGGAGCACTGTGAGGAGTCTCAAGAGGTTATCCAGGACTCTTGGGATCTCAAGACAGAGACTCAGGGCCAGAGAGAGTCAAGCCTACCACAAATAAAGCTTTTCACTGAGGGCAGGTCCCAGTTGGTGAGAAGGGCAGGATGATGAAACAAGCCTGTTGTTTTCTGGCATGTCCCAGGCCTCTGTTCAGTGTAGTCCATACTGGGAGTGGGCCCTGCAGCAGCATGCATTCCAGGTGGGAGCTGGAGTCTCTTGGTCTCAGGGTATGGCCTTTGGGGGCTTGCTCTGGTCATCATCCTAGCAGTTCCGACTTTCCCATGCCTCACTGAAGTTAGATTCCATTCTTGAAGTCACGTGGGTTCATCCATCCATACTCATTCATTCTTCAGGTACTTATTGAACACATACTGGTGTTAGGATTTGGGGATAATGTGGTGAAAAAGACCTTCATGACCCCAGACTCTTGGAGGCACACCCTCGAGTTGGGGAGGCAACCAGTTGTTAAACGAGTATGCCAACAACAGGTGCATGGAAAAAGGGATGAGGGCCAGGGAAAAGGTACCCAGTTCTAGGAGGGCTTATTGGAGGGACCCTGGCCTAGTTGGGGAGGGGAGGAACTGAGCTCTGAGGGAAGCGTGAGTGTGAGCTAGACAGAAGGGTAGGGGGAGAGCATTCCTGCAGAGATAGCACAGGAGCCAGTGAGCTGGAGGCAATGAGGCTGACTGTGGCTGTGTGGCTGGAGGTCAGGGAGCAGGGGAGCAGGTCAAAGCACAGGTCTGGAGAGGAGCGAGGAGCTGGGTCAGAGGGATCTTTTGGGCACAGTTAGATTTCTCTCTTTATAGTAAGAACAATGTGTGGAAGATTTGAAGAGTTTTAAGTAGAGGAGTGATATGATCTGATTAATATTTGTAAACCCCCCCCCCCCCGGAGGCTGAATAGACGTAGAATGGAGAGCACAAGGCAGGAGATAGAGCAAGTAGTAAGGAGGCATTTGCAGGAGGTCAGGGAAGACAGTGAGGTATGGCCAGCAGGATCCTCCACAACAGGTATGTGACACATGGCAATGTCCAGAGGACTGTGGCCCAGGAGAGCCCAATGGAGCAGGGTACTTCCCAGCTAGACAAGGCCCCTAAGGTTCAGCCCACCAGATAACTCCTTATTCATTCTCCCCCAGTGGCCCTGCAGCCTGTTTTTAAACACCTTCATCAATGGGACACTCATACTTCCTAAGACACCTAGGTCGTCTCGGAGCCCTTCTTCCTTGTATGGAGAGGAATCAGGGGCCCACTGCTCCAGTCCCTGAGGTGGAGCTTTTGTGCAAATAGTCCTTCATTTAAAAATGTTTTCAACAGGTGTTACATGTGAAAAGCAAGACTCCCCCCAACTCTGGTACCTCACTAAGGTCCATCCTGTTACAGTTTCTAATGTTTTCTTACAGAGAGGGCCATGCATCTGCACACCCAGAATACAGACATATCCTTTCCCCACCCACATAGAGCAGACCACACAGCGTTTGCACTTAGTTTTATTTTTTCTTTCCCACTTAACAATGGAAAGTGATGGTAGTTTTGCTTTATCATGTATAGATCTGCCTCCTTCTTACCAGTGATTGTACAGTATTCCATTGAATGATGTACCTTACTTTATTTAATCAGCCTCGCGTTTATATACAGGAGCAGTGGTGGTTCAGTGGTAGAATTCTTGCCTTGCATGTGGGAGACCAAAGTTCAATTACCTACCAGTGCATGTAATTCATGCGCAGTCACTACCGTCTATCAGTGGAGGCTTGTATGTTGCTGAACAGGTTTCAGTGAAGCTTCCACACTAAGATGGACTAGGAAGAAAAGCTTGGTGATCTACTTCTGAAAATCAGCCAGTGAAAGTCCTATGCCTTATGGTGGTCCAATCAGCAGTTGATCATGGGGATGGCACAGGACCAGGCAGCATTTTGTTCCATTGTGCATGGGGACACTATGAGTGGGGACCAACTCAACTGTAGCTAACAACATTTATATACATTTGAGTTGTTTCCTGTCTTTTGCTATTTCTGAACAATGTTGCAAAAAATATCCTTGCATTTCATCTCTGCACTTATGTATGAATATGTGAGATACACTCATTAATTAATTTGTCCAATGATTATTTATTGAGGTCTTTCTATGTGCCAAGCACTTTCCTCAGAACTAGGAATGCAGTAAATTCTTAGAGGTAAAATTGTTGAATCAGAGTATATGAATTTTTAATTTTGATAGATATTCCCAGATCGTCCTCCAAAAAAAGGCATTTTCTGCCATTTTTTGTTCCCGCAAACGATGTATGAGAGTTCCTCTTTCCTAGACCTTTGCCAACATAAAAAAATATCAATCATTTTTATCTTTGCCAATCTGATAGGTGAAAAATGGCATCCTGCTGTAGTTTTAATTTGCATTTGTCTTGCTATGAGGGACGTTGAACATAGCAAAGTTCCATAAATTTCCCTGTTCCAGGGCTGAGACACAGCTTTTCTATGTAATGCATCATTTAATCGAGTGAGCGTGTGTGCTACAGAGTTTGGTGTTTGCTCACTCTGTGACATGAAGTACCCTTCACTGCTCTGCTCCATTCCCCTCCACCCTGCATCATACCCTTTATGTGTTCCTTCCCCATCTCTGGCATCAGGGTCCTTAGGTCTGTGCCTTACATCTATTCAGCGTCTCTCAGAGTGTGACAGATGAGACGTCTGTAGATGGGACCAGGGTGAGTGCCTGTGTTTGTTGCTGAAGAGCCCTGCCTGCCATTCTGGTGGTCCAGTTTCAGAAACTTCCACCCAACCTGGCTGGTGGCTAGCACTCCTTGCTCTTTTCCCATCCTCCTCTACTGCCCTTCTGGGCCTGCTCAGCCCCAGTGCTTCTCTCAGTTCTCACCCTTCTGCCCAGTCTCTCCACCCCACATCTGTCCCTTTAACTCTCCTGGCTTTTGCTCTGGGAGTTCCTGATGGCATTAGCAAACCCTGATGACTGCCCCTGCCTATATGACCAGCACCCCGCTCCTCTTCATTTCCTCAGCCCCAACCCTTCCTCACCAGACCTGCCACTCCCTCCCCAGCAGCCTGAATCAATCCTGTCTCTATCTATACTGGACCAGACAGGAGCACTTTCCTTCCCACAGCTCTGGTGAAGCCCAGGCCCTGCTTCTACCAGTGGGTATTGTCTGCTCGCTGCCTCAATAGGCATCTCTTTTTCACTTTTGCTTTCCACCTCTGTGGTGGAAGCTCTTCCTCTCTGGGACCATGGTCTCCCTACCTCTCTTACCTGCCCCGGTCTGCCTCTCTCCCTCTCCTTCCCTTCCTTCCAAACTGCTTTCCTTTTAAAGTAAATATATTTAGGTTAAAAGTAAATACATGTAAAGAAAAATAATAAAATAAATTAAAAACCTGGCATATAGACATGACAAAAAGCAATAAAGATAATATGCAGATGACTTATGTTTGAAAAGAATACTGACTTGCCTGTTTACCTGACCTAAGAAAACAGCTTACACATAACGCTTCAAAGCAGCTCCACATTTCTTTGTCAGATTATTGTGATGGTTATCACTCAGATGGGAGCAAACTTTTCTGGGTTGGCTTCCAGCTTGCATTAAAGTGCTCACACAGCATGGCTGTTAGTTACTGAGCACTTACTATGTGCTTGGCCAAACTGCTTTCTTGCATTATCCCTTAAATCCTCACAATAGCCCTATGAGGTATATACTGTTATCATTCCTCATTTTTCAGTTGAAGATACTGAGGCAAGAGAAGCTAAGTAACTTGCCCAAGGTCATACAACATAAGACTCTAAGGCCTCTGCTGACAACCCCTGTTCTCTACTCCCTCTTAGCTAGAGAAGAACCAAGATTCCCTCAGGTGCATATTTGTGATTTGTGATGAAATCTGTGATTTCAGTGTCCCATTTGGACTGAGATATAAGCCTTCACTAAGCTATCCAAAGAAAGCCACCAGAGTTTGATCTGCGTTTGGAGATTTCATGGAAATTGTTAGTTTCCCATTGGCTAGGGATGAGCTGGGAGCCCTGGTGGTGTAAATGGTTAACACTCTCAGCTGCTAACTGAAAGATTAGAGGTTCAGGTCCACTCAGAGGTGCCTCAAACCTGGTAATCTACTTCCAAATCAGCCATAGGAAACCCTATGGAGCACAGTTCTACTCTGACATAGCTCAACTCTCTATGAGTTGAGGTCGACTTGATGGCAGTTGGTTTAGGGATGAGCCCGGAGGTTCATGGAGTGACCAGGTTCACTGACAAGAATGAATTGAAGGCACCGTCACAGCACCTGCCACCCAACAAGGCCATGCCCAGCTGACACACTCATTTCTCTCCTTCCTGAGCCCCTCATGGGCAGGGACCATAGCTGATGCCTTTTTGCATCCCTAGTGCCTGCTCTGTGCCATCAGGTAAAACAAAATACAACACATTAAAAACAAAATTTGTAGAAGCAGGATGTGAGCTGAGGAGAAAGAAAGGCTTTGCATTAGGATGTGCAAGAAAACACCCCAATAGCACTAAGTAAAGTAAGCCCTGAAGAAATCAGTCCGCTGTTTCACTGAGGAGGTGTGCGCTTGGAGGGATGTGAGAACGGCAGAACAAAATGGAGAAGGAACCAGTGATGGCCAAAGCCTTGTCTCTCTGTTGTCCAATATGGGGACACGTTGTGCACAAACATAACAAGCAAAACCAGCAGAATGGTTGCTGCGTTGTGAAACTCTTTTCACTAAAAGTTGGTGCTAATGTCTTAGTTTGACAGAGGACATAAGGTCAGTGAAACGTGTATTTCAACTGGAAAATGACAATCTGCTCTTTGCACAGGATGGATAGAGCTTCTCATTGAAATTGTATGGAATATGCAAGAACTCTGCCAAACCATGAACTTGGCAAAAATTTGCCTGTTCTGGGAATTAGGCAATTTCAGGGTTTCTGCTTGGTTTCTGTGTCTGTCACACACATGCCTGCATTGATATGAATGTGGTGATGCTTGTGACTGTGGCTTTTTCTTTTCTCCTGGTTTTGTTTGCTTCACCCCTCTGCCTCATTGGCCAAATGTATCTCCCCTGTTTTCTTTTCTTTTCCTCCATTTATTCTACTCTCTTGTCTGTCTTCTCTTTGGGCCTGATTCAAAAATAGAGAATTGGTAGAATTTTAATGAATGGATCGCTATTTCCATTCATTGTTTTTGTTTTTTTTCCCCAGGACACTCTCTAGATGCTAATTGCAATAAAAAATGAATTCTTTACATATCAAAAAATACAAAAAATACAAAAAATGTTTATCACTGAAATCAGTTGCAAATATTATGAATGCTTTTTGTCATCAAAATTATAAAAATATAATGAGAATAAGATCATTAATTAAAAAGAACTGTAGCTTTTGTGTGTGTGTGTTTTGGTAGAATGCCCTGCTTCTCTGTTCTCATTTATTTTTTTCTGGGCCATACTTGACTTTCTTCAGCTTCTTCAATTTTGTTCTTGATTTTTCTTGGCTTAAGAAAATCTTTCAAGCTCCCCTTTCTTTCTGAAATCTTTAAAATCTGGCTACTAGTTAAGAATCAGGAAGTCAGAGCTATTCACTGTTGAATTTAACATACCCAAACTTGGAAAAACATTTTAAAAGATTGATTGGTAATAGTACCAATCAGGGTAACTCAACCTTGCAGGTAGACAATCCCCCACCCCAAACACTTTGTGGGTATCTCTACCCACCTATCTTGCTCACTTACCTAAGAGTTTCCTCTAATGAAAATTCTGTTATTTGGGAGAATGTCTCATCTTTGGACACTCTTCAGATTGGTCTTTCCACTCCCCTTTTCCCTGACTGCCATCAAGGTGTTCTTACTGCCATCTCCTTGCCCACCAAACCAAAAACCCAAACTCGTTGCCATAGAGTTGATTATGACTCATAGCGAGCCTATAGGACAAAGTAGAGCTGCCCCATAGAGTTTCCAAGGAGCGCCTGGTGGATTCAAACTGCTGACCTTTCGGTTAGCAGTTCTTAGCTCTTAACCACTATGCCACCAGGGTTTCCCCTTGCCCACCAGTAGAGCCTAAATGTGAATTAACAGTAGCCCAAGTGCCCCCTGCAGATTTCGGGGCCATGAATTTGCCACCCAGACAGCTGACAGCTATGGCACAGCCATGGACACTGAATCGGACATTCATGTACTCAGTTCTTCTTGATCCAGGAGGAGGAGGCAGAGGGGCCTGCACCTGGACATCCAAGGTTGGTGGCCTTGGCTAGGGCCTCACCGACCCCCTCCCTACCCTGGCTTTCCCCACTGGCCAGGCCTCTTCAGGCCTTTCCCCCACGGGCTCCTTTCCTGCTTGTATCGGCACACTGGCCCTTCTTTCTGGGCCACAAAGGGCTCTGTAGACAGACAATGTGTGCTGTTTGCCAACACTGTGCACAGGCACACAGAGGGGTGAGGGAGAAGCCATCTGCTCTCTCCTTTCACACAGACCTTTGCTTTTCCCTTTCATGCTTCCCCTCACTCTTCGTCTTTGAACATGCACACAAAAATAAAAAAAGCAGTTGCTAATTAGAGCCAGAGAATGAGAGTGAGCCTGGAAGAGGGCCACAGCAGAGAGGCCAGCCCCATGCACACCAGATGGCATTTAAGAGCCAGCGAGGAAGGGACAGGGAGACGGCCCCTGAGGGAGCTTGGGAGGGATATTTTTACAAAATAAGCAACAATGCTTCTTCAGAATGGCAAAGAGGGGCTTTTTCTTAACCTTCTCTCATAAAAGGGGAAGAAACAGAAGAAATGACAGGGAGTTTCTTGTACACACCCACTGAGGCCTTCTACCTACCCTAGCTCATCTTATCTTTTTCACTCCCTCAATAGCCCAGTAAACAATAGTGGCTATTTGGGGGACTTTTAAGTGTATCCTTTTATTGATAATTTTTGTTCTGGCTGAGAGAGAGCAGGGACATCAAGGGCGTCTCTTCCCAGGCCGGGCTGGCTGAGAGGGAAGGTTCCCATGCTTGAGCAGCTGAGTCACCAGGAAGTCCCAGCTTGGAAAATATCCCCTGACAAATCAAAACTCTCTTTCAGAGCTTTTTTTTTCACTCTATCCTATTCTTGGTTCACCAACTCTCTTTCAGAGCTATCTTTTTCACTCTATCTTATTCTTGGTTCACTGAGAGATTTCTTTTCCTGTTTGTACTCCATGCCATTATGTCCCCAAAGAGCAAGTTCTGGCTGCCTGACGGGTAGTTGGAGGAATAGCAGCCAGTCTTAGGACAGGGCCCACATGGACCCTGAGCTCTTCAAACCCACTTCACACTCACAGAAGGTTCCGGACACCACAGCAACCAGGCACAACAGTTCTGCCATGGTTTAGAACAGAGCGGCCCTGTGGTGATTCACTCAGCCACGCTCATTCTGGAGGCCTGGGGTGCCCAGGAGGGCTGGCTTTGGAGAGCTATCAGTCAGGAGGAGGGAGGCCTACCTGGCGATTGGGTCTCTATCTCAAGATATATTTTCTACAGGCATAAGGTGAATGGACTGATGACCTAGCTATATAAAGATTGTGAAATGAGTGCCCTGTGCATTGAAAATATGAGGTAGTTTTTTGATTTCTTGTTGAGTATAAATAAACAAAAATGAGAACAGTCGAAGTCTCATCATGATATACATTGATACTAACTGGTTAGGGAGGAAGAAAAGAAAAGGAAATAGAGCCTGGGAAGAAAGTGTTGTAATTAGTTCATTCCCTTGCACTGGTGACTGTTTAAGGTTATGGCTGCACATGAGAAGAGAGAATGGGTCCTGTTGCAGAAATCCCCTGATTCTGTCACAAGACCTGTATTAGCTTCCTAGGGCAGCTGTAACAAAATACCTCAAACTGGGTGGCTTATAAGAGCCGAAATGTATTGTCTCACAGTTTGGGATGCTGGGAGTCTGAATCAGGGTTTTGGCCATGTTGGTTCCTTCTGAAGGCTCAGAGAGAAACTGTTCCACACCTCTCTCCTAGCTTCTGGGAGTGCCACGTGTTCCTTGGCTTGCAGCTGCAGCGTCACATGGCTGCCCTTTCTTTGTCTGCCTGTCTCTGTTTATCTTCTCTTTTATGAGGACACCTGTCATATAGGATTAGGACTCATTCTACTCCAGTATGACCTTACAATAACCTAACTGATAACATTTTCAAAGACCCTATTTCCAAACAAGTCACGTTCATAGGTAATGGGGACTGGGACTTCAACATATCTTTCTGGGGGACACAATTCGATTCATAATAAGGTTTCTAAGCAAAAGACTGCAAAATTAACTTTTTAAGAGTCCTCACTCAGTGGACCTAGCTCTCTAACACACAAGTGATGGCACCTGTGCCTTCCTAGAATCTCAGGGTAACCCATTTTAGCCCTGCCTGGGAATTCCTCTAGAAAACTAAGACATGGATTCATGTAGCATGCAACTAACCAGGGAAAAGTTTTTTTGGTTTTTTTTTTTTTTTAGTAAAAAGCCATGGATATGTAGTTGGTAAGAGCTGATGGCAGTAAAGCCTGGGTTGTTCAATCCTGGCTCCATGTTTATTCGCAGAATGACTTCTCTGGACCTCAGTATTGCTCTCTCTTCAATGGTGATGTAATAACACTGAGCTCAGGTATACTGTGAAGATTATGAGAATCTGCATGTATAGAGCTTAGTGAAGATCATGGCACATTGTAATGTTTAAAAATAGATGTTTATATTATCAATATTTTTATTATTAAACAAGCCACAGGTAATTTTCTATTTATATTTGGTGCTAGCTCTCTTGAAACATATGAGAATTATGGGAAGAATATGGTGAATTTACAGAGATCCAGTAAATATTAAGAAGGCTTAGATGACATGATCTAAAAGTGTTTTAAGGTAGAGTCTCTGAAGATAGTGGAAGCCACCATCTAGTTATAAATGGATATGGGTTTGTCTAGTTGTGCTATTGCCAGATTAAATTATTTTTTGTGACTTTAAATTCCATTTTTTAAGTTATATAGAATATTTGACTCCTTTTGCTGGGTAGTTCTATGAATTTTAATAAATGTATAGATTTGTGTAATCACATCACAATCAGGATACAGAAGAATTTCATCACCTGAAATAGGGATAGCACTGGCCATCAATGGTCTTCACTGAGTCCCTGGGTGGTGCAAACAGTAACACACTTGGCTGGTAACTGAAATGTTGGAGGTTCAGGTCCACCCAGAGACTCCTCAGAAGAAAGGCTTGGTGATCTACTTCCAGAAAAATTAGCCATTGAAAACCCTGTGGAGCACAGTTCTATTCTGACACATGTGAGGTTGCCATGAGTTAGAGTCAACTTCTTTCCCCATTACTATTGTATTAACTTTAATAATGGAATCATACGGTATGTCAACCTTTTGAGACTGGCTTCTTTCACTCATCATACTGCTTTTGAGATTCATCCAAGTTGTTGTGAGTATCAGTAATTTGTTCCTTTTTATTGCTGGGTAGGATTCCATTGTGAGGCCGTACCAGAGTTTGTTTATCCATTCACTTGTTGAAGGACATTTAGATTGTTTCCAATTTCTGGTAATTCTGAATAGAGTTTCTATAAACATTGATGTACCGTTTTTGTGTGGACATAAATTTTCATTTCTGTAGGATCAATACCCAAGACAAGAGTTGCTGGGCCCTAAGGAAATTATATGTTTAACTGCCAGACTGATTTCCAGAGTATCTGTACCATTTTGCATTCCCACCAACAATGTATAAGAGTTTCAGTTGCTCTGTGTCTTCGTTATCTAGTGCTGCTGTAACAGGTATACCACAGGTGGGTGACTTCAAAGAATAGAAATGTATTTTCTTACAGTTCAGGAGGCTAGAAGTCTGAATTCAGACTACCAGCTATAGGGGAGAGGTCTCTGCTGGCTCTGGAGGAAGATCCTTGTCTCATTCAGCTTCAGTATTCCTTGGTTTCTTGGAGATCTCCCATTTCTGCTTCCTTCTGTGTCTAATCTGCTTTTTTTATAACTCAGAGTGGTTAGGTTTAGGACATAGCCTATAGTGATGTGGCGTCATTAACATAACAAGAAAACCCTATTTCCAAATAGGATTACATTCACACATATAGGAGTTAGGATTCTAACACATATTTTGGGGGGCCACAATTCAATCCATAACACTCTACATCTGCACCAGCACTTTGTATTGTTAGTACTTTAGCTATTGAGCACCCTTTCATGTGATTATTTGCCATCCATTTATCCTCTTTGATAAAGTGTTTGTTCAAAATTCTTACCCAATTTGTATTAGATCATTTATTTTCTTACTGTTGAGTTTTGAGAGTTCTTTATATGTTTTGAATACACATTCTTTGTTGACTATGTGATTTGCAAATATTTTCTTCCAGTCTGTACTTGTCTCTTTGTTCTCTTAATAGTGTCTTTCACAAAAAAAAAAAAAATTTAAAATTTTGATGTCCAATTTATCTTTTTTAATAAAATTTATTCAATCAATTATTTTTTTTCTATTGATCCAGCTTATTGATATGCAGTCGGTGTCATATTTAAGAATTTTTTGCCTAACCCCAGGTCACAAAGATGTTCTCATGTTATCTAAGGGTTTTATGTTTTATATATAGATCTGTGATCCATTTTGAGTTAGCTTTTGTGTAAGATAAAGATAAAACTTTATTGTTTTTTTGCCTAAGGATGTCCAAGTGTTCCAACACACTCCTTCACTTCCTCCAAGCTTTAATGAAATATGACCTTCTCGGTGACACCGATCCTGACCACCCTACTCACAAGTGTAAACCACCCTCAGTGGCTCTCCCCATCTCCCTTACCCTGCTTTCTTTTCCTCCATAGCCCTTATCACCTTTAACATAGTATACAGTTTACTTATTATGTTTATTACCTGTCCCTCCTCACTAAAATGTAGGCTACATGAGGGCAGAGATATTAAGTGTGTGGGGGGGGAGGGGAGGGAGTGTGCTTGTTCAGTGATGTATCCTGAGCGCTCAAAAAGTATTTGATGAATGAAGAGGTTGGGGCCCCTTCGGGCACATGGCTGCAGAGAGAGAAGGCCCAGGGGCGGCCGGTGCCCCTGAACTCCAAGGCAAGCAGCAGCTATCAAAAGTGACCTGAATCTTTAAAAGTCTGAGTCTTGTCTCCCTGCCTCACATGTTCATCAGGCAAAACGGGTTTGTCAAGGTTAACACTCAGGAGCTCTTCTCTCACCCACCTGGCTACCATAGTGTTTGAGGCTAATAAGAACTTAAGCAATTAAAGCATTTTTCCTCTCAATCCTTTTTCCTTTATTTGTTCCAGTATTTGTTCTTTGAAATTTAAGCTTTATCCCTTTCTCACCCTCATATGCCTTGAAATGAAGAAAGCGCCCTAATGCTCTGGGAAAATTATCTTAAATTCTAATCAGCCCTCAGTCCTGGGTGTTAGAAGTGACTCAGAGATGAGGTGGTTGGCAAGGGGCATGCGGAGAAAGCTGTTTAGGAGGCAAAGTCAGCTAGAATGGAGGCTTTCAACTGGCTAATAGTGCTTCCATTCCAGCTATGAGGCTTATCAAGTGTGAGGCCAATGGAATCCAAGATACAAATAGTGCAAAGATATGGAGAGGCCAGAAGAAAAGAGGGCAGATTAAATAAACTGGGGGCTTAGAGGGTTCCTGTCCCTGGCAAATGGAGCCCCTCCTCTGCATGCCACTCCTACCCGTGTGCTGTTGAGTCCATTTCAACTCATAGTGACCCATGGACAAAGTAGAACTGCCTCATAGGGATTTCTAGACTGTAATCATTTTAGGAGCAGATCGCCATGTCTTTCTCCTACGGAGCCGCTGGTAGTTTCAAACCGCCAACCTTTCAGTTCGCAACCGACTGCTTAACCATTGCGCCACCAGGGCTCCTTGCCCCTACCCTGGGGTCCAGCTCACACTCCTCATCAGTGGCATCCTTCTGCCTTAGACCTCTACAGTAGCAGAGAGAGTGGATGCATGACATTATGTCTCCCTGGGGTCTGCTCCGGAATTTATCAGAAGGGCTTGGGGGCAAGAGTGTGGTTGGATGGGTGGGGAGGGAATCAACTGGGCACTTGCAGGCTGCCTTTGCACAGCAAAGACTCTGTTCTTGGAGTGAACTTGGGGAAGTTGGGGGCACTGATGGGCACAGGATAGGAGGGCTGCCCCTGAGTTTGTCAGGACCTGGCTGGTGAGGGATGGGGAAGCATTTGTGGAGGGAGCTGGTTATCCCCCTCCGTCTATGCAGAGGAGCCAGCTCCCTAGGTCCCACCCCATCCCGCCCTGGTCCCCTGCAGGTTCAGAACATGCTGTCAAGCAGCCTAGGTTCAGCTAGTCCTTTGCCTTGATTATCTTCCAAACAGCTAAGTCTCCTGTCCTGTTTGGAATCTGATCTCTCACCGTGTTCTTTCCCAGAAAAGCAAACCTACTTCTCTTCCAAGGTTGTTTCCACCACTGGATGGTCCAAATTAGCTAATTTTCCCTTTTGATAAATTTGTTTCATTTCAGTGGGAGGGACTGCTGATTTTGAGTCATCAGATCTACCAGAGTGGGATAACCCCACTCGTAATAGTTCTTAAATTACACTTTTATGAAGACACCCATTAACACTTGTAATAATTCACAAAAAGGCAACCCAAGCACAGCTGGTTAAAATGTCTTCCTTTTTCTTTTCTTTTTTAAAAAAGTTACCAGCTGAAACGGAGGTCTTAATTACATGTCAGACAGAGAAATTAGCAGGGACTACCCTTCTTCCTCCCCTCAAAAAACTCCAAAACCCAAACCTGCTACCGTCCAATCGATTCTAACTCATGGCGACCCCATGTGTTAGAGTAGAACTGCTCTATAGAATTTTCTTGGCTGTGATCTTACGGAAGTAGATCTCCAGACTCTTCTTCTGTGGCACCACTGGGTGGATTTGAACTGCGAATCTTCTGGCTGGTAGCTGAGCACAAACCATTTACTCCACCCTCCTTCTTCAGTGTCTGAGAATTGCCTCTCCCCTGTGTGGACCAGTTCTCATGGCCATGTCTGCCTCCCATGGCTCTTTTGGGAGAAGACCTGCCCCATAAGAGACAGCCTGTCCTTACCCGTGCTCCTGTCCTTCCTCCTACTTCAGAGCATCCTTGCTATGAGCCAGCCCTGTGTGCTGTGCTTCTTAGCTGTACAGACAGAGCCTGGGTCTCTTCTATGAGAAGATGATAGATAGATAGATATTTTAAGAGGCGATGTCAGAACAAGGTTACAAAAATTGTGGTATGATTTAAATGTTTACATTCAATAAATAAATGCTTTTAACACTAAAATTGCAATACTATAAGTTGTGCAGAGAAAATACTTGCAGGATTTGTAAAGGTGTTCATGTAGAGTGCTCTTGAGGTAGGCTAACTGGACAAAGGGACATAGTTTTAAGTTGTTGATGGACTTCTCATTTTAGCCTGTGAGTGAATCTCACCAACTGTGAGGCCTTTTCTGAATGGGAGCAGGGCCAAATGGGCCTCCCACCTTGCCTGTGATAGCCCTGCTTAGCCCCAGAGTCAGGATGGGTGGGCAGCTCTGAGCCAGGTGGGTCCTTCCATCTACTCAATCTACAGAGAAATCTGGAGACTGACTCAGGATAAATCTGATGCCTAATTGAGCTGGGGCTGCTGGTGCAGTTGTTGATCCCCTTCCCTGGGGGTAGGGACAGTGTCATCCTACAGGAGCCCTGCTCTGTGGCACCCTCTGTGGTCTCAGGGTGCTCATAGCGTCCTTGTGTACTGACGCCCAGGCCTACAGCCTGCTTTAAGGGTGGGCACCTTGCAAAGTGATTGTTTTCTTTGGCTGTGTTGACTGGGAATAGGACCAGGGGAACTGGCTGGTGAAGGACAAGATTCAAAGTACAAGGAGTGCTGTAGAGCAGCATTTGGGCTTCCTCTGCGTTTATCCTTCTTGTTAGAGACCTGACCAATTGCAGTGGCCTCTAACCAACTCTGCCCCAGAGCAGCACCCTCCTGTCTCCAGTTTCATCTTCCTACAGCCCAGACTGCGCTAGTCACTTCTCTGCTCAGAACTCTTGGGTGAGCATTCAAGGGTACACACGGAACACACAAACACCACAGACACCACACCCAGCTTGTTAAGAATGTAGACTCTAGGGCCAGATTGCCTGGGCTCAAACCCTGGCACCACTATGGGTGAGTTACTTTTCCGTACCTCAGTTTCCTTAGCTGTAAAATGGGCATAATAGTAACCTACTTCTTAGGATGGTCATGAGAATGCAATGAATTAACAAATGTAAAGTGCTTAGAACTCTGCTAGCTCTTAAAGAGCATTCCGTATATATTGGTGGTGGTATTATTTTCCATCTCTTACACATAGCATACACCTCTCCCCTTCCCAACTCCATGAGTTCAAATTTTAAATCATATTATCCCTTCAAAATGTATGCTTCTCCTATAAAGAGTTTTTGATTTCCTGCTCCAGTTGCCAACTGGACGTAATAATTGCCTTTTTTTGTTCGTACCTGTCTCTTTACACATTGTCTTTTTCCTCCCTTATGCCCGTCCTCTTTGTCCCTCAGCCTCCCAGATCCCCAAGGCAGACTGTGAGTTCCCAAAGAGGGTCAGTGGTTCCGTGCTGTGCCTTCATTCCTGGCTTCATCGCAGGGCAGCATTTCCCTGTTTTCTGCAAGGGTTAGGTGTTTCCTTGCTGGTTGAGCTGCTTCTGCTTTTTACTCCTCACTGTCTTTCCTCCTTCTTGCCTCCTCCTCTCCTCTCTTCTCCCTGACCACGGCCCCGCCTGCCTCTCTCTGTTTCTCTCTTTTCTCCCTCCCCTCTTTCCATCCCCTCCCTTTTGAGTCTCCTTGCTTCCCTGACCTCCCCCACCTCTCTCTTAATGAGAACTTTCACATGTCATATTGATTTGGTGTTTTAAAAAGCCAGCATTGATTTTTCGGGGGGACTCTTCATGATCTTATTTTAAAATGTAGGAAGAAAGCTTTTTCAAAAGCTGTTGACTTTGTTCTATTGAGTTAGGTTAGGAGTCGATGTTGGAAACTCTTCCGGAGACTTGGACAGCTTGGGGACCTGAGATTGCCTCATCTAATGAGTGGGGGGTCAGACTGCCCTCCCTTTCACAGTCCTGAGCCTGGTGGCCAAGCAGCCTTGGGTGGGCGGAGGCCTCACACACTGGCCTGGATTTCAGGTTCAGGCTAAAGAACATGTACAGAAAGTGAGCAAAGACAAAGCAGGAATCTAGCAGGCCATACAGGAGGAAGGACAGGCCTGGGGAGAAGGACAGTGGTAGAAATTTGCTAGTAGGCCACACTTCCTGTCACTCTGACTTCAGAGACAGTCTCCTGGGACCTAGTCCTTGGGCTCATCTTTCCCCACGCAGCACATATTGATTCAACACCCATGCAGTGCGCTGAGCCCTGTGCTGAGGGCTTTGCCTGCACTATCTCACTTAATTCTTCTATTAACGTCAGGTCATGGTAACGTCTTGCTTTATGGGTACAAAGATATTATAGGGATAGAGTAAGTTAGTAAAAGTTAGTGGATTTTTTTCAACTATTTGTAAAGATGGTATAATAGAAAGATCTAACAGGGCAGAGTAAGAAGGGGAAAGGCAACATCTTGCCTACTGGAGAGAGAGTGTATGTGTGTGCACATGTGTGTGCATGAGAGGGGTGGAGAGATACTTGTTAAAGACTGCATTAAGTCTTTTTTTTAAGACTGAGGCAGGATATACATATGTGTGTATACGTGTATATAGGCATATGTATGTGTATAAACATTATATGTATATATGTATACACACACACATATATGTCAAAAGTTGGAAACGAAGAAGGATCGGTGGTTGGAAAATATGGCCTTGGTGATAGAAATGATGCTGGAGATTGTATGATAGAATTTTGCAAGACCAACAACTTATTCATTGCAAATACTTTTTTTAACAACATAAATGGTGACTATACACAGGGACCTTGCCGGATGGAATACACAAGAATCAAATTGACTGCATCTGTTGAAAGAGACGATGGAGAAGTTCAATATCATCAGTCAGAACAAGGCTAAAGGCTGACTGAAGAACAGACCATCAATTGCTCATATGCAAGTTCAAGTTCAAGCTGAAGAAAATTAAAACAAGTCCACAAGAGCCAAGATACGACCTTGAGTATATCCCACCTGAATTTAGAAACCATCTTAAGAATAGATTTGATGCATTGTACACTAATGACTGAAGACCAGACGAGTTGTGGGATGACATTATACATGAAGAAAGCAAAGGCCATTAAAAAGACAGGAAAGAAAGAAAAGACCAAAGTAGATGTCAGAAGAGACTCTGAAACTTGCTCTTGAACATGGAGTAGCTAAAGCTAATGGAAGAAATGATAAAGTAAAAGAGCTGATGGGTGGCTCAAGAAGACAAAGAAAGTATTATAAAGAAATGTGCAAAGACCTGGAGTTAGAAAACCAAAAGGGAAGAACACGTTCGGCATTTCTCAAGCTGAAAGAACTGAAGAAAAACTTCAAGCCTCGAGTTGCAATATCGAAGGCTTCTATGGGCAAAATGGAGCCCTGGTGGCCCAGTGGTTAAGAGCTCAGCTGCTAACCAAAAGCTCGGCAGTTGGACTCCTCTAGCCACTCCTTGGAAACTCTATGGGGCAGTTCTACTCTGTTTTTCTGTTTTGTTTCTTTGTTTTATGGGCAAAATATTGAACGACGCAGAAAGCATCAAAAGAAGATGGAAGGAATACACAGAGATACTGTACCAAAAAGATTTGGTCAACATTCAACCACTTCAGGAGGTAGCATATGATCATGAGCTGATGGTACTGAAGGAAGAAGTCCAAGCTGCACTGAAGACATTGTCAAAAAGCAAGGATCCAGAAATTGATGGACTACCAACTGAGATGTTTCCACAAACAGATGCAGAGCTGGAGGTGCTTATTCATCTACACCAAGAAATTTGGAAGAGAGCTCCCTATCAAAATGACTGGAAGAAATCCATATTTGTGCCTATTCCAAAGAAAGGTGATCCAACAGAATGCGAACATTATTGAAAAATATTGTTGTCTTAGTCATTTAGTGCTGCTCTAACAGAAATACCACAAGTGGATGGCTTTGTTGAAGAGAAATTTATTTTCTCACAGTCTAGTAGGCTACAAGTTCAAATTCAGGGCATCAGCTCCAGGGGAAGGCTTTCTCTCTCTGTCGACTCTGGAGGAGGGTCCTTGTGTCATCAATCTTACCCTGGACTAGGAACTTCTCTGCTTAGGAACCTGGGGTCCAATGGACTCCCTCTGCTCCCGGCACTGCTTTCTTGGTGGTATGAGGTCCCCAATTCTCTGCTTGCTTCCTTTTCCTTTTATCTCTTGTAAGATAAAAGGTGATGCAGGCCACACCCTAAGGAAACTCTCTTTACATTGCATCAGGGATGACTTTAGTAAGGGTGTTATACAATCCCACCCTAATCCTCTTTAACATAAAATTACAATTACAGAATGGAGGACAAGTACACAATACCGGGAATCATGGCCCAGCCAAGTTGATACACACATTTTTTGGGGGGACATAATTCAATCCATGACAATCATTAATATCACACAAAAGTAAAATTTTGCTGAAAATAATTCGGAAGTGGTTGCAGCAGTACACTGACAGAGAACTGCCAGAAATTCAAGCTGTATTCAGAAAAGGATGTGGAATGAGGGATATCATTGCTGACATCAGATGGATCTTGGCTGAAAGCAGAGAATGCCAGAAAGACATTTACCTCTGTTTTACTGACTGTGGAAAGGCATTGACTGTGAGCCACAACAAATTAACATTGTGAAGAATGGGAATTCCCCAGAATACTCAATTGTGCACTTGAGGAACCTGTACATGGACCAAGAGGCAGTTGTTCAAACAGAACAAGGGGATACTGCATTGTTTGAAAGAAAGATATGTGTCAGAGTTGTACCCTTTCATCATAGTTATTCAATCTGTATGCTGAGCAAATAATCTGAGAAGCTGGACTATATGAAGAAGAATGCTGCATCAGGATTGGAGGAAAACTCGTTAACGATCTGCAATATGCAGATGACAGAACCTTACTTGCTCAAAGTGAAGAGGACTTGAAGCACTTACTGATGAAGATCAAAGACTACAGCCTTCAGTATGGATTGCACCTCAACATAAAGAAAACAAAAATCCTCACAACTGGACTAATAAACAACATCATGATAAATGGAGAAAAGATTGAAGTTGTCAAGGGTTTCATTTTACTTGGATCCACAATCAACATCCATGGAAGCGGCAGTCAAGAAATCAAACGACGTTTTGCATTGGGCAAATCTACTTCAAAAGACCTCTTTAAAGTGTTAAAAAGGAAAGGTGAGGACTAAGGCATGCCTGACCCAAGCCATGGCATTTTCAATTGCTTCATATGCATGTGAAAGCTGGACAATGTATAAGGAAGATTGTGAAAACTGAAGAAGAAATGATGCCTTTGAATTATAGTGCTGGTGAAGAATATTGAATATACCATGGACTGCCAGAAGAACGGAATAAATCTGCCTTGGAAGAAGTACAGCCAGAATGCTCCTTAGAAGTGAGGATGGTGAGACTTCATCTCACTTACGTTGGACATGTTATCAGGAGGGACCAGCCCCTGGAGAAGGACATCATGCTTGATAAATAGAGGGTCAGTGATTGACTCAATGGCTGCAACAGTGGGTTCAAACATAGCAACGATTGTGAGGATGGTGCAGGACTGGCAGTGTTTTGTTCTGTTGTACATAGGGTCACTATGAGTAGGAACCGGCTCCACAGCACCTAGCAACATATATATGTATATGTCATTGGTGATTCAGTGGTAGAATTCTTGCTTTCCGTGTGGGAGACCCAGGTTTGATTTCGGGCCAATGCACCTCTTGTGCAACCACCACCCATCTGTCAATAGAGACTTGTATGTATTGCTATGATGCTGAACAAGTTTTAGCAAAGCTTCCAGACTAAGACAGACTAGGAAGAAAGGCCTGACAATCTACTTCTTAAAATCAGCCAGTGAAAACTCTGTGAATTACAATGGTCTGATCTCATTGTGCATGGAGTCTCCATGAGTTGGGGGCCAATTCAATGGCAGCTAACTACAACAGCATGTATATATAACAAGAGAATCAAGTAAATAGATGGGAATATTGGGTGAAGGGAAAACAAAGGCAAGGGCATAAGATGATACAAAGCTGACGCCATGGTCAGTTGTGCACCCTGAATTTGGATGGACTGGTTGGTTGTCACTAGGTCTGACCTCCCCACCCCAAGTTCTGCAGCCATGGACCATGACCACTGCCTCCCCCAACTGAGTTCAAACTTCTATAGTAGCGATGGGGAGAACAAAAGCCTAGCCACATCTCATCTGGCCCAGGCTCCTGGGCAAAGGCAAAGATGAGGGCCGAGGGCATGACCATGTAGATCAACAGCTCCTCTGGGCTGTGCAGCCTGGCAGCCCCCATTAAACCCAAGAGAGGAACAGCTTTCTCTCCTGGCTCCTTAACTCACTTGGCGGGGCTGTTTCACAGGCAAGTTAAAAGGTGGTCACTGGGGGCTTGTGGGCTGACGGTGGGATCTGCACAGGGAGGCCTCCAGCACTGGAGCAACAATATGGAAAAGTACTGCCCAGAAGTGAAAACCATTAGCTCCTGGAATAGTGTGGAGTTGGGGAGGGCAAAGCATCAGTCTCGAGATGATGCAGTGAAACTTTTGGCCTTGCCAACTTTCTAGTATTGTCTACATTGTGTTGCAGAACAATTTACCTCATTTGTCTTGGATCATCCTTGTCCTGTTTTCACTTAGCTAACATCTACTCATTTTTTCTTTTTTTTTTGGATCTCAGCTTATGTGTCACTTACTCCAGAAGTCACCCCATCTCCTCTTCTGTATGCCTATAACACCCATCATAGTCCAGGCATTTTTTAATGCCATATATACTTTTATGTACAACTTTGTGTTCTGCAAAATTGTACTTTAAAATAACGGGGCTTATGGGAAGCAAAAAGGTTTAACAGCTATGGAAATTCGTAACCAAAGTCCTAACAAAAACTATTCTAATGAAAACAGCAGGGGGTCAATGGCTGTTCAGTGATAAAATTCTCACCTTCCATGCAGGAGACCCAGATTTGATTCCTGGCCAGTGCACCTCCTGTCAATGGAGGCTTGCCTGTTACTATGATACTAAACAGGTTTCAGCTGAGCTTCCAGACTAAGATGGACTAGGAAAAAAGGCCTGGAGATGTACTTCTAAAAAATCAGCCAATGAAAACCCTATGGATCACGAAAATCTGATGCCATTGTGCATGGAGTTGCCATGAATTGGAGGCCGACTTGGCAGTAGCTCATGACAACAAATGAAAGCAGCTCAGACAAACCCCTTCCAGCATTTGCACCCAGCCTCACAGTAGGTCCCTGGGTGGAACAAACAGTTTGCTATCAGCTACTAACTGAAAGATTGGTGGTCTGAATCCACCCAGTGGTGCCATGGAAGGAAGGCTTGGCAATGTGCTTCTGTACGATTACAGCCTAGAAAACCCTACGGAGTGCAGTTCTACTGTGAAATACATGAGGCCACCATGAATCACAGTCAACTCAGTGGCAACGGATTGGGTGCTTTGGGGCCTTGAGTCCTGGGATTCTGCTTTCTCCTTTGAAATGTAGGTGCTAGAGAATATTCACTTATAGTCGAGTTCCAGGTTTTATCAGGAGGAAATGTTTTTGTTGCTGCTTCATCCGTATTCCACCTTCATAGCTTACAGAGTGGAAGAGCAGAGGTGCTTGAAGCCACTCAGCCAGCCTCAGCTCACACTAAAGGAAGCACTTGTGAAGATTTTTAGCTTGGACTTCACACTCCTCCAGGCGCTGTTGCAGTGAGTGGGCTTGGATGCAAAGGAGAAGGATGCCTCAGGAAATCCCCAGTTCCAGGTTGCTTTCTTTCTGTAAATGTGTGCTCTAGAGTGGGGTGGGAGGGGTTGGGCCTACAGGAAGTCCGTCCTTCCCAAGAATGGACCCCTGCATCCTACATTCCTTTAATATGACCTCCAAGGCCCACAACATGGTGGACCCCAAAATACTTGTTCCCTCATGTTCATGCTTTGGCTTCAGGAAAAATAGCAAGACCCAGAATATTTCTGGGAGACATCTTCTTTTGTCCCCCCCTCTCGTGTGATGCTTAAGATTGTGTGTCAACTTGGGCTTGCCAGCTTCTGCAGCTGTGTGACTTGGGAGAGGCCTCTACCCTGATCCACGGACTTGGGACGTTCTAGCCTCTACAATCACAT
>NW_004444020.1:5867010-5880074 GCF_000243295.1 Trichechus manatus latirostris
TCATGGAATTCACTTGTCTTTCCATGTTCCCCATCATCCTGAAGCAGCTGGCTTGATAGAACGATGGAATGGCCTTCTAAAGACACAATTATGGCGCCAGCTAGGTGGCAATACCTTGCAGGGTTGGGGCAGTGTTCTCCAGGAGGCTGTATAGGCTTTAAACCAGTGTCGAATATATGGTGTTGTTTCTCCCATAGCCGGGATTCACGGGTCCGGGAATCAAGGGGTAGAAATGGGAGTGGCACCACTCACTATTACCCCTAGTGACCCACTTGCAAGATTTTTGCTTCCTGTCCCCTCGACCTTATGCTCTGCAGCCCTAGAGGTCTTAGTTCCAAAGAGAGGAATGCTCCCACCTGGAGACACATCACTGATTCCATTGAACTGGAAGTTAAGAATGCCACCTGGCCACTTTGGGCTCCTTATGAATCTGGCTCAACAGGCAAAGAAGGGAGTTACCATACTGACTGGTGTGATTGATCCTGATTACCAAGAGAAAATCAAATTGATATTACATAAGGGAGGTAAAGAAGAGTATGTCTGGAATGCAGGAGATTCTTTGGGGCATCTCTTAGTACTACCATTCCCTGTGATTAAAGTCAATGGAAAACTACAGCAACCTAATTCTGACATGACTACTAATGACACAGACCCTTCAGGAATGAAGGTTTGGGTCACCCCACCAGGCAAAGAACCACAACCAGCCGAGGTGCTTGCAGAGGGCAAAGAAAATACAGAATGGGTGGTGGAAGAAGGTAGTTCTAAATACCAGTTATGGCCACGTGACCAGTTGCAGAAACGGGGACTGTAATTGTTATGAGTATTTGTACTTTGTATGTGTGCATCAAATATTTTTGTTTCCTTCACTTATAAAATATAAGCTGTAAATGGGGCTATTTCGTTTTCGATTGTACGCATGTTAGTTGCATCATGTTAGGCACAAGTATGACTTTTTCATTGTCTTTATTCAGAGATTATGTATGGTTTAAGGAGATGTGTACCTGTGCCAAGTTGACAACGGGTGGACTGTGATGGTTAAGATTGTGTGTCAACTTGGCTGGGCCATGATTCTCCATGTTTTAATGTATTCACTCCCATGATTGAATATACTGTGAGTAGCTAATCAGATGAAACGGAGTCTCCTTGAGGGTGTGGCCCGCATCTGTATATAAGCAGACGTTCTGGCTATTTGCTCTCTCTGGATCTTGCGGCTGCTTCCTGTCATCTCATCTCCTGTTCTTGGGACTTGAGCTGTCAGCTTATCTGCCGAACCTGGGATTTGTCGATCTGCACAGCCTGTGAGTGGGAGCCCTGCTCTCCAACCTTCCGATCTTGGGCTTGCCAGCTTCTGCAGCTGTGTGACTTGGGAGAGGCCTCTACCCTGATCCACGGACTTGGGATGTTCTAGCCTCTACAATCATGTGAGCTGTTTCCTTGATATAATCTCTCTCTATATATATATATTTATACACTTTACTGGTTTTGCTTCTCTAGAGAACCCAGCCTAAGACATCTCATATCTTACTATCACCCTGCCTACACTTCATTTTCCCCAGGATCAAGATTTACCCTCTTTTTCTTCTTGTAGTGAAATACCTGGTTTTGCTTTGTGCAATGCTCATTCTCTGTGGCTCAGTCTGCAATTCTCCCCAAGCCTTCTCAGTTTCCTCTCCCTCCCACCCTCACCATTGGAAGGATGGATTTTTTATTCTCCCAGGATGCCTCTGGGGCCCCACAGGCGGCATAAGAGAAGAGGCCTGATCCAAGTAGATGTTAGGAACTACCCTGAGCCCTTTTTCACAGTGGAGGAAACAGAGCTTCCAGCCTCCTCAGGGCTGGGCCAGTGGGACATTTCTCCCTGTGGAGGAAGAAACAAAACGAGACCCGTGCCTGGTGCCTTCCTTGTCTGATTTCTCTTCCTACAGTGTCCAGGCATGTGTGGAGGATCCTCAGACAGAGTGCAATTGATCGTGGAGGAGCCTGGCATCTCCAGCACTCACCCATCAGCCTTTGGCTGAGGTAGGCCCCCTCTGAGTAGGCAGGGAGCTGCTTATGTAGCCTCAAAAATCAGATGGCCAAGCTTTCCTCTCCTCTCCCCCAGCATTCCCTCAAGCCATTGAATTACCAAGTTATAGCCATTTTGCTACAGAACTTCTCTTGAACCTTCCCTTCCTTCCATTGCCCTTACCCTGGACCACTGTGTTGGGCCCTCTCTGGTATCTCTGGCTCCTGTCCTGGCCCCTCAGTACATCTGCCACACAGCTACGCTTCCCCCAAAGGTAAAGCTGATCCTACCAACTGTCTGCATGACTCTTCTGTAGGTCTCTCCATTACTTGCAAGATAAAGTTTGAACCTCTGTCTCACCTCCAGGGAATTTAGTAATCTGGCCCCTTCCTTCCTCTCCAGGCTCATCTCCTGTGGCTCCCGCTTTAAGCTTTTGGCTGCACATTGCTAAAAAGTTCCCAGAATTAGGCCTGGTCTTTCATGGTTCCATGTCTCTTACACACTCATTCCTCTTCCTGGATTTCCCATCTCTTTCCTTTCAATTTGTGCAACTCCAGATCTGCTCCATTGACTCCCCAAAGCCTTCCCTGCCTCCCCAAAGGCATGCTTCTGTGCCCCCAATGCTTTGTGAGCATCCTTCCTGGTGGCTGTCATCATATTGGGCAGGCAAAATCTGTTCCCTTGCCTGGGGCTCCCAGGAGACCATGAGCTCCTTGAGGGCAGGATCGTCTTCAGTTCACTTCTGTGGAGCCAGCACCTGGCACAGTGCAGGTATTAAGAGGGACTCTTAAAACATATGTTGAATGAATGAATAGGAGAGTGATGTGGGAGCAACCCCATGATGGGAGAGGTGGTGGACACTGCTGCTTCAGAGGAGTAAACTAGTATGCCAGCTTTCTAGGGTTTCCTCCTCCAGGGTGCTGTCCCCATGGAGGGAGGGGCTGGGAGCCTTGGCCCCGGTAACTGGAGGTCAGGCAAGCACTGAGGATTTCTGGCCCCATAATATGGCTTATCAAAGAGAACAGAATCAAAATGTTGGAAGATTTTTCTTTAGGGAAACAAATATTCTCAACTTATGTTTAGAATGGTACAGTACCTTCTACCTTGTGATTTGACTGACAGAAGAAGTGTGTTTAAGCTATTTTTAACATGGAATCTTACAGAGAAAAAAATCTAGTGATTAGATCTTTGGAAGCTTTTGTGTAATTTAAAAACTTCAGTAAAGGAGCATGTTTAAAGAAAAAAAATAACGAGATTGATGTGTTTCAGTTCTCTCTATAACTTTACATTTTTGTTCCAAAGCCCATTGTCTTCAGAAAAGGGCAGTCAAGGGTGTATGTGTGTGCATGCATATGTGCCTGTGTGTGTGTATGTAACTTACTCCATTCACCATAAATAGCTTAAGATTGTGTTCTTCTCTTCATGAAAACATTCTAGAAATGGCTTCTTTCATCTGTTGACAACAATGAGTGTTTGTACAGGGCTTGGCAGGCTGCACTTTCCCATTTATTCTTGAACAATCTTATGAGGAGGTTATTACTGTGATCATTATTATTCTATTTTGTAGAAGGAAAAAATGGAAATGAGAGTGGTTGAATGACTAGCCCAAGACTGAAGTCAGTGCATGATTACAGGTGGTGTTTGAAGAGTTGCTCTCTCCCTAAACCATAGATGTTTTCATTGTAACTTTGATGCCTGGATGCAAGTTATTTGAGAGATCCTCACGTTGCACTGCTGGAAACCTAAGTAGGAAGATGGTGTTTTTGTTTACTTATTATGCTGTAAAAGCCCAAGCATTTTTATTATGCTTGCTATAGATCAGGAATTTAGACAGGACACAACATGGGTGGATTGACTGTGCTTCATGATGTTTGGGTTCTCAGCTGGGAGATTTGAATGGCTGGAGCCTAGAATCGTCTAGAAACTTGTTCACTCACATGTCTGGTACCTAGGCTGCGATAGCTAGAAGGTAGAACTCAGCTGAGGCTATTGTCTGGAACCCTTACACAAGCCCTCTTCATGTGACTTGAGCTTCCTCATAGCATGGCAGCCTCAGGGTAATTGGACTTCTTACTTGGTGGTTCAAAGTTCCAAGAGAGAGATGTTCTAGTGAAGAAGGCAGAAGCTACATGGCTTTTATGCCAGTCTCGGACATGACATATCATCACTTCTGCCGTACTCTATTGGTCAAACAAGTCACAAGTACACCCAGATTCAAGGGGAGGGGACATAGATCCTACCCCAACAAGAGGGCAGTCAGCAATACTGCATCATTAAAAAACCAAAATAGATTATTTCTCTTCTGACTCGATTGATCTATGTTTAGTCCTATCTGCAGGAAGGATGATGAACAAGATGACCTCTAGAGAAACTAGCTAGCAGAAATACTTTAGATTTCTCTATTCAGTGAGAACAGCAACCAAACCAAACTCATAACGACCTTATCGGACAGAGTAGAACTGCCCCATAGGGTTTCCAAGGCTGTAATCTTTACAGAAACAGACTACCACATCTTTCTCTTGTGGAGCACTTAACTACTGTACCACCAGGGCTTCTTAATGAGAACATAGGCCTTCCAAATTGTCCCACTGAGTTCTCACTGGCAGTACCAGGTTAGAGAAGAGGTGGCCCTTGCCATCTTACTGGGAATAAACACACAGGTCTGCATTATCTGGCACCACAATAAGCCAGGGGCTAAAGTGTTATGTGATTTGAGGATTCTCTGCCTGCTGCTCATAAGCCATAACACCGTATCACCTTGGAGGGAAGTTATTTCATCTGGGATAATCCTTCGGAATAAAGGGATTGAAAACCTCTCTGAGAGAAGACAGACCAAAGACACAGCTTCCTGGGAATTCAAAGCACTTTATCCATGAGTTCTAAGAGTTCCTGTTTTTCAAGGCTGGACCAGGGAGATGAGCACAGGAAAGGCAGGCTGTCAGACCTTGGAGGGTCACCTTGGTATGGTCCTGTTATGCCAAGCCACTGCTGTCATAAAGGGATCTCTTGGAATGCATGTTGACCAGCCACTTTATTCTTAGTAGTCAGAGCTGGGCCTGAGGTAACTCCAAATGACCTTTCTTACCTTGTTTCCAACACATTACTCCTTTCACCAGCACTCCAGCCATGCTAGATTGTCGTTAGATTTTCATGAATCATTGTGCCTAAAGCATCAGCATAAGTTGGTTGTGTTACATAACAAACACTCTTCAACTCTTAGTGCCTTAAAACAACACATGTTTATTTATCCCTCCCACTGTATGTTCATCATAGTTGGCAAGGGGTTCTGTTCCATATCACTGACAGTCATCTGGAGAGGGGATGGGAGCTCTGGAGGGTCTTGCATTGGCAGTAAATACTCTGGCTCAGAAGTGATATATATCACTTCTACGTACAATTCATTGGCCAAGACTAGTCTCATGGCCCCACCCAACCTCAAAAGGGCCAGGAAGTTCAATCTCACCAAGTGCCTGGATCATAGAGAGCTGAAAAAAAAGGCAAACTGCACTGACTGCCACATGACTACCACTGTGCCTTCCTGAAATCAGTATCTTTGCCCTCTTTTTAGAATACCCTTTTCTTCTCCGTGTTTTCATTCATGCATGTGGGCCTGCCTGCATGTATCCATCCACTCAACAATCTACCCATCAAATGTTTAGTATGCCGTATGGATATGGCTCTAAATGGTAAGCATATGGAGATGGAAAGGTTCTCTGGAGAAGCCCAAAGCGTTGCTGGAGTTGTTCAGAATCTATTAAACTTTTTCAAGCTGTAGCTTGCCCTCTCCATGAGGGCAGCCATTATTAATGGATCTTTCTACCACAATATGTCATTGATGGTTAAACATAATAATAACTATCATTTAGTAATTATTGAGCCCTTATAATAAGCCAGATGCTTTGCTAAAAGTTCAGTTTAACCCTCCCTGTAACTTTGAGTGGTAGGCTATATTATCCCCATTTAAAAATGGGTAAATTTAGCCTTATAGAGGTTACTTGTCCAAGTTTGCACAGCTACCACTGGCTGAGTTGAGCTTTCAACTTGGGCTGTTTGAGCCTGTGTCCTTACTCTTCACTGGTTACATTACACTTATCTTTAATGCTCATGGAATTTTTCTGTGAATCATAGACCCGGAAACAAACAAAGAGATTATTCTCTGGAGTTATACTGTGAGTCTTACAAGGTGGGGGTCATTTCTGGTGATTTCTAATCATTCCATTCCTTTTTGATGAATAAATGAGGGGAGGGTGGAGAAAGAGAAAGGAAGGAAAGATGGAAGGAAGGACAAAGGGAGGGAAAGAAGAAAGGAAGAAAGGAACAAAGGAAGGGAAAGAGGGAGAGGAGTTGATTCTCTTAACAGAAAATGAAAAGCAATCTTGACAGCGAGGTGGTGTGGCTCTGCCTGAGAAGGCAGGCAAGTTGCTCTGATCCTGAAGAAAGGTGTTCTGTAAATCTAGGGTGCTACTCTCATAAACTGATCATCAACTCTGTCCCTCAGTCTACTAGTTCTGTGCTTCAGAGTGTCTCATCATTACTGCTGAAGAGGTTCTTCAGTCTACCACATTTGAACTGACTACAATTAAATACACAGATGTATTCCTCCTCACTCGGCTGCTGAAAAGGAAATATTTTTGAAAAATATGACAACTCAGTATCACAGCTTGAAGAAACTGGAGGAAGGAAGAAAAGGGCTACAAAGGAAGCATTACACAGAATTTTTAAAGGTCACTTTCTGATTTTGTATGGTACTTTTCAAAGTGATATTTTGAGATTAAAAAATAAACCTGTGAATATAACAATTATAGCTAGGCTCCCATCCTATGTTGTTAAATGATGGTTTACATCTGGGATCAACAACAGTTGGCAAGGCCTGAAAGAATCAGCTTTTTCTGGGCCTGGCCCTTCATCCCAGGTCCAATTTGTTTTCCACTATTGCTCAGTCTTTATCAAAAGAACAATCTGCAATCCCAGGCTGTTCTTATTTGGTGCAGGAGTGTAGACTTTGTCCTATATATTGATAGGCTTGGGTTAACCTAGATTCTTCTAATGAAGCTTCTTGACATTTTAATAAAAAGAGAGCCCCCCCCCCCCTTAGTATCTTTCAGCCTCTGTCTTTGTTATCTGTTCTGTTATAACAGAAATACCACAAGTGAATGGCTTTAACCAACAGAGATTTATTCTTTCCCAGTTTAGGGGGTTGGAAGTCTGAATTCAGGGTGTCAGCTCCAGGGGAAATCTTTTACTGTCTGTCGGCCCTGGGGGAAGATCCTTGTCATCAGTCTTCTCCTGGTCTAGGAGCTTCTCAGTGCAGGGACCCCAGGTCCAAGGGACGCGTGCTCCTGGCTCTTCTTAGTTGGTGGTAATGAGGTCCCCCTGTCTCTCTGCTCGCTTCTCTCTTTTATATTGCAAAAGTGATTGGCTCAAGATACAACCTAATCTTGTAGATTGAGTCCTGCCTCATTAACATTACTGCTGCTATTCCCACCTCATTAACATCACAGAGGTTGGACTTACAACACATAGGAAAATCACATCAGATGACAAAATGGTGGACAATCACAGAATACTGGGAATCATGGCCTAGCCAAGTTGACACACATTTTTAGGGGACACAATTCATAACAGTCTCCGTCCTTGAGGGTCAAATTACTTTGCTCTGTGTTCATTCCATCATCAGGGCGAGTGTGTGTGTGTGTACATGACCATGCATATACTGGTTACTACTGTGTTGGCAACTTTTATCCTCGAGTTAATGTGTAAGTGCTTAATTGCATTTGCTATTTAGCAATTAACCACTTGCAGGTGCAACTAGTTGTGAGCACAGTTCTGCATGTGTGACTAATTGCAGGTGTGAAATCACCTCTTCAGTTCCCTTCATGGCTCAGTAGGACTCAATGCTAATTCTCTGTCACCATCTGGGTTCAGACTCATTGGCTGGCCAGAGCCTCTCCTTGGGAAATTGGCCACATTGCGGGGGCAGGTGATTTCAGAGCAAGAAGAGAAATGGAGGCAAAGGGGAGCAAGGTAGAGTTCTGGAGGGACTCTGCAGGGGTCAGAACTTAGCTGGTGAGCTTCTTCCCCTCCAGGCTGCCCATGCCAAAGCTAAGTGTTAAACAGGCCCTTGAACTACAGGACCTCCAGGGTCAGGGGCCTGGAAGCTCCTTGGATGAAGCCCCCTGTGTAGGGCATTGCTTTCTGGAAGGCCTGCAGAGGGTGACTGCCTTCTCCCACTCTAGGACCCTCAGCCTCATAGACAGAGGTAGTTGATGGAAGCCTGGCAAGGATTTAGGGAGCTTGGATTCCCTCTGCAGTGCCACCATGCCATGTGGCCTCAGTAATTCATCCACGGAGTGGAGGTGACACCCTCTGTCACCCTTCTGTTGGGCCTCCAGGCTGCCATGACAGTTGTGAGAGTGTGACCTCAGTAGTGGACTTGCCTGGTGAAGGTTAAACGAGGGAGCAGGGTTACTCTTGGGCAGCCAAAGGGAGTTTCTCGCTTGTAACACTTTGTTGGCTAAACTCTACCAAAGAGGTCAAAGAGATGGAGAAGTAGGAGTGAGGGCAGAACTCCTGATGCTGAATTTCTGTGTCTCCACCCCTGCCCTGTGTCACTGCCCTGAGAACAGCCTGAGGTGACCCTCTTCAGGGCAAGGACACATCCTCCCTGTGAGCCCCCTGCAGCTAGGCTTTCATCTCCTCCCCATCACACCATACCCACCTGTGTAGACAGTGACCCTGACCCAGCCTTCAGAGGGCAGCTCTCCACAGCCTGAGGCCTGGATGGGGTAGGGCCTCCAGGGAAAGGAGGAATGGGAGAAAGCAGGCTCCAAAAGAGAAATGAATGCCAAGCGGTAGCTCGGAGAACATCACACGGGTGAAGAGGCAACAAGCAGAATATTAAGCTCTCCAAGAAGCATCTCTGGAAGGGCTGGGGCATCAGGTGCTTCCAGGCCCTAGAGAGGAGAGGGCCCTGGCCCAGAGTCACAGAGAGTTTGGAGCTCCCAGTTCAAGGGCTTGCACTGAGCCATCCTTGCCGTATTATAGGTCTCACTCCAGATCCAGTCATGTGTTTCCCAAGAGGGGACCAAGGGAGTCATGGGGAAAAAGCCTCAGACAGACAACAGTCTAGTGTACTGGGGGAGGGGGCTGCTGCAAGAGGCCACAGAAGAAGGTGGGGGTGGGGCAGCTGAGGCAAAAGGAGAGATGTGGTGGTAAAGGGGAAAGCAGTTCAGGTCATACTCACCTTTGTGGGCAGTGTTAGGGAGCTTGGGTAGCTTCAGTGCAGAGCCATGGAAAAGCTTTGAGCCTGTAGGGACTTCATGGAGTTTGTGATTCCCAGAGGGTACTCCAAGGGGAGGCTAAACCAGTGGGGCCCACCATCTTGGCGTAATATTTCCAATGAGTCATTTTTATTACACAACTGAGTTTGGCTTTCTGGTTCTGGCCCTTGGGTCCTCACTCTGGGCCACTCTGAGTAGATTACCTTATAAGACTTGACATGACCCCTGCCTCTTGGAGGGGTACATTCAGCTGTAATGGAGCAACTAAAGAAGTCTTTCTGGTAGGGTTGAGATGAACTAGCCCTTTATGCCTTATTTCACAAGAGATCTGAAAGCTCCTTAAAAGCAGGAGCAAGGCCTTTTCTATATCTACTGTATCACTTCCTTCTTGTGCAACAGATTTCTCATCTACAAAATGGGATAATAACAGAATATATTTCTTAGGGCTGTATTATTGTTGTTAGCTACCCTGGAGTCTGCTCCCAATTCGCAGTGACCCCACATACAAGAGAACAATATGCTGCGTGGTCCTGCACCATCCCTATGCTCAGTTGCAGATCAGACCATTGTGATCCATATGGTTTTCACTGGCTGATTTTCAGAAGTAGATCTTCAGGCCTTTCTTCCTAGTCCATCTTCGTCTGAAAGCTCAATTGCAACCTGATCAGCATCATAGCAACACACAAACCTCCACGGACAGACGGGTGGTAACTGTGCATGGGATGCATTGGCCAGGAATTGAAACTCAGGTTCTCTCAGATGGAAGGGAGAAAATTCTACCACTGAACCACCACTGCCCTCTCATAGGGCTGTTTTTATTATTGTTGGGTGCTGCTCAGTTGATTTCAACTCATAGTGACCCCATGTGTTACAGAGTAGAACTGCCCCATAGGGTTTTCTTGGCTGTAATCTTTTAGGAAGCAGATCCCCAGGTCTTTCTCCCAAGGGACCAGTAGTTCAAACTGCTGACCTTTTGGTTAGCAGCCGAACAATTAACCATCTGCACCACCAGGGCTCCTTATCATAGGGCTGTAGTGAAGATTAAACAAGATGAGTAAAATGCTTAGCACATTACCTGGGACAAAATGAACTTTAACTAACCACTAATCACTAAAGTTACTCTTGTTGCTGTTTTTATTTTTGTTTTCCTGAGGCTCCTTTCTTCCAAGAACACTTACCCCTACCCAGGATAGGTTTAAGGTCACTGCTGCCCATTGGCTTGAGACAGCAGGACCCCATAATTCTGTGTTCATTGTGGTTCAAGCCCAAGTCATTAACTTATTCATTACAGCAAATGGCCTTGGGACCTGCTGGGAACCCCCGATGAGGAGTCGCACACAATTTTAGCAAGGGAGAGCACATATTTTCTCCAGAGAATGGCCATCAGACATATATCTCACTCCCCACAGCTTGCAATGAGAAGCAAATAAGGAAGTCTGCGTTCAGCATGTTGCATTAAATTATAAATTCAGGCTTAACTCATCAGGTCAGGGTGTGATAACTCAGATGTCAACTCCTCAGCTTTATTCCAGAATCACAGGGAGTGACTCTTTTCCAGATAATTAAAGAATGAAAGCACTGGAAAGAATCCCTCATGATTTTCCATGACACCATCTTTTTCATTTGGGGAAAGTTGTGGCAGAGTGTTCAGCAAATTTGTCAAGGGTGGACCAACTCAGGGTACTTTATCTCTTAGATGATTCCTTTGAAGTCTTCTCTGTTAAATGCAATATGGCTTAAATGAGGCCCTTGTAATTGCCAGTCCTCACAAACAAGCACAAGCATTGATACATACCCGTGTGTGTAACAGTGAGCATTCCAGCCAACATGCAGCTGTTTCTGGACGTTAGCCTGAGGAACAAAGACTCGGCATCAGCTGAAGCATCTGGAAACACGCAACTGACTTTAAGATTTTATCCATCTTCCACACCATCAGGTGCCATCGAGTTGACTCTGACTCACAGTGACCCCATGCGTGTCAGAGTAGAACAGTGCTCCATAGGATTTTCACTGGATGATTTTTCCAAACTAAATCACTAGGCTTTTCATCCGAGGTGCTTCTGGGTAGACTTGAACATCCAACCTTTTTATTAGCAGGCAAATGCATTAACCTTTTGTACCACCCAAAAACCTGTTACTGTTGAGTCAATTCTGACTCATGGCAACCCCTTGTGTTACAGGGTAGAACTGCTAGGGTTTTCTTGGCTGTGATCTTTATGGAAGCAGATCACCAGGCCTTTCTTTGTGGAGCCACTGGGTGGGTTCAGTCCACCCACCTTTAGGTTAGCAGCCAATCACAAACTGCTTGTGCCACTCAGAGACCTTTTGTACCATCTTACACATCTGGAAAATGGAGGCCCAGGACAGGGAACTCTTATTTTTCAGTTCATATTGTCATTTAGTCCAACCTGTAGGCTCCAGACTTTTGGACCCAAAAACATTCCTCAAAATATTGGGTAACTGATATAGGCTTTCCATTTAAGGATATTAAAACATACACACACACACTCCGAACAGAAACAAGAAAGCTACTTGCGATACTTGGTGCAGCATTCCTTAAAGGAAGATCATTTAACATTAAAAAAAAAAAAAAAAAATTAGAAAGGGTATTATCTCAGTATTTCAACACTTAAGGATTTAATATTTGTGAAATCTCATTACATTTATCCCTCTTATGCTTATGCAACTTTCTTACTTCTGGCAGATCCAAGTGTGGGAACAGCTGGTCTAACCTGATGTTAGGGGTAGACTTTTTCTTATGTTACAAAAACCATCAAGACACTTACCTAGAGCCATAGTCAAAACATTAACCCTACAACTGGAACAAGTAGAAAGAGAGCAGCAAAAGAAGCCCTCAGGCACTAAAAGGAAATAATAATTAGAGCAGAATTAAATGAAATAGAGAAGAGAAAAACAATTGCAAGAGTTAACAAGACCAAAAGCTGGTTCTTTGAAAAGATCAACAAAATTGATAAACTCTTGGCCAAACTGACAAAACAAAAACAGGAGAGGAAGCAGATAACTTGTATAAGACATGAGATGGGTGATATCACAACAGACCCAACTGACATTAAAAGAATCATAACAGAATACTATGAAAAATTGTACTCTAACAAATTTGAAAACTTAGAGGAAATGGACAAATTTCTAGAAACTCACTACCTACCTAAACTAACACAAACAGAGGTAGAACAACTTAATAAACCCATAACAAAAGAAGAGATTGGAAAGGTAATTAAAAAACTCCCAACAACAAATAAGCCCTGGCCCAGATGGCTTCACTGGAGAATTCTACCAAAATTTCAGAGAAGAGTTACCACCACTACTACTAAAGGTATTTCAGAGCATAGAAAAAGATGGAATACTCCCAAACTCATTCTTTGAAGCCAGCATAACCCTGATACCAAAACCAGGTAAAGACACCACAAAAAAAGAAAATTAAAGACCAATATCCCTCAAGAACATTGATGCAAAAATCCTCAACAAAATTCTAGCCAATAGAATTCAGCAACATCTGAAAAAAATACTTCACCATGATCAAGTGGGATTTATACCAGGTATGCAGGGATGGTTCAACATTGGAAAAACAATCAACGTAATCCATCACAAATAAAACAAAGACAAGAAACACATGATCTTCTCAATCAATGCAGAAAAGGCATTCGACAAAGTCCAACATCCATTCATGATAAGAACTCTCAACAAAATAGGAATAGAAGGGAAATTCCTCAGTATAATTAAGGGCATTTATACAAAGCCAACAGCCAACATCATCCTAA
>NW_004444020.1:5880174-5889226 GCF_000243295.1 Trichechus manatus latirostris
GTTATTTACTAACTGGATAGTAGATAAGAATTACCTTAGGTGAAGGGAAGGACAACACACACTACTGGGGAAGTCAGCACAACTGGACTAACCCAAAGCTAAGAAGTTTCTGAATACAATCAAATACTTTGAGGGACAGAGTAGCGGGGATGGAGGGTCTGGGGACCATGGTTTCAGGGGACATCTAGGTCAATTGGCATAACAAAGCTTATTAGGAAAATGTTCTGCATACTACTTTCATGAGTGGCATCTGGGGTCTTAAAAGCTTGCAAGCGGCCATCTAAGATGCATCAGTTGGTGCCAGCTACCTGGAGTAAAGGAGAATGCAGAACACCAAAGACACAAGGAAAACATTAGCCCAAGAGACAGAAAAGGCCACATAAACCAGAGACTTCATCAGCCTGAGACCAGAAGAACTAGATGGTGCCCAGCTACCACCAGTGGCCACCCTGGCAAGGAACACAACAGAGAGTCCCTGACGGAGCAGGAGAAAAGCGGGGTGCAGAATTCAAATTCTAGTAAGAAGACCAGACTTAATGGTCTGACTGAGACTGGAGGAACTCCAGAAAGCATGGCCCCTGAATTCTCTATCAGCCCAGAACAAACAATTTCTGAGGCTAACTCTTTAGACAGGGATTGGACTGGACTGTGGGACATAAAGTGATACTCGTGAGGAGTGTACCTCTTAGCTCAAGTAGATACAAGAGACTAAAGGGGCAGCTTCTGTCCGGAGGTGAGATGGGAAGGAAGAGAGGGTTACGAGCTGGCTGAATGGACATGGGGTGGAAAGAAGGAGTGTGGTGTCACAGTATGGGGAGAGCAATTAGAGTCACATAACAATGTATGTATAAATTTTTGCATGGGAAAAAATTTTTAAAAAAAGACACCTAGAGGTAAATGAAATACTGTGCATTCACTATTCTTCAAATTTTAGCATGTCATGACTCAGTATTTTTATAACAACAATAATCGCCAACATTTATTAAGCGTGCAGTAAGTACAAGTACTGTGCTAAATGGTTTACATGTATTTACTCATTTAATCATTGCAACAACCCTGTGCAGTGTGTACTTTTATCAGCTCGTTTGCTGAGGAGGACTTTGAATCATGTGACTAGTTTGCCCATGCTTTGATAGGAGTGGTGGAATCTGACCTTGTTCCAGAGTCTGAGCTCATACCCAGTCAGGAGCACTGAGATTGGCGGGAGGTGCAAGTCCTTGCTCTTCAGTTTACCCAGAGCTGGTAGCTTAGAACCCTGCTGGCGCAGTGGTTAAGTGTTGGGCTGCTAACCAAGTGGTCAGCAGTTCAAATCCACCAGCTGCTCCCTGGAAACCCTATGGGCAGTTCTACTCTGTCCTATAGTGTCGCTATAAATCAGAATTGTAGCTCCATGTCTCTGAGCCACAGTACAGGACTATATGTTGTGAAACTCCTGCCAGTCCTAGAGGTTGTTATGGTGGAAAGAAAATGAGTATAAAATGCTAAGCTCAGAGCTGGGCACAAAGTAGGTGGGTGCTCAAGAGTTGTTAATGGGATATGATGAGCAAATGCATGACTAGTACTGACAGTGACATCCCTTTGTCTTCAATTCTATGTGTGTGATCGTAGTCCTAGAACACCCTAACTATATTTTTTTTCAAAGGAGAGCAGTTAGCCTAATCACAGGAGTAAACACGAAAAGAACTCTTCACTGTCGGGTTCTATAAATTGTGTCTTGAACTGCTAACTGCCCTAATAAGAGCCACCATGGTAAATGAATGCACCATTAGACTGTAAACAGAACCATTAACACAGGAATATGCACCCCCCCCCCCACTTACTGCTAATGTATGCTAGCTGGGGTGGCCTTGACAGATATGCAGGATAAGTATTCAGGTATCCATATCAGTGTGGTTTTTGCTTGCACTTCTTTTAGGAACTGATGTGTACAATAATCCCTCCCTAACCACAGATTCTCTTTTATGAAATTCTGTTATCCTTGGATTTATTTCTGTATGCTTTGAGAATTTCTGTTCCAGGACACTCAGGTTTTGCATCACTGCCGTTGGAGGTAATTTAGGAATAAAGGAACTGGTGAACGGTGGGAGAAAAGAGAGAGTGAGTGGAAGGCAGAAGAGGAGGAGATGTTTCACAATGCAGTCCTGGAAGAAAGAGGTGGGAGTGCCTTCCTCATCTCTTTTTTCTGGGAAGAGGGCTGGGGTGTGCCTGACCTGAGATCTACATTAGATCTGCATAACCCGTTCATAAGGGTTTGTAAGGGGGCTGAAGAATTAGACACCTACTCTTCTGAGTAAATTAAATAAAAATTCCTGGAAGTGTTTAAAACTTCCTGATTACTTGTATCTTGGGAATCGTAATGGAAACTGTGAGGCAGGGCCCAAGAGCAGGAGACTTAAATCAGAAAAGCTCTGAATATTTGATTAGAGGACAGGATGGGAAAAAAACAAATGAAGAAACAAAAACCCACAAATAAACACATACCAAAACCAAACCTGTTGCTGTCCAGTCGATTCCTGCTATGGTGACCCCACGTGTAACAGAGCATAACTGCTCCATAGGGTTTTCTTGGCTGTGATTTTTTCACATGCAGATCACCAGGCCTTTCCTCCACAGCACTGCTGGATGGGTTCAAATCACCAACCTTTGGGTTAGTAGTCGAGCACAAACCATTTATGCTACCTAAGAACACACACACACACACACACACACACACACACACACACACACAACTCTAGATTAATGTGTACACTGACTTTACCAGAGGGAGGAAATTGCAAATGTCTTTCTGAAACTGAGAGACAGATTCTTAAAATATTTTAGCAAACAGAGGCTGGTAAATGGGAATGACTAACATGAAAGTTATAATTATTGTTTTAACTGAAGCAAAACGCTATTGATATTCCTTTTATGTGTGACATTTTTTGTTCATTTTTAGAAAAATGACTTTTTGTTTTTATTAAAGTTATACATTTCTATTAACATTTCAGGAAAGAAAAAAAAGAGTACAATGAAGAAAGTAAAAAAATGACTCAAAATAATCCAGAAATTGACTTTGTTAACTTTAGGTCAACATCATTTCAGATCTGTCTCTATAATTCAGCTATCCTCTCTACAGCTAGAAAGACAGATGGAAAGTCAGAACTAATTTTAGAAAAATCTGATAATGGTAATTTTTAAAACATTAACTTAATTTTGTTTAAATGCAACTGAAGAAAAAGAAACTAATATAAAATGAAGGGAATTGCTACATTTGATAAGTGTTTCTTCACCACAAAATATATTATTTCTGAAAGATTCCCTTAAGATTAAGAAAGAAAAATAGGAAAACAATGAAGTTTGAATCATTATTGTAAACTTCATATTTCAAATTTAAATAGTATCAACTGAGAGATAAGGAAATCGGTATACTTCTGTTTCCTATTGCTCCCCTTCCACCACCTCCCAGTTTTTGCTAATTTTTTAAAAATTATTTTTTCATTGTTAAGGTTTATAACAATTTCAGAGTATTTTAGTTTTATTTCTATATTTAAAGGAATGTAGTGACTACTGGTCGTTTTATCACAATTTCTGTATCCTGAATTCAGTATTTTGATTTATCTCTTAGATGATTCAATTTCATTATCAAGTAGTTTTTCCCCCAAAGAACTCTCCTTTGCCTGAAGTTGTACATTCACGAGAACATCTGCCTGGGAATTTAGCTGCAGAGAAAGCTGAGGCTGGTCTGTGCTTCCCCTTGGAGGTGACTGACTTGTTCTTTTTGCTAGTTGAATAATTCCTTTTTATCTTTGAAGTTCAGCAACTTCACCAGGCTATGTCTTTGACTCTACTGGTTCTTCCTTCATTTTAAGGAAAAATATTTTTTTCTATTAGCTCTCTGGATACTTGTTTTTTTGGTCTGGAGCCTCTGTTTGTCCTCCATATATTATTTTGAGGTTTTTTGTTGCCAATAAGTTGTTTTTCATGTACTTCCTCTATTTCAGTAGTTCAATTTTAAGCTGTTTCTACTGTATTTATTAGTTTTATAAGATTGTCATTTTGTTCTATAATTTGTTTCCTTAATTCACAATCCTCCTCTTTAATTTTATTCTATTGTTTTATCATCTAGTTCTTGAACTTTTGTATTACTGAATTTTTCTGAAAATAAACTCTTATGGATAATTTTCTTCTATTTTTTAGGCTATGTTTTCTTCCATACTGAGCTCTTTTTCTGTCTTTTTCATGCTATGTTTTTTTTAAATCTTTTTAATTATTTTATTTCCATCTTTAAAAAATAAAATAAAATTGGTAATGGCTTTGCATATTCGCCCTGCCATTCTTTTCATATCGCACACTAACGTGGGTAGCTCTGTGCAGACCTATTTGCTTTGCTACAGAATGAGTGACTTCTCCTTGACTCTCCACCCACTTTACCTGAGGCCTGTTTGTTGTCACACCTGAGCTACAGTTAAGCAAGGTTAGTATCCATTGGGTGGTGCATATGGTCAATGTGCTCAGCTGCTAACTGAAAGACTGGAGGTTCTAGTCCACCCAGAGGCGCCTTGGCAGAAAATCCGCCATTGAAAACCCTATAGAGCACAGTTCTACTCTGACACACATGGTGTCACCATGATTCGCAATCCACTCAATGGCACCTGGTTATCCTTCCCACCTTCCTGTAACTGAGGGAGGGGCGGGAAGCTCACTGGGCCTGTGTGCAGTCGTTGGTGGAAGCACCAGCTCAGCTCTCTCAGACTGTGTTGAATGACTCCAACCAGGACTGATCTTCCTGGAGTTTGGGGTGGAGGTGGCGGTAAAAACTCTGCATTTTAATTGTTCTCCTGCTTCAGAGTGGAGCCCTGCCGCTTATACTTTTCTAAAAGTTTCAGCGTGATTGTTTAATCCCCAAATCAAAAAACCAAACCTGTTGCTATGGAGTTGATTCCGACTCATAGCGACTACAGAGTAGAACTGCCCATAGGGTTTCCAAGGAGTGGCGGGTGGATTTGAATGCCTACCTTCTGGTTAGCAGCCTGAGCTCTTAACCACTGCACCATCAGGGCTCCATTTAATCCCTGGTCCACCCAAATTAGAAAAATGGAAAACAATACAACCACAAAAAAAACCCTCTTGGCCTGCTTCTTTCCAACCCTCCAAATATGGGATTTTAGAGAGAGTTCTCAGAACTCTAACTCATCAGTTTGCCTGGCACTGGCCCCACAGACCTGCATGGTCTACCCGTACCCATCCCTAACCCCAGAGCAAACCTCACCCACCTTGCTTTGGTTCGTTGACCGTCCCAACTTGAGGCCTTTCCAGTAGTGACCTCTGCCTGGATTGCTCCCCCGTTCCCACCCTCTCCTTTACTGAGTCAGACCTCTGCTCAAATGTCGCCATGTCTTCAGGGGGCCCTTGCTGCCTGCTGAAACCAGGCAGTCCCTTTGTTAGCTGTGTGCACAGCTCTGTTACCCGTGGTGAGAAAGTCTCTTGTTCTCCAAGTTGTGGTGCGTGGTAAACTTTTCCACCAATTCCAACTGATGTGAAAGTTTAGAGCAGGCCCATTTCCAGGCTGTGTATTTCTGTTATACTCCTCTCTCTCTGACTTTCTCAGCCCCCACTTTTTCTAGGTGTATTTTAGAAACTTTAATCCCATGTTACCTGCGAGGAAAAATTGGCTTTTCCTCTTTATTTTTAAAGGTCACACTATAAATGAGCTTGATATTGGGATCTAAAACGAGATACTCTTGGCTGTGGAAGTGTATGATTTATGGAGCCGAGACCCTAGCTCAGCACCTGAGAGACATGTCCGGGGGTGAGATGAGTGAAGACAAAGGCCTGAAATCTGTTTGCAGTGCCTGCCTCTATAGGACTCTCTCATTTAGGCTGTAAGCTTATAGGAACTTGGTGGTACCTCTTGAGACAGCCATGCCCAGCTCTTTGTCGGCAAACTGCCTGTGCCTCAAACTTCCCCCGAGACCCAGGATGGCATTGCCAAAGCCTCCTGTCAGTAACAGTGAAAGAATGCAGGTTTGTGTTCTTGTTTCACGAGAAAAGGAGTTACCAAAAAAAGAAAAACAACAACAACAAAAAAAAACAATGGACAAATATTTATTGAGCATCTACTCTGTGCCAGGCACTGTCCTAAGCATTTGAGCACGAACAGAAAATGGTTCCTGGTATAACGAATGTTGTTGTTGTTGTTAGGTGCCGTCAAGTCAGTTCCAACTCATAGCGACCCTATACTGTGTACAACAGAACGAAACACTGCCCAGTCCTGTGCCATCCTCACAATCGTTGCTGTGTTTGAGCGTGTTTGAGCCCACTGTTGCAACCACTGGGTCAGTCCATCTCTTCAGGGGTCTTCCTTTTTTTCACTGACCCTCTAATTTACCAAGCATGATGTCCTTCTCCAGAGACTGGTTCCTCCTGCTAACATGTCCAAAGTATGTGAGACGAAGTCTCGCTGTCCTTGCTTCTAAGGAGCGTTCTGACTGTACTTCTTCCAAGACAAATTTGTTTGTTCTTCCGTCAGTCCATGGTATATTCAATATTCTTTGCCAACACCATAATTCAAAGGCATCAATTCTTTGGTCTTCCTTATTCATTGTCCCACTGTCACATGCATATGAGGTGATGGAAAACATCATACTTGGGTCAAGTGCACCTTAGTCCTCAAATAATGGATGGATCTTTACTAACCTTTTGGCTTCCAAGGTAAATGTCTTCAAAGTCTCCTTCTGCCTTAGCAGTTGCTTCCTAAGAAAAGGGGTCTATATAGATGTGGGAAATGGTGGAGCCTTGTTGCCTGGTCTCACTTCCCTTCACACTGTGAGTTCCTGGAGGGCAAGAACTGTCTTATTCATCTCTTCATTCCCAGTGAGAAATGAAATGGAATGGGATCTCACAGACCCCTTCCTCCTTTACTCCCTTCCCTGAACTCTTGGATACTGTTTCTCCTGACCCAAACCACATTGACGCTGCTGCTGTGGACCTTGAATACCACTGATGAGGGGTGCATTTTCAGGCCTGGATGGTGGACTTCCTCAGCTTGTTTCCCACTTGTGTTTGGGGCTGATTGGTGGACTTCCCCACTCTCTGGCTCAGCCACCACAGCCCATTCTCATGAGTCACCTGCGCTGTGTCAGTTTCTGAGTGTCCCCCTCTCCTTAGGTTGCACTTGTTCCCAATGGACATTTCGAAGCAAATAATGATGTTCTGCCTGTCTAAAAGGGGTCCTGCACCCAACCCCACTTCAGGGTTGCCTGTCTGCAGTTCTTGCTCTGTCTCTTTCTAAGCTGCAACAGCACAGACTGTCAGCTGCCCTCACTGCCAGAGCACATCCTGGGAAGCCATCCAGCCTCATCCCAATGCCAGGCAGTCAAGACCTGTGGAAACAGATAGCTCTAATCCTGGCCTCGGAGGGGACAGCTAAATTGTCAAGCAGCACACTAATGGGGGCTGCTGACTGCACAGGTATCTCTGTGTTATAAATGTCCAGCACCAGAGAGCCTCCTAAGTCACGCAGAGGACAACTTTATGATCCAGAAAGTAAAGAACTGGAACAAGATCAGCTTGTGACAGGAAGCAATTGATAGAGGATGGGAGAGAGCTTGGCCCAGGAGCTCAGAACTCCATAAACCATGGGAGCTCAGTGCTTCCTGAGGGGATATGCACAGACCATAGCACAGGAGCACAGGAAGCTGCAGTGAGGAAAGCACAATTCTGGCCTGGAGCACAGATCGAGAGGTTACTTCCTGGGGAGCAGGACTCCAGTTCATTTCCCTCACTACGCTCAGAATGATCTTCCTATAGCCCAGTTCTCCCCTGCAGAAAGGTCTTCAACAGCTTCTCCACCACCCATAAGGGTCAATCCAGACCCCTTAGTGTGTGATTCAGGGCCTTACTCATGTCTTACCATGTTTCCAACTCTGTGTTCCAGCCACATGTAAAGTCTTGGTTTTCCCCAACCATGACACACATTCTCACCTCTGATCCTCTGCACGTGTGTTTGATTCCTTTTGCTTTGAAGGCCATCCTTTCCCACCTCTTGTTCATTTGAATTTCTTTGATCCTTCAGGTTTTCCTCCAGATGCCACCTTCTCCATGAAGCTCTCCAGTTAGATACCCCTTCAACATGTACTCTGTGCATACTTGTCATAGCACTTGTCACACAATGGTGTGTTTGCATTTCTCTGTTACTTGTCTATCTCCCCATCTAGACCTTGGTGGGGGATGTGGGTGGGGGTGGGAGTGGAGAAGGATGGTCTTTTTCTTACCGTGTTATTCTTAAGGCATAGTGTAGTACTTGGTACATGGAAAGTATTTGTTGAGCAAGTGAGTGAATGAATAAATGAATGAATGCTATGATAAATGAATGAAATATATGACATAGTGGGAGACAAGTAGGCCCCTCCCAGGGCATCCCTTCTCCCCCTCCACACTGCTTCTCACCCCTCCCTCACAGTCACAGGATCTCATGCTGCATCCCGGCCTCCTGTCCTTCACCGCCCAGGAATGCTCTTGCTCCTCACAGTACCACCAGACTCCCCAGTCATTGCCTCCTCCAGGAAGGCCTTCCTGAACCCCCCTGTGGGGCAAAATGCCTGCTGTGCCTTCACCAGCCTGCAGCTTTCAGGATGTCTTAGTACTTACCTTATTTGATTTGATTTGATTTTTTTTATATCCCACTTTTTTTTTTTTTAATTATTGTACTTTAGGTGAAGGTTTACAGAACAAATAGTTTCTCATTAAACAGTCAGTACACATATGGTTTTATGACATTGCTTAACAACCCCATGACCTGTCGATGTTCTCCCTTGTTGACCTTGAGGACCTTTTTTTTGGGTGAAAATATACATAGCCAAAGTTACACCATTTTGAAAGTTTCTACATGTACAATTTAGTGACATCGATTACATTCTTCCAGTTGTGATGCTATTCTCACTATCCTTCTCCAAATTATTCCATCACCATTATCTTCAACTCACTGTCCCCTAGGCTTCCCATCAAAACTTTTGCGTTGCTGTTGTCAATTTGATCTCACATAGATAATTCTTTTTTTTTGTTTTTTTTTTTT
>NW_004444020.1:5890657-5892201 GCF_000243295.1 Trichechus manatus latirostris
ATGACCTAATTTCACCATCATATTTGAATGAGAGTTTTGCAGGATATATTATTCTTGGCTGACAATTTTTTTCTTTCAAGGTTTTATATATGTCATCGCATTGCCTTCTTGCCTGCATAGTTTCTGCTGAATAATCTGAGTTTAGTCTTATTGTTTCTTCTCTGTATGTGACTTCTTGTTTTTCACAAGCTGCTCTCAGGATTCTTTGTTTGTCTTTGGTTTTAGCGAGTGTGATTATGATATGCCTTGGTGATTTTCTTGTGGGGTCTGACCTACAGGGGGTTCGTTGAGCTTCTTGAATGGCCAGCTTTTCATCTTTCATGATATTGGGGAAGTTTTCATCAGTAATTCTTCAATGATCCTCTCTGTGTTTTCTGTTTTCTCCCCCTGTTCTGGAACTCCGATCAGTCGCAGATTTTTGCTTTTGATTGTATCCCACATAATTCTCAGGGTCTCTTCATTTTTCTTTGTTCTTTTTTCTGAGTTTTCCTCAAACAGAGTTGTATCTAAGTGTTTGTCTTCAATTCCACTGATCCTATCTTCCGTCATTTCAAACCTGCTCCTCAGCCCTTCTATGACACTGTCCATTTCTAAAATCTTGTTGTTTATCTTTTGGATTTCTAACTGTTGTTTTTGTATGACTTCTAGTTGTGATTTTATTTTAGCATTTTGTTCCTGTATTATTTTTTTTAATTATTCCATTTTTTAGTCTGTAATTTCCATGAATTTGTCTGCGTTTTCCATGAATGTGTCTATTTGTTCCTCATTTTTGTCTGTTTTCTGTTTCGACTCTTGGATAATTCTGAATATTAGAGATCTGATTTCCCTATCAGTTAGGTCTGTTGCCTTTTCTGCTACTGGAAGGTCATCTGGTGCTTTATTTTAGACGCCTACTAGAATTATCCTGTCCCGTTTTTGTAAATGTTTTGATATTGTCTGCTGTCTCCGGGGCATTGAGTGGTTATTTTCCTCATTTATTGATTGTAGATTTGTTTGTTTTATCCTGCTTTTTTGTTTTATTTGGTTATGTCTGAGCAGGTGGGCTGTGTGTTCTTTGTTGTTTGTTCGTCTGTAGGCATGATACTTTTCACCTCCTTCTCCAATGGGCAGGGTCAGCCACTCAGGTATGGTACAGCAGGGCAGGTCCAGCTGAAAGGGAGTTGCTGAGATAGGTTTTTTGTGGCACGTACCAGGGATGACAGTGCAGACCGGGAATCAGTGCAGGTCAGGTTCCAGTAGGCCGTGCCTGTGCTGCTTGGGAGTGTGATGTTCAGTGCATGGTGCAGGTAGGCAGGAAGGAGGGGTTAGATTGTGACATGTGGAGCTAAGATGAGTATGGGAAGGATGAGAGAGCGGATACAGGAACAGTAGCCAAAAACATCCACACAAACAAAAAAGAGTGCTAAGCGAGCTTGCTATTGGAGTGGAGAGATGAGAGACTGAGAAATGGGGAAAAAAAAGAAAAAAAAAAGAAAAAGGGTAAAAGAAAAAAATGAATAAATTGAGAAACAGGAAATTAAGAAAGTCAAAAAGGGAATAAGAGA
>NW_004444020.1:5892301-5941826 GCF_000243295.1 Trichechus manatus latirostris
CCCCTAGGGATGTCCCTGTGTATCTGTGTAGAGTAAGGGACTAGCTTCCAAGCTGCACGGCACTGCCTGGCTAGAAAGGGCTCCCAAGCCGAGAAAAGAAAAAGAAAACAAACAAACAAATGAAAACAGAACAAATCAGAGCAAATAAACAAACAAAAAGGCCCTGGGGATCCAACCAGCATGGTGGCATGGGCTGGGAAGAAGTTTCACAGTCGATTCGTGTTTCGCAGCCTTTCAAGAAGAAGCAAAGATGGTGCACAGAGCCAGGTATTTGAGAGAAAGGAGGGGGAGGTGGTGAGAGGTAAGGAAGAATCTAAAGAAGCAGAAAAAAGCAACACCAGCAGCCAACAAATGGCACTCAGGGAGCTGGCCAGTGTGGGCGGGTGGAATCCAAGCAGCACTAGGGGGAAGCTCATGCTTCTCAACCAATAGACTGTGGCTACAGGAAGCAGAAGAGGCTAAGTGAGGGTGAAGTAGGGTAGGGGTTTGGAAGGCCTATATTGTGGATTACCTGTTGTTCTGTCTCCTGCTGGAAGCTCTGTGAAGATGCTTTCTTGTACCTCCTGTTGGCTGATCTCTGATAGGAGTCCAACACGGCAGATCTGTGCTGTGGTAGCTGACAGGGGACCTCTGCATGTATCTCTCCTCGCACTCTGTTCTCAGTCAGTTTCTTATTCCACTCGGTGCGTGGCTGAGTTCTTTATCTCTTCATTTGATGCTTAGGGTTTCAGGATTGATGTGTGACTCTGACTTAGTTTTTCTGATCTTTGCTGTGAAGGGATGGTGTGGTGATTCTGACTGCAGCGCCATGTTGCCTGGAAGTCCCCTATTTAATGATTTCTTGTTGTTTTTTTTTTTTAACTTTTTATTTTGAGATAATACAGATTCACATGCAATTGTGAGAAATAGTACAGAGGTACAGGTGTACCCTTCACCCACATTCTCCCAGTGGAACATCTTGCATAACTATAGTAAAATATCACAACCAGAAAGTTAATATTGATAAAATCAATTGATTCTTTTCATATTTTACCAGTTTTACATGTGCTCACTTGTTTATGTAAGTGTATGTAGATCTATGCAATTTTATCGCATGTATAGACTCTTAGGACCACCACCACAGTCAAGATACAGAAGAGTTCCATCCCAAGGATCCTTTGTGATACTCTTTTGTAGCTACACCCAATGCCTTTCTTTCCCCTCCTCCCTAACCCCTGGACCCAGTCTGTTCTCCATCTCTTAATTTTGTCATTTCAGAAATGCTATATAAATGGAATCATGTAATATGTAGCTTTTTGAGAATGGCTTTTTATTCACTCAGCATAATTCCCTTGAGATCCATCCAAATTGTCATGTGTATCAATAGTTTTGTTTCTTTTTATTGCTGGGTAGAGTTCTGTGGTATGGATGTATAACAGTTTCTTTAACCACTCACCCATTGAATAGCGTTTGGGTTGTTTTTAGTTAAAGCTGTTATGAACATTCATGTACAGGTTTTTGTGTGAACATAAGTTTTCATTTCTTTACTGATGGCAAATAAGCACATGAAAAGATGTTCAACATCATTAGTCATTAGGGAACTGAAACTACAATGAGATAGACCTGTACACCTGTCAGAATGGCTAAAAGAAAAAAATCATGGTAACAACAAATGCTGGCAAGGATATGGAGAAACTGGATCACTCAAACTTCGTTGATGGAAATGTAAAATCATACAGACACTCTGGAAAACAGTATCACAGTTTCTTAATAAAACTAAACATGTCCTTATCATATGCCTCAGCAACTGTACTCATAAAGAAAAAAATCTTCTGTAACCCTGTTATCTGGACATAACTACTGCTAATATTTTGGCGTATTTCCTATGTATGGTGTGTGTATTCATTTTATAAAAAATGGTGCTGTAGACTTGTATGACTTCTTTTTTTTTACAAGATTGTTTCCACCTCTCCGTGTTGATGGACACCTACCTTATCATGTTCACGTTTGTCTTATATTAAATTCAGTGATTTATTTCACCAAACTTAGACATCTAGCTCATTTCATTTTTTTCTCCCCTGGTGGCGGAGTGGTTAAGCACTTACTGCTAACCAAAAGGTTGGCAGTTCGAACCCATCCAGCAGCTCTGAGGGAGAAAGACCTGGCAACCTGCTTCCATAAAGACTATGCTTAGAAAACCCTATGGAGCAGCTCTACTCTGTTACATGGGGTCACTATGAGTTGAAAATTGATCTGAGGGCACCTAACAACAACATTATAAACAATACTGAGGTTTCTAGTTCACATATCTTTGATAACTTGATAACACTCTTAACATTAAGTTTCAGGAAGTGGAATTCCTGAATCGAGGTTTTCCCCATTTTTAAGTCTTTCGGTAAAAATTCCAAATTGCCATTCAGTAGTGCTGCACTAATGTTCCCTTCATATCCCAGGTGCTCATAAGAGTGACCATTTCCCCATAATGTTTACAGCAATGGTTGTCTTAGTCATCTAGTGCTGCTATAACAGAAATACCACAAGTGGACGGCTTTAACAAAGAGAAGTTTATTCTCTCACAGTCCAGTAGGCTACAAGCCCAAATTCAGGGTGTCATCTCCAGGAGGCTTTCTCTCTCTGTCGGCTCTGGAGGAAGGTCCTTGTGATGTATCCGTCTTCCCTTGGTCTGGGAGCATCTCAGTGCAGAAACCTCTGCTCCAAAGGACGCACTCTGCTCCTGGCACTGCTTTCTTGGTGGTGTGAGGTTCCCGTGTGTCTCTGTCAGCTTCTCTCTTTTATATCTCAAAATAGATTGGATTAAGACACTATCCAATCTTATAGACATCATCAGTATAACATCATCATAGTGATAGAGTTTACAACACATAAGGAAATCACATCAGATTACACAATCATGCAATACTGGGAATCACGACCCAGCCAAGTTGACAGATATTTTGGGGGGACACAATTCAATCGATGACAATGTTCATTATTATTATTTTGATTCTTTGCCAGTCTGAGAACTAAAAAATGTTAAATCTTAGCTATCTTGATTTAGATTTTTAAATTTTGATTACTAGTCAGACTAAATACTTATTCGTATTTGCTTCGAATGATAGGGACTTTGTCATATATATTTCATTTTTTCTAGTTTTCTAATTTGATTTAGAACTGTATTTTTGCAGAAAAATTTAAAATTTTTATGTAGTGTTTCTTATCTATTATTCTTTTTCCTTATGTGTTTTTCTTGTTGGCTCCTTCTTTGAAAATCCTTCCTCATTCTAAGTTATACAAATATTCATCTGTGTTTTATCACATTACTTTTATGGCTCAATTTTTCATTTAAATATTTAATCCAGCAGGGACTTATTTTGGGATTTGGTATAAAGTAGGGATCTAACTTGTTTCCAGAGCATAACTTGTTTCTCAGCCTTTGTCCCTGAGTAATTCACCCTTTACCATAGATTGGAAAGGCCCCCTTCATCATTGTCATTATTCTCTGTTCTCAGGACTAGTCTGTGTCACAGAGATGTCCAAATTCACCTCATTTAACCTGTGAGCAGCCTGCTTTCTTTCTCTAACATCATCTTGATTATCTTCGTTTCGCTGATTTTGTCTGGTGAGCCTCTATGTCTGTGCACAGAAGCCTTTACCTTCAGCTCAGTCACATTTGATTACAGTATATCTTTCTTTCTTTTTCCCTTCTGCTTCATTTGTTGTAGATTCTACTTTAGGAATACTCATTGCATGTGCTTTATTCTTCATTTTCCAGATCTTTCACTTTATGCTCCATTGTTTTAACTTCTTTCATAATCTGTCTTCCACATTACTGACTTGATATTCTAAACCTTCAGTACTACTCTTTTCTGCCTCCAAAATGACTTCGTTTCTGTGTTGTGTATTTAGTTTCCTTGCTATCCTTCCACTTAGAATACATCTTCCTTTTTATCTCATCCTGCTAATATCCATGTCATTCTATTCCTTTTATGTGACTTTCTGCTCCTCTTGCTTAGAGGCCATACTTTCTTGTAGTCTCCTGAAAAAGTAAACATTTTCCTGGATTTTTCTTCACTTTTCCAAAGTATCGCGTTTTTAGAGGTGTCCTCTTTCTCTGACTTTACGTAGTGATATTCCAATTCTTGTAATAGATGGTGTTTTTCCTTTTACGCTAAAGCAAGATGGACTTGGTTGAGACTCCGTAAGTTTTCATGGACAGGGTGGGTAGGTTGTCATTAGACTCCACTTCTGCCAACTCCTGGGATGATTTAATTCTCTTCTCTTTTTTGGACCAGCTGTGGAAATTGATGTGTGCCGGTACCAGTCCAATTTTTCATATTTAGAAGGTTTTCCCCTCTCTGTTACGCTCAGGTGGCATATTCCTTTGACCTATAGCATCTGGTTCTTCATTTCTTGCAGTCTGATGCAGAATGTGAACAATGCAATTCCCTGCGTGTACACTTCCAGGGTGTCAGTATCTTTATGCCCTCCCACACAGTGCTTTTCCCCTAAGACCAACAGTTCCCAGAACACATTGTACTGCTTCTAGTCCTCGGATAGCTATGTTCTGTCTAATTGTTTTCTGGGAGGGGAAGACAGCCTAAGGATGAAACGGAAAGCTTCTCAAGGCACAACATTGATTCTGGAGGGTACAGAGGGATAGCTCCCCAGTTTCTCACTGGAAGTAACCCTGGGTCTCTGAGGCAGGGCAGATGGTAGATCTTACTACCTTTTTTCTCTGTCATTCCTGCTTTCAGTAGCACCATGGTGAGCACACCCTAAAGCCTGGGTGGGTTTTCTCAATTCACCACTGATGCAGATGTGCCCTGTTCTGACACGTGGTTATCTGTTCATATTAGTTTGAAGAGAGGTTGTTGGAGTTTTCAACATTTTCTCTGACACGATAATAATTTTTCAGGAAAATTGTGAGTGCTTCGAGGCTGTTATCCACAGGCCATTTTGAGCCAGAAACTCTTCTTAATATATTGTGTTAAATCATTCATTTACCTGTCTGTCCCCTCCTCCCAATTGTCTGAGAGCATTTTGAAAGAACTATAATTCACCACTGCATCAACAACACCAAACACAGTGCCTTGTGCAGTGTTTAATAGAGTTTTTGAATTAAACTGGGATGTGATTGCCAAGGAAGAGAACATAGAGAAAAAGGTGTGCAGATAGAACACTGGACATTGAGAGCTGTGGCGACAGCAGGAGGCTGAGTCAGCACAGAAGACTACGAAGTTGAAGAAGTCACAGAGAGGTAGGAAGAGAGCAGAACAAGGAAGCCCAGGGTGGTGGGAGAAGGCGAGGCTGCGCAGGTTGGTTAGTGATGTCAGCTCTGCCAGGTGACTGAGAAGGGTGATGAGGGAAATAGATTTGATACCTAGTGGGTTAATGGTGAGGTAAAAGGCCGAGTGGGTTGAAGAAGTGAAAGCAGTTAAGTATAGATTTAAGAAGAAAAGAAAAAAAGAGCTTGAAGGGAAATCAGCATGCCAGAAAGGTTTTTTTTTGTTTTGGTTACTGTTATTGGAATGGGGAAGACTTGATCAGCTTTATATCCTAAGGGAAGGGACTGTGACTGGGAAAAGCAATTTGCAAGACAGAGAAGGAATGTTTGAAAAAGTCTTGAGTCTGAAGAGGATGAAATCAGATATGCAAAGGAATGGTTGGTCTGAGAGCCCCACCAGGGCAAGGGCTGCATCTTACAGTGATTAGCAAGGTTCCTGCACTATGTAGGAGCCCTGGTGGCACAGTGGTTAAAGCAGCTCAGCTGCTAACCGAAAGGTCAGTGGTTTGAACCCACCAGCCACTCCATGGGAGAAAGATGTGGCAGTCTGTTTCTGTAAAGATTACAGCCTTGGAAACTCTATGGGATCTATGGGATCAGCTCTATGAGTTGGAATCATCGTCACAACAGTGGGTGGATTCTGGGATGTGTTGGATAGAGGATGGGCTGTGGTCGAGACACCTTAAGGTGGCAAGGAGGAGTGGGGAGGGCGTTCACTTCTGGTCTCTGGAAAGGAAGAGGCAGGGCCATACAAAGGTGTGTGTGAGAAGAGGTGGTAAGGGCAAGGCACATAGCAGGCCTTGTGTAGGGGGAAAGAGAAGGATGAAAGGGTTGCCTGGCAGCCTTTAGGCTCAGCCTCCTAGAGGCAGAAGAAGCCTCTAGCTGTGATATTGGATGGCACCCCAAGGAATCTTGCTTTAGATGGCCTTGTGGCCCTGTGCAAACATCAGTTGCCTTTCTAGAAGGCTTGAGGAAAGCTTTCAGGAAGTGGCCTTAATTAAGCCAGGAGGGAAGCTCTCTACTCGATCAAGTCCCCCTTTTCGTCACCTTTCTGATATTGTGGGATTGACCAGTTGCTGTCGAGGCAATTCTGACTCATGACGACTCTGTGTATGTCAGAGTAGAACTGTGTTCCACAGGATTTTCAATGACTAATTTTTTGGAAGTAGGTCACCAAGCCTTCCTTCAGAGATGCCTCTGGATAGACTTGAACTTTAACCTTTTGGTTAGTAGCCAAGCACATTGTTGCCCCATAATTCTGTCCCCAGAGATGTTAAGTCCATAGACTGCGGACCCACAATAGACCCTCTGTGGTGATGGTACTTGTCCTGTGTCCGCTGATGTGGTTACTCTCCAGACCCTAGACAGTGGTTCTCCTCATCCCTTTCTGGGTCCCCACCCACCCCTTCTTGTTTAGTCTACCTCTCCAACCACTAACTTGAATCCCTCAACTCAACTGGCTGAGCACAGTCAACTGGATAAGAAAGCTAGATGTGAAAATATCTACCTCTGAACCTCCACTTATAATTGCCTCCTCTGTTTGAAAAACAAGATCTCACTTATTAACGAATTAATTAATAAACAAAACATCTTTCAAGAGCCTTCTGTGTGTCAGATATTAATACCACAGAGGTGATGAGGCCATCACCCCTGCCCATGAGAAGTGTACATATAGCTCAATGAGAGAGGCACACATTAGTAAAGGCCTTTAAACTAAGGGAAAAAATGCATTTAAGGGTGTAAGCAGTCCTTTTAAATGAGAGGCAGAAGGAGGGATTAAATGACCTCTGGAGACCTGTCCCAACCAAGTAGTTTCATTGTAAAGCAAGACCTGCAAATTGGCTTTTCCTTTCATTATTTTTCATCACCCTTTGAAACAAATAATTAACCATGCACAAATAATGCAGCATATTCTAGAGCTGAATTCCTCATACTACTCTCCAGAGTACTTGAACTGTGCCCTGGGGTTGACATTGTTACAAGAAACTCTTGATGATTGTATACAGTTGGCCCTCCTTGCATGGTTCTCTGTATGCACATCAATTACACGCATTCGGAATAATTTGTCTTTTTAACATCACACCTTCTATTTCACCCCAAGAAGATAAATGGATCCTGCCTCGGTTCCAGTTCCATTGTTTTTTTGTGGTCCTATGGTGAAACTATTATCAAGACTAATCTCAAACCCTGCTAGGAGCCAGGTAGTCCTTAGAATACAGAGCACCAATTTCTGCACCTTCCACCTTTTTCTTTGCACAGGCTTTTGTTCTGCCTCCCTCCTCATCTCATTTTCAAATATGATTTGATTATCATCCTGTGAGGTCTGTTCAGCTGGCTCTGAGGAGACACGTTTTCGTCTTATCCAGCCAAGAGGAGGGTGGAAGGAGGCCTCTCCGGATGGAGTACTGACCCTCTCCGGGGCAGGGCACCCCTGCAACTTTGAAGCCTCACCTGATGGCCTCCCTCCCTGGGAGGTGGCAGCCAGAGCGTCCAGGCACTGTGAGCCCACACCTTACATCTTGCAGCTCTCCAAATTACTTTTCTAGGAAGTGGAGGAAGAAAAAAAGAAGCAGATTGGAATTGAGAAGCTACAAAGCATCAGGAGGCTTTTAACAGTGGCTTAGTGTCTGAATCTAGGGGCAGCAGCAGTGGTTTCTAGGGCTTGAAGTGATAAATGTCAGACGGTCCTTTGCTTTCCTTGTCCACGTCTGTTCTGCAGCCTCCCTGCTGTCACATATTTCTACCTTTTGCTGCACCAGTGGCCAAATCTAAGATCTTAATAGATCACATGCCAATTAAAAAAAGTATTGATTGATTTTGAGAAGGTAAACCATTCAGTTCATTACAATATTTCCGACAGTACAAAGGGTTTAGAGTGAAGTGTATGTCTTCCCTCCCTGCTGAGCCTGGACCATGGGCCTGAGAGCCTAGTCTCCCTGGCCCCTTGTGGAGACTTCCAGAGGCAGTCTGTGCACCAGATATGCACTCAGTTCTGCAATTTGCTTCTCTTTTTCTTTTTTTTAATGTAATAATATGCCTTGTACCCCTAAACTACTGCCCTGAGATCATCTTTAAACTTTAAACCAAAAATATCCCCTGAAGTTTTTGTAAAATCAAACAATACTTTAGCTTAACTAGTAAAGAATGTCTGCCTTGAGCATTGTGCTCCTTTGAGAACTATCTATATGGGATCAAATTGACAATAGCAACTCGAAAGATTAGATAGGAACTTTAGGAGGCAGTGAGTTTACGTTGATGGGGAAGGAACAACTCAGAAATGGAGGGTGAGAACAACTCGAAGAATGCAATCAATGTCACTGAATTGTACACGTAGAAACTGTTGAATTGGTGTACGTTCAGCTGTGTATATTCTCAACAATAACAACAAAAAATAAATTATTATAAATTGTATACCTTGTACGGTCATCCTTCAGTGTCATCCCTTGTTATCTGCGGGGGATGGGTTCCAGGACCCCCCACAGATACCAAAATCCAAGGATGCTCTCTAGTCTCCTCCCACATACTTTAAATCATGTCTAGATTACTTGTAATACCTAATACAATGTAAATACTATGTAAATAGTTGTTATGCTGTATTGTTTAGGAAATAATGACAAGACATGAGGCAAACAATGCTCAACGAGTGCTAGGAGAGATTGAAGATCTGTGAAATGGTGAGAAGCTACAGCAGGGTATGCTTACATATCACTCATTTGTGTGGATTCAGCAGAGTGCTCAGCGAGCTGCAAGTTCAAGTTTTGCTTTTTGGAACTTTCTTTTGTTTTTTCCTGAATATTTTTGATCCGTGGTTGGTTGAATCTGAGGATGCGGAACCTGCGGATATGGAGGGCCGACTGTAGATCATTCCATATCAATACTCATAATCCTGACTCATTCTGAAGGGTTGCATAGTATGCATAGTATTTCATGCGTCAGATGTACAATAACTTATTTAACTTCTTTTCGTTAGGTGCCTTTGAGTCGTTTCTGTCTTATAGCAACCTCATGTACAACAGAACAAAGCCCTGCCTGGTCTTGTGCCATCCTCACAATCGTTGCTATGTTTGAGCCCATTGTTGCAGGCACTGTGTCAATACTCCATTTCTTTTGAGAGTCTTCCTCTTTCTTGCTGATCCTCTACTTTACCAAGCATGATATCCTTCTCCAGGGACTAGTCCCTCCTGATTACATGTCCAAAGTACATGAGACGAAGTCTTGCCATCCTTGCTTCTAAGGAGCATTCTGGCTATACTTCTTCCAACAGAGATTTGTTCATTCTTTGGCAGTCCACAGTATATCCAGTGTTCTTCGCCAACACCATAAATGCACAAAGGCATCAGTTCTTCTTTGGTCTTCCATATTCATTGTCTAGCTTTTGCATGCATATGAGATGATTGAAAATACCATGGCTTGAGTCAGGTGGACCTTATTAGTTGGAAGTCCTTGGATGGTGAAAACTGTTAACACACTTGGCTGCTAACCAAAAGGATGGAGGTTTGAGTCCATCCAGAGATGCTTTGGAAGAAAGACCTGGCAATCTACTTCTGAAAAATCAGCCATTGAAAACCCTGTGGAACACAGTTCTACTCTGACACACAAGGGGTCCTGATGAATCCGACTCAATGGAAACTGATTTTTTGGAATTAATAAGTTATTTTGGTTGCTTCTGACCTTTTTGCCATTAAAAAAGAACGCTGCAGTGAATGTGCTTATACAGTAGTGCTCTGTAGAAATGCAGGTATATCTGCACAACACATTCCCAGAAATAGGGTTCCTGGGGGAAGAGTATGTGCATTTTAAATTTTGATATATGCTGCCAATCTTTTTTTTTTCCAAAACATTGTGCCAGTTAAAGCTCCAACCTACAAGGGATGAGGGCCAACCCTAATCTGGTATCAAACGTTTTGATTTTTGCCACCTGACAGCTGAAACATGGTGCCCCCTTGTAGATGTAATTTACATTTCTTTTGTGGCTGACACCATGTGCATGGTGGGTGTCAGATCAGGTGGTCAGGAGCCACTTTGGTCCCAGGGCAGGACAGAAACAGATCAGGAGCAGCCTGGAGGCACAAGAGAGGGCTGGCTTGTTGGGGTGTGAAAGAAGGATTTTTGACTCAGTTTACCCCCTTTCTGGATTCCCCCTACCTGCTGCCTCAACTTTGTCATGGGATTCATAAAACCATGGGATGGCATCTTAGAAGAGGATATAAGAGGTCCAGCTGCCTAACACTGCAAGAATCCTCTGTATACCCCCTTACTAGCCTTGGGAGTCTTTTTGTACACAGCTAGTGGCAGGAAGCTCACTCCTTCACAATTGTTAGAAAGGTTATTCTCCATCAGATGCACCTCCTGGTGCTTTCTAACCCCTGATCTTAGACCTTATGAAGAATCAGCCCTTTTAATAGCTCTGGGGCTATCTACCTTCAAAGATAAGGCCTGAGATAAATGATGGTGAATAGATACATGAATAACCTCTGGTCTAAGCCGTGGTTTTTTCAATCACCTCATATGCATTGGATAGTGAAAAAGGAAGACAGAAGAAGTGATGCGTTTGAACTTTGGTGTTGGTGAAGAATATTGACTATTCCATGGACTGCCAAAAGAACAAACACATCAGTCTTAGAAGAAATACAAACAGAATGCTCCTTAGAAGTGATGATGGTGAGATGTCAACTCATTTACTTTTGACCCATCATCAGGAAAGTCCAATTGCTAGAAAAGGCCATCATGTTTGATAAAGTAGAGGGTCATCAAAACTCTCAGTTAGATGGATGGACACAATAGCCGCAACAATGAACTGAAACACTCAAACATACCAATGGTCATGAGTATGATACAGGACCAGGCAACATTTTGTTCTGTTATACGCAAAGTTGCCATGAGTCAGATCCAATGCAACAGCAACTAACACCAATAGCAACTACAAACTCTAGTAACTGATGTTCTTCTTATCCTATGGCTCCCAGAACAGTAAGGATTTTTTTTGGAAGATTGTTCCTTTCTGGGATTTGGCCCAGCCCTGGGTCAGTGCAGGCCAATACTCAGTTTGCTTTCCTTAGCAATTGGGCCACCTTATTCTTCTCAGGAAGTGTGTGGTCACCTGGCACACTGAGATCTTCTTCACATAGTGTTCTACAAAGCCAAGGCTCCCAACTTAAAATTTGTCCTGTGTAAAGATCACCTTCTCTTGGATTCAATCCCGAATTCCAATCTGCTGTGATCAGTCTGCATCTTAACTCACTCACTAGCATTTCAGTCATTTCTTCCAGCTTTCTGTCACTACCTGATTTGATATACATGCCATTAAATATTTTCCTCCATGTTATGGATTAAAATGTTGATTAGGTCAGGATCAAGGGCAGTGTCAGGTGATGACATCCTATTACTCAAGGCTGATAGGATACGGTTGTTTAACAGAATTATCACTGATGGGATGGCTCAAGCCTAAGCCAGCTATCACACCCCCCACTATCTCATGGGGGGCTCAGCTGCTGTGATGAAATCAGGACCACCTGGACTGTAGAAAGAGATGGGAAACAAAGTGGGAAAGCCTGAGTTCTAACTACCAAGGAAGGACTAGATGGTAAAGTAGAGGTGGAGGGCACAGAGCAAAGTATTGGCTTCATATATGGAACTTAAAGAGGAGAGAAGGCTGATTGCTTTGAGATCAAAAAACCAGTTGCCATTGAGTCGATTACAACTCATGGCAACCCATGTGTGTCAGAGTGGAACTGTGTTCCATAAGGTTTTCAATGGCTGATTTTTCAGAAGTAGATTGCCAGGTCTTTCTTCCAAGATACCTCTGGATGGACTGGAAACTCCAACTTTTTGGTTAGCAGCTGAGCACGTTAACCATTTGCATCACTCAGGAACTCTCCCATTGAGATACATACCTATAATTTGAGTATAATAATAGCAAACATATACATGGCACTTACTATGTGCCACACCCTGTCCTGTGCACATTTACATATAATCAACTCATTTAATCCTCACACATCCCTATGAAGTAGCTATAGTTATTACCTCCATTTTACAGATGAAAACACTGAGGCACAGGGAAAAGTTAAATAATATGCCCTGAGTCATACTACAGGGTTTAAACTAAGGTGGAATGGCTCCAGAGTGTGTGCTCTTAACCACTTCACTATATGGCCTTAGAAAGCTCAGCTTCCATCTTATTTTTCAATTAATTTCAAAGAGCATACTGGCAAATTCAGCCTATAGAAAGATGATTTGGAAAATCCCAGGGATTCCAGACAATAATTTATCTCAAAAAGTATCTTACCATGTTCTGAATGGGTGGGTGGCGCTTCTTAGTTGAATGGCAATGGCACAGGCCAGCAGAGGGAAGGTCTGGGTCTAGGGAGGGCTTTGCCACCACCTGACACCTTGGTCCTCAGTTGCTTCATCTGTGAACAGATGAGGCTGGTCTAAAAGACAGCTTTAATGTAGTTGTTGCTTAAGAAAAAGTTCAGGATATCTTGAGGTGAGGGGACATAACTCATATATCTGGGTGACAGCAAGATAAGTGTGTTCGGTGCCAACCGACCCTCACTGGAAAGGTGTGGTCAGCAGGGGGAAGGATTTGTCTATCCAGTCATCCTCTTTTGCAGAGTCACAGGGATGTGGGCTGCCAGGGGAAAGAGTAGCAGCATGAACCACATCCTGTCATTGTCTGACACAGGGGCAGATTAACCAGTAAGCAAGGTACACACAGGTTTACTTGTGTTTACTTACTAATCTGCAGTGCACAATTTCACATCTTTGAAATTGTGCACTACAGGTTGGTGAGTAAGCCTGTGCATACCTTGCTTATTGGGTGATCTATCCCTACCTGGAAGACCACAGATCCAGGAGCCAGTGTGGGAGTGGTTCTGCTGGAGAGTGGCTCTCAACCCTGCTGCGCGTTAGAACCACCTGGGAAGGTCTGATGTCCGCAATGCCCAGGCCCATCCCCAGAGACTGTGATTTAGTCCTCACACTTGAGTGGGCATCAGAATCACCCGGAGAGCTGCTAAAGAACACAGGGATCCAGGACGCTTGAAGTAGAAATAGGGCCTGGGCCTTTGTATTCTTACCAAGTTCCCACATGATTCCGATACCCACCAAAGTTTGAGAACCAGTCTGGGGTGTGGCTCTGAGAGTGGCTTCTTAAAGCTTTCGGGTGTCTCATTTTGCAGCCAAGGTAATGCCATCTGAGGACTTTCTTGTGTCGCCTAGATTTTCGAGGTGCGGAAAGCAGCAGCCACAGACTGTCAAAGGCATGCCTCAGGGAACTCAGGCAGGGGCAGAAAGCACTGAGCAAGATCCAAGGCCAAAGCTGCAGGCCCCCCTGGTGAGGTGGGGGGCCGGGCAAGGGGGAGGCTTCAACTTCCAGAGAAGCTTCTTATTGGTGAAAGGTTTTGCTAAAGTCCTAATGAAAAAGCAGTGCTTAGTGACCGAGAGTAGTTAAGTTTTTAGGCAGCATATCACTCAATTTGACTTCTTTTACCCTCATTTTAGTTATTTTTTCCTTTAAGATTTATAAAATCTAAGTACTAATCAGAACATCTTTTAAATTTGTTCTATTATTTAAACTATTTGAAGACTCCTTAATTATGTTTTTAAGAATTTTTTTTGTGTGTGTGAAAACGATATGTGCTCATTCTTTTTTTTTTTTTAATCAAATAAAAAGAAAAAAACTACTTCAAATTTCACCATCCAGAAGACATTACTAACATTTGGTGAACAGCATCACAGCTCTCTTTCCAACAGAATGGTAACTAATTTGGTAAATTGAAACACTTTTACAAAAATAGAATCTTACTATACACATTTTCAAATTAAAAGCTATATGCTTAGTTTGCTTTGAATTTAATAGATAAAAAAATTAAAATGAAACTGCAAGAATTGCTATAGTTCAGAGATATTTATTACAAGTTATTTCAATTCCTGAAGAAATTTTCTCTAAAGTGTTTTTTTAAGATGAGATTTATTCACATTTAAAATATTTTCATTGTATCTACTGATTTCCTGGATAAAATGTGTACTTCCACCTACCTTCCTCCTTACCTCCAACTTTGACTTTTTTTACATTATTATTTTTACATTAACAAGGTTTGCAGCATTTGCATTCTGTTCCATATGAATATGTCATGCCTGGTTGCTTCCCTTAACTTACATCTGCTCAGTTGCCATTGCCTGTCCTTCCACTATGACTTCTTTATTCTTGGACAGTGATTCTTAAACTTCAGAGTGCATATATGAATTGCCTAGGAATCTGGTTAAAATGCACATTCTGATTCAGTAGGTCTGGGTATGGGCCTGAGATTCTGCGTTCTAACAAGCTCCCTGGTGATGCCAATGTTACTGTTCTGTGAACCACACTTTGAGTAGTAATGTTCTAAAATTGTGTCTAATTTACCTCTTGGTTGGCAGATTCATACATACATAATAAAATCCCAGAGTTCAGGTGCCATCCTCCCTGAACTCTGGCATTTTTGAGAGTACTTGAATCTTCTTGCCTTTATATTTGTGTGCATGTGTGGGAGGGGGGTAACCTTCCTGGGTCACAAATATGTACCCATTAACTGTTGCCATCGAGTCAATTTCAACTCACAGGGACCCTATAGGACAGAATAGAACTGTCCCCTATGGTTTCCAAGGCTGTGATCTTTATGGAAGCAGACTGCCACGTCTTTCTCCCAAGGAGCAGCTGATGGGTTTAAACCACTAACCTTTTGGTTAGCAGCCGAGCACTTAATCACTACGTCATCAGGGCTCCTCATAAATTTGTAGGTCACATAAATCCTTTGCTCAGAATTTGTGGGCCTTGCTTCAGTTTCTTCTGGCATTGGTTGTTGCTGTGGCCAGTTCAGGACAAGCCTAAGTTTTGCCTCTTTTAAATGATTTGCTTTTTCCATCTGGATGCCCAGAGGATTCCTTCTTTATCCTTGAGGATTAGTAATTTCACCAGGATGTGTCTAGATTTAATCCTGGGACATATTTTGCCCTTTCAAATGGCAGCTTTAAGCCTTTAATTCAGGAAACTTTTCTTCTGTGTGTCTTTGAATGTTTTTTTCATTCTAGTTTTTGGTGGTCTCTTCTCCAGAGTACTAATGAGGTGTATGTTGCTGTCTCACACAGGGGTATGCCTTACGTCTCGGGTGCTGTGGGTTGTAATCTACTGAGTCTGCTTCCCTATCTCCTTCACACTCTCCTTTGGAAGTTTCCCTCAGGCAGGAGAGTTAGAGAAAGAGAGGTAGAAAGCAAGAGTGAGAGAGGTAGAAAGGGTAAGAGAAGAAGGGAGGGAGGGAGGGAAAGAGCTCATCCGCAGGCTTCCCCCAACACCTTGTGGCTCTTCTGTCACTTCAGGTCCTTTCAGGACCCAACATTTGCCTTTAGAGAAATCTAAATCTTGCCCAAAGTCTGAAGAGGTTATATCAGCCTTTGATGTTTTTCCACAGGGTTGCTATGAGTCAGAATCAACTTGATGGCAAAGGGTTTGGTTTTTTGGTTTGGGTCCAAATTCCACCACATTTCCTACTATGTGGTTTGTAGTGGTGGCCATTTCTTTATTTTCCTGAAGATGGATCTTTCTTCTCTCCTCTTCTATCCCCTTTTCTTCGTGGGTTTCAAGGGAATGGGGTATAGAAAATCTGTATCCAGATACCTGTTTCCAGCAAGTCAATTCTAACTCATAGAGACCCTATAGGACAGAGTAGAATTGCCCCGTAGAGTTTCCTAGGCTGTCATCTGTATGGAAGCAGACTGCCACATCTTTCTGTCATGGTATTCTGATGATACATTCTAAATATTTTTTGAGTAGGTAAAGCAATGTATGTTAAACTTGAACTTCATATTTCTTATCTCTCAGTTGTTCCTTTCTAGGGAGAGCCTGCCAAGATCTCCTGTATGTTTAACGAGAGAGCATTCGCTTTTGGTGTCAGCAATTCAACTGGAGGTGCTTGTCCAGAAGGAATCAACAAGTCCCTGGAAAATAGATGTGCAAATTCAGCACCACTGAGAACACCCTGAGTAATGACAGCCATTATATCCCAGGCCTTGGTCAAGTTCACACGTCTCCAGGTCAGAGTAGCTCTAGGACTATGTGTATATCCTTAGCCTAGCCCACAGACACCATTTGCTGTAGAGGCATCAACACTGCAGAGTTTGGTGGGGGTGCTGTCTTGGGGCCTGGCTGCCCCATTTCCAGCTGGTACCTTGGAATTGGCACCAGTGTACGGTAAGAAAAAAGATGTGATTAAACTCATGTGAAATTGTGTGTTACACTATGCCACCAGGATTTCCACAGATTAGTAAGTAAACACAATTAAGCCCATGTGTCCCTTGCTTTCTGGTTAATCTGTCCCTGAGGCTGGCACGTGCTCGGTAAGCAATGCCCCAGTCTTCAAGGCCTGACTCCATGGCTGCAGCACAAAATGGCTCTCAATGAAGTGGCTTCTACCATGGCTGGCTTGTATGTGCATGCTTAGAAAACCCTCCATTGATTTTCTTCTTCCTGCATGTTGATGAGCTTGTGTTCTTAGGTGCTGGTGAGTAGGTTCCAACTCAATAGTGACCCCATGTCACTGCCCAGTCCTGTGACATCTTGACAATAGTGGGTACGTTTAAGCCCATTGTTGTGGCCCCTGTGTCAGTTTATCTCGTTGAGAGTCTTATTTTTTGCTCACCCTCTACTTTACCACGCATGTTGTTCTTCTCCAGGGATTAGTCCCTCCTGATAACATGTCCAAAATACGTGAGACGAAGCCACGCCATCCTCACTTCTAAGGAGCATTCTGGCTGTACTTCTTCCAAGATAGATTTGATCATTCTTCTGGAAGTCCATGGTATAGTCAATATTCTTCACCTACACCATAATTCAAAGGCATCAATTCTTCTTCAGTCTTCCTTATTCATTGTCCAGCTTTTGCATGCATATGAAGTGATTGAAAATACCGTGTCTTGGGTCAGATGCACCTTAGTCCTCAAAGTGACATCTTTGCTTTTTAACACTTTAAAGAGGTGTTTTGCAGCAGATTCGCCCAATGCTGTACATTGTTTGATCTCTTGATTGCTACTTCCATGGACGTTGATTGTGGATCCAAGTAAAATGAAATCCTTGGCAACGTCAATCTTTTCTCCGTTTATCGGGATGTTGCTTATTGGTCCAGTTGTGAGGATTTTTGTTTTATGTTGATGTGTAATCCATACTGAAGTCTGTAGTCTTTGATCTTTATCAGTAAGTACTTCAAGTCCTCTTCACTTTTGCCAATAAAGTGGTGTCACTGCATATCACAGGTCGTTAATGAATCTTCCTCCAATCCTGATGACCCGTTCTTCTTCATGTAGTCCAGCTTCTCAGATTATTTACTCAGCATACAGATTGAATAAATATGATGAAAGGATACAACCCTGGCACACACCTTTCCTGATTTTAAACCACACAGTATCCCCTTGTTCTGTTCTAATGACTACCTCTTGGTCTATGTGCAGATTCTGCATGAGCACAATTAAGCGTTCTGGAATTCCCATTCTTCGCAATGTTATACATAATTTGTTATGATCGTGTGTAGCTGATTAAAATAGAAACCATCCCATTTAATTTTTGCACTTAGCTAGAGGTATGTAGGAAGAGATGTAGGGCTTCAGAAACAATTTCACTTTCTTCTACCTTTCTGTCTTGGCCAAGGTCAGCATGTGGTTCGATTTGTCACGTATAATTGGCTTATTTCTTCTCCTGTTTGCCCAATTAACATGGCTATTGGGGAGACACATGGCCAACAGGTGTCTGGCGTTCTGTCTGTGCTGACCCATCTCCTGCAGCTGCAGCAGGTCAGCCCACGAAGACTCCGAATCTCCAGGTTCCTGAGTGATTCCCCAAGCCAACTCCCTCAGAGGGTAAATAAACTTCAGCCCAAACTTCTCAGTTTGTTTCTTTGCAAAGCCTGTTTTCTTGGCAAATGACCTTCCAGAAGAAAGTCTGAAACCACCAAACCCACTGACCCAGGTCCTTGGGTGAAAGCCACATCCACCCATCATTTCATGCACTGTGATTGCATGTTCATGCTACACTGGGAAATGGAAATGTTGGCTGGAAGGACTGCAAGGGGACAAAAACCTTCCTTCTCAACTACGTTCTCAAGCCATGATATCATAGCAGATGTGGCCCCCATCACGTCAGAATGAAGGTCCACCATCTCCAAAATTGTCCCCACCTTTGCCCCATTTATAACAACATATGATTATGCAGAACAGGAGGGAGTGTTGTCTCCATTTGTCAGAAAGGAAAGTTGAGAACACAGAAGTGGAGTGGCTTACCTACCTTGTTTACACCTGAAAAACATCGTCTCAGGACTTTAGTGACAGTTATCAAGGGATCGAGCAAGGAGCAGAGATTTGTCACTGGCACTTGGTCATTTTTGTGGTCTTATACTGTGATGCTCTCCTCTTATGGGAACAGCTGTGGATTGAGCCCTGCCTGTCGGGGGAATGGAACATCAGCAGATTGCAGACACCAGAAGCAGCAGCCGACCTGCTGTATTTCTGCAACACGCAGAGGAATCCATATGTCAAAGAACACATCTGGGAGACCTAGTGCTCCTATGATTTCGACAGACACCTCAGGGTGAGAGCAGCAGGGGGAGGAGAAGGAGGTGTCGGCTATTGATTTGTGAATCCTGGGACTAAGTGGCATTAGGAGAGAGAGGTAGTTTTGTCCAGTCCCCTGCCTCCAGCCAAGATTGCAACTACCCCTCCCCCACTCCCATTCCACCGCCTGAACCAACCTAGCTCTCTTAGGATGCTTATCTTATTTCTACATATCTCCCCCAAGAGAGTGTCTGCAGCCTCCCTTGGTAACCAGAGGCTAAAGTTACAGCCGCAGCAGTGCTTTCTCTTGGCTATGAATGTAGCACATTGTAAACACTGCACTGTAAAACTGACTCAAGTACCCATAGAGCAAATTCAGCTACTTTTTAAAAATCAGTTGGAATAAAATTATTCTGGAAATTGAAATGAGATTGTATGTTGTAGTGGACCTATCTGGTGGTGGGGGAGGCGGGAGGGACATTACCCAGAATCTGAACACTCCTTCCTGTTTGGGGGCAATCGGACCACTCTGTGTGAGCGTCAGGAAATCTGAAGAACCCAGTGGTCCTTCTTCCCACCTCCTGGGAGCAGGGCCTGGGCACCTGACCTCACCTCAGCTAGCTGGATGCTCCTGACCAGGACTTTGATTTTTCAGAAAGAAACTTGAAGATTCAGGGAGTTTTAAGATTAAGAAGATCTAAGTACTAAATTCAAAAGGCTGGCGGTTAGAACCCACCCAGAGGTGCCTCAGAAGACAGGCCTAGTGACCTGCTTCTGGAACGTCACAGAATTGAAAACCTGCAGAGCAGTCCAACTCTGCACGCTTAGGGTCACCATGAGTCGGAATCAACCAGACAGCAACTAACAAAGCACAAATACAAATTGGAACATCATTTAAATCTGTTCTGTTATTTAAATTATTAAAATAAAGACCTTTTTGATTATGCTGACTGTTCTTTTTAAGCTTTTTTTTTTGTGTGTGAAAATGATACAAGCTCATTATTTGTTTTTTAAATCAATGGATAAACAAAAGAAAGAAAAAGAAAAAATTACTTCAAATCCCACCATCTAGAAGATATTATTAACATTTAGTGAACATCATCACAGCTATCTTTTCAACAGAATGATAGCTAATTAGGTAAATTGAAACAATTTACAAAAATAGAATTTTACTATACACAGTTTTTTGAATTAAAAGCAATATGCTTAGTTTGCTTCAAACTTAATAGATAAAAATTAAGACTGCAAGAATTGTTAAAGTTCAGAAATATCTTTTATTAAAAGTTATTTCAATTCCTGAAGTTTTCTGTGAAGTGCTTTTTTCAAATGACATTTATTCACATTTTAAACATTTTCACAATATCAGTTTGCTTCCTGCTATGAAAGCTGTACTTCTACCTTTTTTCCTTTCTCCCTCCCACTCTAAATTTTTTTACATTATTATTTTTACATTGAGAAGGTTTATAGCATTTCTATTCTGTTCAGCACTTGTCGTCCCCAGTTGCTTTGCCTTACTTACATCTGCTCAGTTGCCATTGCCTATCCTTCCACCATGATTTCTTTCGCTCTTGGACAGTGATTCTCAAACTTTAAAGTACAGATGAATTGTGTGGAGATCGGGTTAAAATGCAGATTCTGGTGCAGTAGGTCTGCAGAGAGGCTTGAGATTCTGCATTTGTAACAAGTCCGCTGGTAAGAACCACACTTTAAGTAGTGAGGTTCTAAAATATTTTGTTTAACTCTCCATCTTGGTTGACTAGATTCATCATCAGGTCTTTCTCTCCACCCTTTTAGCCACCCCCCTCCCTTAATAAAATCTCATCGGTGTTATATTCTCTGAACTCTGACATTCTTGAGAATGCTTGGATCTTCTTGCCTTTTTATTTGTGTGTGTGTTGGGTAACTGGCCTGGATTACCCAAGGGGAGGACCACCCTTTGAGAGTGTCAGGAAATCTGAAGGGCCCAGCGGTCCTTCTTCCCACCTCCTGGGACCTGGGGTAGGGCACCTGACCTCAGCTCAGCTAACTGGATGCTCCTGACTAAGACTTGGACTTTTAAAGGAGGATCTCGAGGATTCAGGGAGAGTTGGGGCATTTGCCACAGCATTAAGTTCCAGCAGATCCATCTGCTGGTGGGCAGTGGCAGAGGCGACATCTGCCATGTCCAGCCAGGTCTAGAACCTCCCTGTGGTGCTACCCAGACTCGGAGGCTCAGCTTTCCTTGTTCCTGCCCAGCCTTTCCAATGATTCTGAGAGCTGCTCCATAGCTTTCCAAAAGGCACCCTTCTTTAATTTTCTTCTTTAACCACAGCCAATTTCTCTTGCTTGCAGCCAGGAATCTTAACTGATACAAACTGAGTTTTGAGTTAGCCAGGTGTATTTAGGGGAAGGCTGCTTCTAGCAAGAAGACCATATATATTGAGTAGACTAAGAAATCCCCATACATAATTCAGAAAGTGGCTATTGAGAATTTTCTGGTGGCAGGCACTGCACTCAAGCCTGCGCCGTTGCCGTCGTGTTGATTCCTACTCATAGTGACCCTATAGGACAGAGTAGAACTGCCCAGTAGGATTTCCAAGGTTGTGAATCTTTATGGAAACAGACTGCCACATCTTTCTCCCTCAGAGCAACTGGATTTGAACCACTGACCTTCAGGTTAGCAGCCAAGCACTTAACCACTGCACCACCAGGGCCCTAGGAAAACGTGCCCTTATGGAGCTTAGCAGCGGGGAGACGTGTTCTGGCTTCCAGATCACCTGGCCTGGCATGTGCCGTTCATGTAGCAGGCACCCTGCAGGCATTTGTTGAGTGTCACATAGAGCAAGGTCCTGGCATTCTATGGTGATGTCCCACAGAGGGCCGAGCTTTCATGTAGACATCAATCACTCACTCTTTTTTGGGTTGTTATAGCTATTTCTTCTAGTTTTTGCTTTCTGGTTTTATTTTCCTTTCTTCTCATTTAGTCGACCTCAAGAGGGGGAGAATTGCTGGTCACAGCCAATCACAGATTTAGTCCCTATCGCTAGAGGCAAAAGGGGACTGGGCTGCCAGGTTGAGGAGGGGTTTGTTAGGAACTCCCACATACCACCCCAGCTCCCACGAACCCAGGTCCTGTCCTGACTGCTTATGTGCATGGCCATCCCAGCAACCACCCTCTTATATTTGCTTTTGGAGCCTGCCTGCATCTTTCTCTGACATTTTCTTTGGGCAGGACTGCTGTGCCCCACTTCTCATTTCTCTGCTACTCTTGGTGCTGCCCACTGCCTGCTTCTCTACCTCTAAAGCCATGGTGCATTTCAGTGCCTATCACCCAGAGCTGCAGCCAGGTGCTTGCTGCTGACCAGATGACTCTCAGCATGCCCCTGAGGCAGGCAGGGGTCTGTGGGAAATGAAAAGGTGGTGCAGCCCTAAAGCTGTGATCCTGGGGCTCTTGTCCAGGCTGCACGTGAGAACCACCTGGTGAGCTTTTAAACAAAGACCAATGCCCGTCTTGCCTCCCTCTGCCGTTCAGACTGAATAGGCCTGTAGGGGCATGGGCATTAGTAGCTTTTAAATCTGCCCAGGTGATTCCCATGAGCAGCCAGGGTGGAGAAGCACTATTATCCCTGGGATAATCCCCCAAAGGGAAACCAGGAAATGGCCAGGAGGAAAAAGGGTTAAGTAAGAAGCAGGTCATGAGGGAAAAAGTGGTGGGTTTGTCAGGTGGGGCCAACTGTGGAGGAGAACCTAGCAGTAGGGGCTGGACTCTCTCAGGATTTGCCCAAATTTGGTCACAATATTGGTCAGTGGCTACAGTAAGAGTCACATAATTGCTTCTTGTTTGTTTGTTTTTAATAGATCTGCCCTTTAGCCATACCCTTGGAGAATAGGGGAGGAGGGAAGGCCTTTTAGTCTCACTCTCATGCTCCTCATGGGCCACCCATTCTCTGGGGAGGGGGCCTCAGCAACTTAGACTTGAGACTGGTATCCTTTTTCCATGAGGCACTTGTCCTTCACTGTATCTCAGAGTGTCAGGAATGGGAGAGACCCAAAAGTGTCCCACTCCCATCTGTGCCAGACCCTCAGGTTACAGCAGGAACAGATCAAAGAGGTCCCTGCTCATGGAGCAATCATTCAGAGGGGCAGCTCTGCAATCAGACAGATCTGGGAGGGGTTAGCTCATGACAAGGACACAAATCAGTGCCTGGGGCTGGGATGACTTTAGGTAGGTAACCCGGGAAGGACACCTGAGCTGAGGACAGAAAAATGAGGAGCCAGCCATGAGTGGGTGGGTGGGAAGAGCATCCCAGGCAGAGGACCCAGCAAGTATAAAGGCCCTGAGGTGAGATCTCGGTAAGGTCGGGGACCAGACAGAAGAAGCACAGGGTGACTGTAGTGCAGTGCGATGTGGAGAGTGGTCAGGGTGAGGGCCAAACAGTAGGCAGGGGCCAGATGGTGTGGGGCTTATAAGTTGCTCTCAGCTTTCCTTTCTGACAAATGGAGATGACTCCCCCTCTTGTTCTGCACCATCACACCTCATCATAAATGGAGCAAAGGTAAGGACGATTTTGGAGATTGCAGACCTCATTCTGAAGTGACCAGGGACCACATTTGTTATCATATCATGGCTTGAAAATGTACTTGAGAAGGGAGGTTTTGGTCCCCTTGAAGTCTTTCCAGCCAACAGTCCCATTTTCCAGGGTAGCACGAACATGCAATCATAGCACATGCAATGATGGGTATATGTGGCTTTCACCCAAGGACTTGGGTCAGTGGGCTTGGTGGTTTCAGACTTTCAGAAAACAGCCTTTGCAGAGAAACAGTCTGAGAAGCTTGGGCTGAAGTTTGTCATCCTCTAAGTATGAAGGGAGGCATTGGAGAGTTTGGAGGAGGGGAATGAATCATCTGACTGAAGTGAAATAATTGTAGTAGCAATAACCATAACCACCACTTTGGCCAATATGTGCTGGGAGTGGACTGGGGCGGGTCAGAGTGGAAGGGGAGACCAGGAGGAGACTGAGGCTGAGAAGGGCCTACTGCCTCACCCATGGCCACCCGGCCATCAGTGACAGGTGGAATTGAGCCAAATATCCTGCCTGCCTAGGCCTGGTAAGCTGTGCACACTGCCCGCATTGCCCTACTCAGGCTCACACTCCCAATCCTGAGTGGCAAGGTCTTCTCTTCCAGGGCTCACCCCGCTCTCAGTTGCCCAGCACAACAAATAGCTTTCTTTCCTCTTCTCTTCTCTTCTCTCAATATCAAAATACAAATTTCACTTGATAAGAATTGCCTCACCCTATCCATTTGATGTCTTTCCCTTAAAGATGCCTGTTACGTTATTTCTCAAGACTCTGGCTAGGAGTGTTTCTTATTCCAGAGATTTTCCAGACAGTCTCCTCACTGCTCTTGGCTCTTGCTAACTAACTAACTCCTTCCCTTTGTTTCCAAGCATTGGAGGAAGGCTGGGGAGTTTGAGGGGGAAGAGGGGGCAGAACTGGCAAACTTTTTCTTCTAGCAGTCTGGGAAATAATGTTTAAATTTAGGCCTTACCCTCCCAGAATGAAAATAAGTTATTTTTATGTGAATAAGTATTTGTTATTGAATTAAATTTAAGTACAGGGCACTTCTCCTAATTGATAGCTTGGTTTGCTGAGCTGAGGTGGCCTTTGTCATCTGGCGCCTGTTTTCATGGGCTGGGCTTGCTTCTCCCACCCTCCATGCTAATCTGTCTTGGTCGTCTCTCTCAACTTTGTCAAACGTAACATGAAGGAAAGGGAAATTAAAAGAAAACAAAAGAGAGATTTTCTAAGTGGGGAAATCAGATTTATCCTGAAGTAATTAAATGTGTGGGAAACCAAGAACAAAGGATTATAAATGGTTTGTGCGTGCGTGAGAAAGAGAGAATAAATCATTATTTCCCAGGCAGCCAGAGCCCTCTGATGAATCTTAAATTCATGTGCTTATGAGGTGGAATAGGCAGGGAAGCCAAACATGGACTTTGTGTGGCTGTGGCTAAATGGCTCTGGTATCCTAGGCACCTGCTATCCATGGCTCCCTACAGCTCCTTGGCTGAGCACTGAGGAGATGGGGCAGGTTACTAGGGGTACCCCCTCCCTGGCATCGATGGTAAAACCACCATCCACTCCCTTTTTATGCAGCCTTCTGCTCTCACCTTCCTGAGGAGCTGACCATCCCTGTTCCAGGCTCAGGAGGCCTAGGCAGCCTCCTATCACCCTAAAGACTGAATTCTTTGGAGTCAAGATTGTGTCTTTTTATTGTGTGATACCCAGTATCTATCGCAGGCCCTGGCCTACTATAGTCACTCAATATGTGTTTATTGAATGAATGAACGAATAAACAAGCAAACAAACATGTGAAGAACCCTCATATATTTAGATGCATTAAGATTGTTTCACTGTCATCTTTGACCACAACTGATGTTACAGCTAGGGAGATAGGTGGATACACTGTACCTGGACTATGACCTTGGACTGATGAGAGCCTCCAGGAGGACAGGGGAGGTAGGAAAATCATTAAGGTAGGAGGTGGTGTTTATGCTGGGCCGTGACAGGTGGACAGGTGTTTGGTGTAAAGGAGAAGAAACGCCTTTTTCGGAAGCTTTATGTGAAGCCCCATAATGAGTGGTTCTTACACTTCCAGGTAAACCCAGCAGTTGCTCCCATCCTCCCCGTGTTCCACCTAACTTAGACCCGTGGAAGCACAGATACTTTGCGATAAAGTACTGATGGGTGGCCAACAATGTGTTTGTGTCTCTATGATGGGGATATTGTGCATAGAGGCTTTCTGGGTGGCATAGCCTACACTTGCTGCATCTCTTGGTTCCCCAAGCCCATCTGACACACTTCCCATCTGAAGGACTTTGCTCATGCTGTAGCTTCATTCTGTATTGACCTTCCTCCTTAGCCCTTCAAGGACCAGCTCAGATACTACTTCCATCCCCTTCTCAGCCCACTACAATCCCATCCCTTCTTCTTCTTCTTCTTTTAACAACTTTATTGAGATATAATTCTCATATCATACTATTCAACCATTTAAAGTGTACAAATTAATGACTTTTAGTATATTCATAGATATGTGCAACCATCACCACTGTCAATTTTAGAATATTTTCATCACTTCAACAAGAACTCATACCTTTTAGCTGTCAGCTCCCTACTCACCATTCACCTCTCCCCCAAGCCCTAAGCGACCACTATTCTACTTTCTGTCTCTATAGATTTCTCTATTCTGGACTTTCATATGAATGAAATCACATAGTGTGTTGCCTTTTGTTTCTTTCACTTAGCACGACATTTTCCACGTTAGAGCCTCTACCAGTGCTTCGTTCCTTTTTATAGCTGAATAATAATCTGTGTCGCACTCCTTCTTAAAGGACCTACTTACCTCCTCCAGAAAGCCTTCTCAGGTCCCCCAGCTTCACAGCTGAAAGCTACCTCTTACTCCTTTGAACATAATTATCAAGTTCTTGAAACCTCTGTTCACACCACTACCCATCGTTATTCCTAAGCCACCTTTTCCTATGGCCAACCAGTCCATCAGCTCCACAGGATGTGAATAGCATCCCATTCTTGGGGACACAGTCCACCTACATAGGAGGTGCTGACTAAATGTAGGCCTTATTTCCTTCACAGACTCATTGTACTAACATTTATTGACCACTGTCTGCCAGATATTGTGGACAGGCTTTGTGTGATGATCTCATTCACTCCTTAACACTGACCAGGAGTGAGTCTTGTCAAATGGTAAGGACTGAGGGTTGGAAATTCCAGGCTGAGGCTGTCCTTGGAGAGGCCAGAAGCAGAGAGGGATAAGGGGACAGCGGCAGCACTGGGTAAGTCTGCCTGAGAACATTGTGTGTTCAGGGTGACCTTGCTTCCCCTAACAATGGCATAAACATCACAGGCCACCAGGTCAGAGCTCTGTGTGCAGTGCTGCAAAATAGTTATAGGCCCCATACCCTGACCCCCAAGTCTTTGGCTCCAGTGGAGGAGGGGCTGCCCCCAAAGCAGCAGGACTGAGGGATGAGCAGAGATTCCTCTCCACCTCTTCAGAGAGGCATTTGTTCCCCTGGATGCTAAAGGTTGTTTGGTCTTTAAGGTATTCCTTATTAGAATAAATACTATTTGGACAAAAAGACCTTTAGACTTATCAATGTTGTCAGGTTTATTCTTTGAGAGACTCAGCCCTATAGGAATAAGAAGTCCTAGATGAGCTGGAGCATGGATGGGGACTGTAGTCTGGCTGGTGAAGCAAGGTGGGCTGTCCCCAGGAGGGTGGATGAGACTTTAAAATTGTCTCTAACCGAGGACATGTGGGAAGGGGGTACAAAGCAGATAAAATTGAGTTGACTCCAACTCATGGTGACCCCAGGTGTGTTAGAGTAGAACAGTGCTCCAAAGGTTTTTTTTTTTTTTTTAAAAAATAATATTTTATTGAGTTTTTTTGGGAAAATTTACACAGAAAAGTAGGTTCCTATTTGACAATTTCCACACAAATTGTTCAGTGACATTAGTTACATTTATCACAATGTGTCAATATTCTCTGTAGTGTGTTTAGTTTGTTCCCTTTCCAGTACTCTAGTTTTTCCCTGCCCCTTGTCTTTTCATCTTTGCTTCTGAGTAATTGTTGACCTTTTGGTCTCATACTGATGGTTTTTAAGTAGGCCACTGTTTTAGGCTGGATTCTCTAGAGAAGCAAAACCAGTGAAGTAGAATACGTGTGTGTATATGTATATACATATATATACTTCACTGGTTTTGTTTCATTAGAAGCAAATACAGAGAGAGATGTATATCAAGAAAATAGCTTGCACAGTTGTAGAGGCTTGCAGAATCCATGGGTCAGGTGTCAGGCTGGAGGTTTCTCCTGACTCACGTAGCTGCAGGAGCTGACGAACCCAAGATCGGCAGGTCAAACAGAAGGCTGCTGGCTCACAGGCTGTGGAGGCCAACAAATACCCAAATCAGCAGGCAATACAACAGGCTGAGGGCTCAAGTCCGAAGAACTGGAGGTCAGATGATGATGAGCTGGATGCAGGATCTAGAGTGAGCAAAAAGCCAGTGAGTTTGCCAGAACATCCACATATATGGGTTGCAGGCCACACCCCCAAGAAAACTCCCCTTACAACTGATTGGATGATCACATCAGATCACATCATGGAGGATGACTACATCATTACATAACTACCAAATTACATTATTACATAACAGCCAACTATATCATTACATAACTGCCAAACCACTGAGAATCATGGCCTAGCCAAGTTGACACACAACCTTAACCATCACAGACATCTATCTTATGGTGTTTTGTGTGGCACTCTGCTATGTTGCTAAAAGGCGATCTCAGGGGATAGCCTCAGTTCTAGGTTTAAAGAGTGTCTCAGGGTGATAGTCTTAGGGAGTCCTCTGTTCTCTACTGTTCTAGTTTGTCTGGCTTTTTAAATAAGAATTTGAGTTCTCTTCCTTATTTTTCTCCCGTTCTATCCAGAGCCAACTATTGTGACCCCAGTCAGAACAGTCAGTGATGGTAGCCGGGCACCATCTAGTTCTTCTGTTCTCAGGGCAGATGAGGTTGTGGCTGATGCAGACTTGTTTCTTCTCTGTACTTTTGGTCACCTTCTTACTGTTTTTCCTCCTGGCAAGTAGCGATCCATAGTTGTGTCTTAGATGGCAGCTCATAAGCTTTTAAGACCCCAGATGCTACTTACTTCACTAGGATGCAGATCATGATTTTTGTGAACTATGTTATGCCAATTGACTGAGATGTCCCATGAAACTATGGTCCTAAGCATTCAAACCCAGAAAACCAATGTTGGAAGGCAGTTGGTTATGTCTGAGGAGAATCTGTATTTGTGTCTTCAGTGAATATATGTGCCTGTACCTACATATTTGTATTTGCACGTACCTATAGATACTTTGAAGGAGCTCTGGTGGTGCAGTGGTTAAAGTGCTTGGCTGCCAACCAAAAGGTTGGCGGTTCAAACTCACCAGCCGCTTTGTGGGAAAAAGATGTGGTAGTCTGCTTTCATAAAGATTTATAGCCTTGGAAACCATATAGGGCAGTTCTGTTCAGTCCTATGGGGTCACCATGAGTTGGAATCGACTCTACAGTGGTGTTTGTTTTTTTTTAATGGATACTTCTATCTGTTCTCACCTATGTACACACCTGTACCTTCCCATATACCAGTTTGTCTATACCCATTCATATGTGCTGAAACACTCATTTTTACTTTGGTTGTGGTCTACTCACTACATCCACATTCAATGTCATTTTTCCCATCACCAAAAGTAACTATGGTATAAAGCGTATTCTCCCCACCCATCCTCCTTGCCCTGGTAACCACCAGTGAACATTGGTCTCTCTGTATTTATCTATTCTTGTCTTCTTATAAAAGAGATATCATACAATACTTGTCCTTACATGCTTGAATTATTTCACTTAGCATCATGCCCTCCAGGTCCATCTATGTTATAATATGTTTTGCGGACTCATCGTTGCTCTTTATGGTTGTGTAGTATTCCATTGTACATATGTACCACAATTTACTTATCCATTCATCTGTTGATGGACACTTAAGTTGTTTCCATTTCTTTGCGATTTTGAACAAAGCAGCAATGAACATCAGTGTACATATGTCTATTTGTGTCATTATTTTTAGGTCTCTAGGGCAAGAGTATTGGTTAAGAATTCAGCTGCTAACCAAAAGGTCAGTAGTTCAAATCCACCAGCTGCTTTGGAAACCTTATAGGGGAGTTCTCCTCTGTCCTACAGGGTCACTATGAGTCAGAATCAACTCAATGGCAACAGATTTTTTTTTCCTTTTTTTAGGGGAAAGTTGGAATCGACTCAATGGCAATGGGTTTGGTTTGGTTTTTTTGAGGGTATATACCTAGTAGTGGGATTGCTGGATCATAGGGTAGTTCTAGTTTTTTCAGAAAGCACCATACCATTTTCCATAGTGGTTGTCTTAGTTATCTAGTGCTGCTATAACAGCAATGCCACAAGTGGATGGCTTTAACCAATAGAAATTTATTCTCTCACAGATTAGGAGGCTAGAAGTCCAAATTCAGTGTGCCAGTTCCCAGGGAAAATGCTCTCTGTGTCAATTCTGGGGAAAAGTCCTTGTGATCAATCTTCCCCTGGTCTAGGAGCTTCACAGCACAGGGACCTGGGCCCAAAGGGCACGTTCTGCTCCTGGAGCCTCTTTCTTGGTGGTAGGAGGTCCTCTCCTCTCTGCTTGATTCTCTCTTTTATATCTCAGAAGAGATTGACTTAAGATACAACCTAATCCTGTAGATTGAGCCCTGCCTCGTTAACAGTTAACATAACTGCCTCTAATCTTGCCTCATTAACATCATAGAGGTTAGAATTTACAACATGTAGAATAATCACATCAGATCACAGAATGGTAGACAACCACACAATACTCGGAATCATAGCCTACCCAAGTTGACATACATTTTTAGGGAACACAGTTCAATCCATAACAGTGGTTGTACCATTTTACAGTCCCACCAGCAATGGATAAGGGTTCTAATCTCTCCACATCCTCACCAGCATTTGTTGTTATCTGTTTTTTATCAGTGCCATTTTAGCTGGGGTAAGATGGTATCTCATTGTAGTTCTGATTTGCATCTCGCTAATGGCTAATGGGAAACCCTGCTGGCATAATTGTTAAGAGCTACGGCTGCTAACCAAAAGGTCAGCAGTTCGAATCCATCAGGCACTCCTTGGAAACCCTATGGGGCGGTTGTACTCTGTCCTATAGGGTCGCTATGAGTCGGAATCCACTCGACAGCAACAGGTTTTCGGAAACCCTTGTGGCATAGTGGTTAAGAGCTACGGCTGCTAACTGAAAGGTCGGCAGTTCAAATCCACCAGGCACTCCTTGAAAACTCTATGGGAGCAGTTCTACTCTGTCCTATAGGGTTGCTATGAGTCAGAATTGACTCGACGGCAACAAGGTTTTTTTTGTGTGTGTGTGTGGTTTTAATGGCTAATGATCGTAAAAAACTTTTCATTTGTTTGTTGGATGTTTGGATGTCCTCTTTGGTGAAGATTCTGTTTATGGCCTTTGTCCATTTTGTGATTAGGTTGTTTGTCTTTGTGTTGTTGAGTTGTTGCAGTTTTCTATAGATTTTAGAGATTAGACACTTATTGGATAAGTTTCAGAAGATTTTTTCCCAGTCTGTATATTGTCTATTTACTCTTTTAATAAAGTCTTCTGATGAGCATAAGTTTTTAAAATTTTTATGAGGTCCCATTTATCTGTTTTGTCTTCTTCTGTTTGTGCATTCGTTGTAAGATTTGTTATATATATTTTTTTTTTTTTTTACAGAAGATTAAGTCTCAAAGTTTTCTCCCTATGTTGTCTTAATGTTATGGTTTTAATGGTATAACATTTAGGTCTTTGATCCATTTCGAGTTAGTTTTTTTGTATGGTGTGAGGTATGAGTCTTGATTGATTTTTCTTCACGTGGATATCCAGTTTTACCAGCACCATTTATTAAAGAAATTGTTTCTGCCCCACTTAATGGACTTTGACCCCTTGTTGCAATCAGTTGTCCATAGATGTGTGGGTTTAATTCTGGGTTCTCAATTCTATCCACTGGTCTATGTGTCTGTCATTGAACCAGTACCAGGCTGTTTTGATTACAGTGGCTGTATAGTATGTTTTGATATTAGGGAGTGTAAGGCCTCCTGCTTTGTTCTTTTACTTCAATATCATTTTGGTGATTCAGAGTTTCTTTCCTTTCCATATGAAGTTGGTTATTAGTTTTTCCATTTCAGTAAAAGATGTTGTTGGGATTTGTATCAGCATTGCATTGTCTCTATAGATCACTTAGGTACAATTGACATTTTCACTGTGTTAAGTCATCCAATCCATGAGCACGGGTGTCTTTCCATTTTTGTAGGTCTCTTTTAGTCTCTTGTAGTAGTGTTTTATAATTTTCATTGTATAAGTCTTTTATGCCCCTGGTTAGGTTAATTCCTAGGTATTTTATCAATTTGGGGGCTGTCTTAGATATCTAGCGCTGCTATAACAGAAATACCTCAAGTGTAAGGCTTTGACAAAGAGAAATTTATTCTTTCACAGTCCACGGGGCTACAAGTCTGAATTCAGGATGCCAGCTCTAGGGGAAGGCTTTCTCTCTCTGTTGGCTCTGAAGGAAGGTCCTTGTCATCAATCTTCCTTGGTCAAGGAGCTTCTTGGCACAGGAACCTTTGGTCCAAAGGACATGCTTTTCTCCTGGCTCGTGCTTTTGGTGGTATGAATTCCCCATGTCTCTCTGCTCGCTTCTCTCTTTTATATCTTAAAAGAGATTGGCTTAAGACACAACCTAATCTTATAGATTGAATTCTGCTTCATTAACATAACTTTCTATAATCCCACCTCATTAACATCATAGAGGTAGGATTTACCACACGTAGGAAAATCACATCAGATGACAAAATGGTGGACAATCACACAATACTGGGAATTATGGCCTAGCTAAGTTGACAGATATTTTTGAGGCATACAGTTCAATCCATGACAGGGCTATTATAAATGGTATTGTTTGCTTGATTTCTTTTTCAGAGTAGGCTTTGTTAGTGTGGAGGAACCCAACTGATTTCTGTGTTTTGAGCTTATACCCTGCAATGTTGCTAAATTCTTCTATTAGTTCCAGCAGTTTTCTCATGGAATCTTTAGGGTCGTCTGTGTATAGGATCATGTCTTCTGCAAATATAGTTTTACTTCTTTCTTTTCTATTTGGATACCTTTTATTTCTCTTACTTATCGTCACCAGTCACTGGTAATTTCAGAGATCAGTTTTCTTTCAGTATTTTATATATGTTGTTCCATGGTCTTGTGGCCTCTAACATTACTAGGGAGAAATCCACACTGATTGTTATGAAAGCCCCTTGGTATGTCATATTGTGTTTTTCTCTTGCTGCTTTCAAAATTCTCTCCTTGTCTTTGGTTTTCAAGAATTTTATTAGGATATGGTGTGGAGTTTATCTATCTGTGTCTGTTTTAATTGGGGTTCATGTAGCTTCCTGTATTTGCAGGCTTGGTTCTCTGTTCAGATCTGGGAAATTCTCTCTGATTAATTCTTGGAAAATTGTTTCTATGTCTTTATTGTTGTGATGGTGCTCTGGGATTCCAGTAATTCTAATGTTAGATTTCTTAATTGAATCTCATATTTCCTTTCGGGTTTGTTCACTTTTCTTTATTCTTTTCTCTTGTTTCTCTTGAGATTTGATAAGTTCAGTGATGTTGTCTTCTATTTCATTTATTCTATCATCTGTCTGTTCGACTCAATTGTTGAGTGTTTCTCCTCCATTGTTTTATTCTTCAGTTCCAGTAGTTCTCTTTGGGTTTTTTTTTTCTTTCAATTTCCATGTTGAGTCTCTTCATTTTATTCCCCCATTTGTTTCCTAATCTCCACTAGTGTGTTTTTGGTGTGCTTTTTTTGCTTTCTTTAAACATATTTAGCACCATCGTCTGAAAATTATCAATTCTTTGCATTATTCTGGCCTCCATGGAGAAATTTCCTCTTCTTCATGTTTTGCTTTTAACTCATCCTTCTTCTCTTGTGATTTTGTGTGTTTTACTAATATTTGTTAAATTTGGGCCATTTGTTATCTTTGTTTTTTTTTTTTTTACTTCAAATGTTGTATTCTGGCTTTTGTGGGAAATTTTTCTGATCAGATGCCCTGACGGTACACAGGCCAAGTGCCCAGCTGCCAACTAAAAGGCTGGGGCATGTACCCACCAGCCACTATTGCAGGACAAAAATGTGACAGCCTGCTTCTGCAAAAACTCACAGACCTGGGAACCCCACTCAGCAGCTCCACTCCACCCCACAGGGTCACTATGAGTCAGAATCGACTCAGTGCCAGTGGGCTTGATAGCTTCTTCTAAGAACCACTGGAGGCCACTCTTAGCCTTAGGTTTTTTTCACTGCTGATTCAGGAATTCTGGAAACTTGATTTCTGGAATTCAATACACATGCGTGAGAGGGGGGTGGACACTGCTGTAAGTGATGGGGCTTGACTTTGCTGTGGCGAAGCTGGGGGGCTTTCTATGTCTTTCCCTCATGGCGCCCCTGCAAAGGCTTATCCACGGTGTCCCACTGTGGGTAGGGAGCCAGCTGTTTCCTTCCGTTGCTCCATCAGTCTAAAGTATTACCCTCACCCTACTCCCCTTGCTTGTTTCTCCTGGTAGTGCCCGTACCTCTCAGGCCTCAATGAGATTTTACAGCACTGTCTCACAACATCACAGTCTCCCTTCGCCCCCTCCCAATTGCACAGCCCTCAAACTCCCATGGCCAATTTGCACTGCCTTAAAAAATTTGGGCTACAGGTTAGCTTCTTTCCTTTGTTCCCTCTGTGGGGTGTTGCCCAGCTCCATCCCAAAGTGGCTGCAATGAGTGAGTACTCCTGATGTTAGTGGGGAAAACTTCCCAGCTTCTGTGATGATCCTACTCCTCCTCTCCCCAACTTCTGGACTCACCCCAACTCTCCAATACCTCAGCTGCTATCTGTAGTTCTGCAATCTCAGTCTGTGCTTATTTTTATTTGTTGTTCAATGGGCTAGTTGCTGAGTGACTGGAAGCCTCCTCCATAGGATTTTTAGTGCCTGATTTTTTGTAAGTAAATTATCAGGCCTTTCTTCTAAAGCACCTCTGTGTGGACTCAAACCTCCAACCTTTCAGTTAGCAGCTGAGTGTTTTAACTGTTTGCAACACCCAGGGACTCACAAAGCAGATTAAAAAAAAAAAAAAAGTTGCTGTCAAGTTGATTCTGACTCACAGTAACCCTATAGGACAGAGTAGAACTGCCCATAGGATTTCCAAGACTGTAATCTTTATGAAAGCAGACGGCCACATCTTTCTCCTGTGGTTTGAGCCACCAACCTTTCAGTTAACAGCCGAGAGCTTAACCACTGGCCACCAGGGCTCCTTCACAAAGCAGATACCAGCCTCTAAAGAAAAAGCATTACAGCTATATATCTCTTTGAGTCAGAGACTTGTCTGTGGATGAATATTTCAGAAAAATGTCCTTATTTATTTTCTAATTACAGAAATGAAATATGCCTATTGTAGAAAATATGGAAGATATGAAAAATATAAAGAGAAAATGAAAACCACCCAGAGTTCCAAAATAATTTCTGCCAGCCATTTGGTGTATTTCATTTTAGTATTGTGTATGTGTGGGATCATACTGTAAGAAATTTTTATATCCCTCTTCCATTGGACATTACATTGTGATCATTTTCCCTGTCATTAAATTTATTTGAAAACATCATTTTTAATGGCTGCATAATATTCAGTCTTGTGGCTGATCCATAATTTATTTAACTGTTTCCCCATTTTTAGGCATTTAAGTTGTTTTTAATTTGTGGATATTATACATATCCACAAATAATGATGCTGTGAGCATCCTTGTACATAGATTCTTGGGCATTTTTGTGCTTATTTCTTTAGGACAGATTCCTAGAGTGGAATCAAAGGGTGTGCATTTGTTAGTGGGTCTGGTATGTGTCTTAGTTATCTAGTACTGCTATAACAGAAATACCGCAAGTTGGTGGTCTTAACAAACAGAAATTTATTTTCTCACAGTTCAGGAGGCTGGAAGTCTGAATTCATGGCACTGGCTCTAAGGGAAGGCTCTCTCTCTTTTGGCTCGGTGGGAAAATGTTTGTCTCAGCTTCTCTAGCCAGCCATCCTTGGAGTTCCTGGGTTTGTAGACTGGTCTGCTTCTGTCATCTTCTGATGGTGTTGGTCTTCCCTGACTGCTTTCTTCTGTGCCTAGTCTGCTTTTATATCTCAAAGGTGATTAGTTTAAAACACACTGTACATCATGCTCCGTAAAGTAGAGGGTCAGCAAAAAAGAGGAAGACCCTCAACAAGGTGGGTTGACACAGAGGCTGCAACAATGGGCTTCAACATAGCAACAGTTGTGAGGATGGTGCAGGATTGGGCAGTGTTTCATTCTGTTGTGCATAGGGTTGCTATGAGTTGGAACTTACTCGAAGGCAGCTACCAACAACACACTGGTATGGTCTTTGTCTTAGTCATCTAGTACTGCTATAACAGAAATACCACAAGTGGATGGCTTTAACAAAGAGAAGTTTATTCTCTCACAGTCCAGTAGGCTACACGTCCAAATTCAGGGTGTCAGCTCCAGGGGAATGCTTTCTCTGTCAGCTCTACAGGAAAGTCCATGTCATCAAACTTCCCTTGATCTGGAAGCTTCTCTGTGCAGGAACCTGAGGTCCACAGGACGCGCTCTGCTCTTGGGACTGCTTTCTTGGTGGTATGAAGTTCCCAACTCTCTGCTTACTGCCCTTTCTTGAGAGATAAAAGGTAGTGCAGGCCACACCCCAGGGAAACTCCCTTTACATTGGATCATGGATGTGACCTGGGTAAGGGTGGTGTTACAATACCACCCTAATCCTCTTTAAAATTACAATCACAAAATGGAGGACAACCACACAATACTGGGAATCATGGCCTAGCCAAATTGATACACACATTTTTGTGGGGACATAATTCAATGCATAACAGTCTTATTAGCATAACAAAGAAAACCCAAATAGAATCACATCCACAGGTATAAGGGTTAGGATTTACAACACATATTTTTGGGGGGACACAATTCAATCCATAATAATATGTATTTTCAAACTGCTTTACAGGGACTTCTCCAGACGAAGGCTTTGCCACAGCAGGTGAGAAAGTCCTCAGCTTTGCACCTTCGTCTGCATTGGGCATTACAGTTTTTTAAATTTCTGCAAACTTGGTAGAATGAACACTTTTAATTAATTTAATAATCATTTATTGTCCATTCATTTGTTTTGCCCAATTTTCTAACGAGGTGTTAGTGCTTTTCTTATTATTATAAGTCTTCCTTATATATCAAAGCCATTGATATTTTCTCAATCAAATATATACAAATATTTCTCCCCATTGATTACTGCCATTAAATTTTGTATAACACTTTATTGAGGTATAACTCACATACCATGCAGTTCACCTATTTAAAGTGTACAACTCAGTGGTTTTTAGTATTTTTAAAAAGATGTGCAGCCATCCCCACTATCTAATTCAAGAACATTTTAATCACCCCAAAACAGAAACCCTATACCCATGAGCAGTCACGCCCCATTCTCCCCCTCTCTCCAGACTCTGGCACCCGCTAATCTACTTTTTGTTTCTATGGATTTGCTTATTCTGGACATTTCATATAAATGGACTCATACAATATGTGGTCTTTTTTCCCTGGCTTCTTTCACATAACATAATGTTTTCAAGGTTCATCCGTCTTGTAGCATGGACCAGTATTTCATTATAACATTAAATTTTGTGTGTGATTTTTTTTAGTGGCAGAAACTTCAAAATTTTATGTAATCTAATGTTCTGATTTTTCCTTTTGTGATTTACCATTCTCCTCTTCAGTGCTTTTATGCTTAGGATGTCTGTTAGTTAGATTTACAATTATATTTTCTGTTAATTTTTTTTTCAACTGCTTCATTAAAACATTAGAATAATGAAATCTCAAAGTAATATATGGATACACTTCTGCTTTAACTGGCTTTAGTTTTTACATTAACTCTTCAATCCACCTGGCATTTATTTTAGTAAATACCAATAGAGTGATAGTCTAATTTTTTGTCTCCAATAGCCAATTTTCTCAATGCATCCCCCATTTACTTGTACTCTTCTTTTGTAATTTATTAAGGTCTTAAATGTCCTTGGATCTGTTTCAAAACTCTTCTGTTACAGTGCTCTGTTTATCGATGATTGTACCCATGACGCACTTTCTAGTTGTAAAATAGGTTATAGTGTGGTTAGACAAGTTACCTCTCTTTAGTCTTCTTTTTACAGGCTTTCTTTATTCCTTTTACACATTCATTTTTCCAGAATACTTCAGAATTATGTTGTTAAGGTTCCTTCTCTCCTCTTTGACAATGCCTTTCCCCGTCACCAGTCGCTGGTAATTTCAGAGATCAAGTTTTAAACTTATGCATTAATTTGGGAATTAGTTTCATTCAGTCTTCTATCTGGGAATGTATTTCTCCATTTTGTCCAATTTTATTTTATATATTTTAATAATCTTTTGAATTTTTTTCATTTTAGTGCTACAGTTTGGGCTATTCCAATGTCTTTGATTGCTTTTGATATTTTTTATTGCTATTGTGAGTAGATTTTTAAAATGGGTTATTTTTGATATTAAAGAAAGCTCTTTCTGCCCCACCCCCGCCCTTTGCAATGGTCTACTTTTCTGAACTCTCTTTTCTAGTTATAAGATATTTTCCAGTAGTTTCCTTTGAATTTTTATGTCTCTAATCATACTGTCCAAAGCAATGATAATTTTTCTCTTCCTTTCTAATAGTTACATCTCTAATTTCTGTTTCATTTCTTATTGCCTTGTCCTGACCTTCCAGAAAAATGTAAAACATTAGTGAGAGGGAGTATGCTTATTTTCTTCCTAATTTTAATGAGGCTTCTTTTAGTTGTTTCGTCATTAAGAATGGTGTAGGCTTAATGTAGAAAACTAGGAAGAAAAATAATATATATATACTTAAAAATAGTAAAGAAGAATATATTATCTTTTGATATAAGCATGTTGTTTTCCTTGTTGACCAATTGACATAAGGTTTTGATTAGTGTTAATAAAAATGTATGAAACTATATCTGTAACTTTGGGAAAAAAAAAACTCTAATTGGTCATGATGAATGTTGTATTCAGTTTATATCTGTATTCATATATAATTTTTGAAAATATATTGGCAAATTTTGGTTTAAGGTTTTTACTGCCTTCATAAAATGAACTAGATAGGGTTTTAGGTTTTTTTAGTGCATGGAACAGTTAATATAGCATGAAGTTTTCTGTTTCTTAGAAGTTTGAAAGAACTTGCCAGCAAAACTAACTGTTCAGTCTTAGAATCTTTCTCAGATGTAAACTTCAATAGTTTTTCATTTTTTCCTACCTTCATAATTAATCTGTTAAGATTTTTATTTTTTTCTGTGTCATAGTCTGATAATTTAAATTTTCCAAGAAAACTGTTCAATTTGTTGAGCTTTTTCAATTTATTAGCACAGTGCTATAGAAAGAGATTTTTTAAATGAGAGGAAAACACAGTGTCTGTGGTTGTTTATCGCTTTTTATTAGTTGTGTTATTTGTTTTCTCTCATTCTCATTATTTACAATAGTAATATGGAGAACTTACATTTAAATGAGTTTTATTGCTCACCTCCAGCTTTCCCACTCTTAAGTTCTTCATTTTGATTCATCAACTCAATCAGGTGGAGAGTGTTTTCAAGTACTATTTTCTTTTCCAAATGATACATGTTATAATTTTAGAGTTCATACGTATTTTGAAATGCCTTTTTGTTGTTCCACATTTAAAGAACGTATTGGCCGAGTATAAAATTTCTAGCCACCCGTCACTTTCCTACATAACTCAATGGACGTTGCTCTAATGTCTTCTCTTCTTGCCTTTGTGTTGCAGAGGTGCTCTGAGGCTAGTCTAGGTTTTGTTCCTTCTTTGAATGTCTATTTTGTTTTGCTTTTTTTCCTGTCTGAATTCTTGTAGATTTTAAAGTTCTTTTAGATAACAATATTAGGGCCTTCAAACCTAATATATTAAGTTGTGTGTGTCTGTGAGTGTGTATTAGAGAGATAGAGAGAGAGAGAGACTGATTTAGTGTGATGGAGAACAGACACTTCATTGTCTTAAAATGTATCTCCTATGCAGAGTAGCAAGTTTCTCATCCCTCACACTATTGACATTTTGGGTTGGAAAATTCTTTGTTGGGGGGCCGTATCCTGTGCCCTGTAGAATGTTTAGCAGCCTTTACCCACTAGATGTCGGTAGTACCCCCTCCCATCAAGTTATGACAACCAAAAATGTCTTCAGACATGGCCAGACGTCACCTGGAGGGCAAATTGTCTCTAGGTGAGAATCACTGCAGTAGCAGGTGGCATGTTTTGTGTCTTGAACTCAGGTGTACAAACAGAACATCTTCCCCATGTTATTTCAGGTCTGCTTTATTTCAGGCAAAAGAGCATAGGCAAGTTTCAGTTTATGTTTTCCAATTTTGTTCCCATGGCTTTATAATTTGTGGAAATTCCTCAAGGTTTCAGTTCCATATTAAATTGTAATTAATGTAGTGGCTTTTGCGTTTTCATCTCTAGTTTTTGCTGGTATGTTAGTGGCAGTCTGGGAGAAGCTATGTCAGGCTTTACTAGCCAGCTGCGGTTTTATACCCGTCCTCCTTTGTTGTGAATTTTTTCACGTTGTGTATTTTTATACTCAAACTCTTTAAAAAAAAATTACTGTTTCTTAAGGGAATTGTTTTTAATATATATGTTGGTGTTTCAGGTAAATATATCGCTGGTGCAGGCTGCAATTTGGGATGCCCAATGAAGTAGTTTATTCTGGGCCACACTGAAAAATGGCCCCTAAGCAACCTTAAATACATGTGGTCAGTTCTTCCAGACCCTGCTGATACTTGGTTCAGGCTCTGCTAGCTAATGATGGCTGAGCTGAGCTATCAGCTTGCAGTCTATACCCAGTCAATTCTGAACAGGCAGCGATGAAAGTCCCCTCTAAATTCAAAGAAGTGTGAGATTCAGTCGAGACCTGGTGTGGAAACAGTTTGGCTGCATACCCTTTGCCCAACCCCATCCTAAGAGACTGGGAAAAATACAGAAACATCTTCTTCCAGGATTGTTTATTTTCATGTCACAAACTGTGCGGTAGAATGAAAACAGAGCCCTAGTGTGGCTCTAGTTGTGACAATACAACTTTTACTTCTTCTGTTTTAATCTTGGAGAAGAAAATTTCCAACTAATCTGCTAAAGACACCTTCTTTGAAACCTTTCAACTATGTTGTTTAGAAACAAGGATGGACGTCACCAAAATTTAAGTTAGTTCCTGGCCGGAGAAGAGCCTTGTTTCAGGGTCTTCCAATCCAAACGGGGAAAGGCCTCCCTCCCTCCTCACACACCAGGGGCTTGTCTTACTACATGTTGTAGTGGGCCCATCTGTGGGAATGGTAGCTTTTCGTTTTTTAATTTAGTTTTTATTTTTATCAAAGTAATAGATTAAAAAATGCCATTAGTACCAAAAGACATATAATGAGAAATGACACTGTCCTATTCACCTCTCCCACCCCATCCTCTTCCCCAACACTTTTATCTGTTTCTTATATTTACTTGCATTTTTTGAATTATATGCTTATAAAGCTAAATGTTGACATCAACTTTGTTGTTGTTAGGTGCTGTCGGGTCATTTTTGACTCGTAGTGACCCTATGTACAACAGAACAAAACACTTCCCAGTCCTGCGCCATCTTCACAGTCGTTGCTGTGCTTGAGCCCATTGTTGCAGCCACTGTGTCAGCCCATCTTGTTGAGGGTCACATTTGCCCAATGCAGTATGTCGTTTGATTTCTTGACTGCTGCTTCCATGGGTGTTGATTGTGGATCCAAGTAAAATGAAATCCTTGACAACATCAGTCTGACCCTCTACTTTATCAAGCATGATGTCCCTCTCCAGGGACTGGTTCCTTCTGATAACATGTTCAAAGTACATGAGATGAAGTCTCGCCATCCTCACTTCTAAGGAGCATTCTGGCTGTACTTCTTCCGAGACAGATTTGATCATTCTTCTGGCAGTCCATGGTATGTTCAATATTCTTCACCAACACCGTAATTAAAATGCATCAATTCTTCTTCAGTCTTCCTTTTCATTGTCCAGCTTTCCCATGCATATCAGGTGATTGAAAATACCATGGCTTAGGTCAGGTGCATCTTAGTCTTCAAGGTGACATCTTTGTTTTTTAGCACTTTTAAAGAGTTCTTTTGCAGCAGATTTGCCCAGTGCAGTATGTCGTTTGATTTCTTGATTGCTGCTTCCATGGGTGTTGATTGTGGATCCGAGTAAAATGAAATCCTTGACAACATCAGTCTTTTCTCTGTTTATCATGATGTTGCTTATTGGTCCAGTAGTGGACATCAATTTACAGACTGTCTTTTGACTTCCCCTGATGGCTGCTGAGGATTTGGCTCTCTTATTTTGCCTCTCTCCACATTCTTCCTCTTCTCATGTTTTGGTAACATCTATCTCTCTATCTTTTATAAATCTATAATATTTTGGTTTATATATATGATTTTTCAGTATCTATATATCTGTCAGTGGAGGCTTGTGTATTGCTATGATGCTGATCAGATTTCAGTGGAGCTTCCAGAATAAGACAGACTAGGAATAAAGACTTAATGATCTACTTCTGAAAATCAGCCAGTGAAAACACTATGAATCACAATGATTGGATCCCATGGTGTGTAGGGTCACTCTGAGTTGGGAGGCCAACTCAACGGCCACTAACAACCACCACCATAACAACATATATATGTAATATGGACTATATGTTCATTTATTTTGTTTATCTATTCTCTTAGTTATCTAGTGCTGCTGTAACAGAAATACCACAAGTGGATAGCTTTACCAAACAGAAGCTTATTCTCTCACAGTTTAGGAGGCTAGAAGAAACTATTCATGGCAAGAGCTCTAGGGCAAGGCTTTCTCTCTCTGTTGGCTCTGGGGAAGGTCCTTGTCTCTTTTCAACATCTGTGGGCCTGGTGTCCCTTGGAGATCTCCATGTGTCTTGGCGTCAGTCCTCCCCTGGGTCTAGGAGGTTCTCAGTGCAATGACCCTAGGTCCAAAGGATACGCTCTGCTCCTGGCTCTTCTTTCTTTGTGGTACTGAGGTCCTTATGTCTGCTTTCTTCTATCTCCTTTTATCTCTTATAAGATAAAAAGGCGTGACTCAAGGAAGGGTGTGACTTGAATAAGGGTGGTAAGTGTGGTGACTAGGATAAAGGTGGTGACTTGAGTCATACCGTCTAGTAAGGCAATAATGCAAGATACATCCCACCTGATTCCTGCTTCATTAACATAACAGGCAACTCCCTCTCAAGTAGGACCATAACCACAGGCATAGAGGCTAGGATTTACAACACATTGCAAAATGGAGAATAATTACATCAGATCACAAAATGGAGAACAACCACACACTACTGGGAATCATGGCCTAGCCAAGTTGACACACATTTTTAGGGGACACAATTCAATCCATAACATATATATTTATAATTTTTTGGTTAAATCCGTAATCATGTTTACACTCTTATGACTGCAACAATTTTCCAATGCCGATCCAAGTAGAGTTGTCTGGTTATTTTCTTTCTTGTGTACTTTTTATAAAATTGGGGATTAATAATTTTCTCATTTCTTCATTTATTTAATAGCTTACGCACTGTTGTTGTTAGGTGCCATCAAGTTGATTTTCAACTAGTGGAAACCCCATGTGACTGAGTAGAACTGACCCATAGGGTTTTATAGGCTGTAATCTTTATGGGAGCAGATCGCCAGTTCTTTCTCCCCCTAAGCCGCTGGGTGGGTTCGAACCAACCACCTTTCGGTTAGCAGCCAAGCCCTTCCATGTACTAGCCATAAGTTTTTTCCACAAACTCAATCAAACCTCTCCAATACCTGACAATATTGTTTTACAAATGTTCTGATGGTTCAGGTGATATCCCAACTCCTTCCTGACATCCTCCACTCTCCTGCTTGAATCTCCTTACTCTCCAGCCTTGCTGCATAGTTAACATCTCAGGACTTTTCTTTCCCACTCTCCTACGTTCCTTCCTCTATTTCTCGAGTCTTATGTCTTCATCTTTCTTGGTTCCCTCCTCCATTTAGCTTGAGTACATCCTTCAGAAATTTCCTAAAAATGTATGCTTGGGAGATAAATGTTATGTATTCTCACATGTCTTAAAAGGTCGTTATCAGACAGGTGCACAGGATGGCGAATGCGATTAATACCACTGAGTTGTACACCTAAAATTGATTGAAACAGCAATTTTTTGGTGATACTTTACCACAATAATAGAATTTTTTTTTAAAGGTCATTATTCTACTCTTGTGCTTGATTCATTGGCTGGGTAGAGATTCTAAGCTAAAAATCATTTGTCTTCCAAATTTTAAAGACATGCTCTAGCTATTATTTGTCAGTGCTACTGTTGGGATGTCCAATGACAATCTGAATTTCCTTATTTTATGTTTGGCTTTGTTTTCCCTCACTGAATGCTTTTAAGATCTTCTTTCTTATCCTTAGGCTTCTGAAAGTTTATGTTTTTTTTGTTTGTTTGTTTGTTTGTTTTATTTATTTTCATGGTAACACTCATTGCCTGGGTACTCCATGATATTTCAGTCTAGAGTCTGGTGTCTTTTGTTCTGATAAGATTTACTTTAGTGCTTTTTAAATTATTTCTTCCTCTTGGTTTAATCAATTATGTCTTTTTAAAACTCTCATTAGTCAGATATAAGACCTTCTGGATGGATCCTCTTTTTTTTTTTTTTTTTTAAATTTTGCTCCTATTTCCCATTTCTGATGTTTTGTTCTTCTTTGTAGGTGATTTTCTTAACTAAATCATCCAACTATTTTACTGAATTTTATCGTGTTTTATTTTGGCTTGTATTTCTATTTTCTAAGACTTCATAACATCCTATTCTTTTTTCATGAGTGTAATATCCTCCCATCTCTTGGAGGATGTTTATTTTAACTTTAGATACTTCCTTCAATTCTCTGCTTTGCCTCTATTTCTTCAGGATCCCCTTTCTGTTTGTAGGTTCAGAATCGACTTGATAGCAATGGGTTTATTGCAGACTTAAATAAAAGCATGTCTGAGTCTCCAGGCCATCTATTCATATGTTAGTATGAGGCACTAAAGGATGATCAGAAGCCTGTGTGAGTGGCTGGAACTTGTTGATGGGTAAATGCCCCTGTTGGGTGATCAAATGGCAAGATGACTACTTCACTGCGGTTAGTATCCAGGAATCTTTTCTCAGATGCCCTTCCATTTCTCAAGAGAATGTTTCTATCATCTGTTCATTTGTTTAAGGTGGGGGCTTCTTCTGCCCTCAAACCTCAGTCCCCACCCTCCCAGAACTGTGCCTGTGAGAAGTTCCAGTGATAGAACAGCTCACATCTTGTCAATGGCCCCTCTTGGGCACTGATGTTGTGGCCATTCCTCAAAGTCAGTTTCCAGTCCTTCCTCCAAAAATGTGTACAGACCTGTCATCAACAGGTGTGCTGAGTCTCCCTCCCAGTGCTCTTTGTCCATGAGATTTACACCTTTTCTATTCCTTTTTGTAATTTTAGTGGGATTCCAGTAGGTAGCAAAAAGAAACATGTATTTGAGTCAGAATTTTGAATGTTAATGACATTGGGTGGCAAAAGTTCATCCACTAGCATCAGGTGCCTGAAGATTGTGACTAGCACAATGAGGTAGGGAGAGGAGTCTAAAGTGGCCACCGAGAAGGAATAAGAGCTGATTGGCTTCAATGTAGGACTCAGTTTGTGCTGGGGTAGAATATTGCAGGGGAGTTTCTTTCCTGCCAATGTGATAATCAGGGTGGAATCTGGAATCCATTGTGGCTGGTTTGGCTTAAAGGCAGAGTGACAGACTCAGACAACTCAAAGCCAAATCTCATGTTGAAGACAGGGCAGTGTATACCCCATGTGAAAACTTAGCTCACCTTGGGAGCCCATGTCTCCCATCATTACAGCCACTGGAGCCACCAGAATCATCTGTCAATTCATCCCTACTGGAAACACACAGGATGGCTGCTCTCCCTGGTATGTTGATTTGCTAGGCCCCAATGCTCCTGACTATAAAGTGGGGACAATGTTGTCAGCCTCTGGGCAAGTGGTGCAGTGGTTAAGTGGCTAGCTGCTAACCAAAAGGTTGGCAGCTTGAATCCATCAGCCTTTCTACAGGAGAAAGATGTGGCAGTCTGCTTCCGTAAAGATTACAGCCTTGGAAACCCTATTGGGCAGTTCTACTCTGTCCTGTAGGGTCTCAATGAGTCAGGATCAGCTCAATGGTAATGGGTCTGGTTTTTGGTTTTGGTCTGGGCAGGTGGCTGTGAAAAACACAATGTGAATAAGTGTTTGGAGGCTGTAGGAAAGGAAGCAACATTGATTGAGAACTTACTGTGAGCCAGGCACAGTGCTAGGGATTTCACACATGTAAATCTTTGCACAATGATTTTAATATCTTCTTAAGAAGATAAAGGAGCCTGTGTGGTACAAAAGCTTAATGCTCTCGGCTGCTAACTGAAAGGCTGGTGGTTTGAGTTCACCCAGAAGCACCTTGGAAGAAAGTCCTGGTGATCTACTTCCAAAAAATCAGCCATTGAAAATCCTACGGAGCACAGTAATACTCTGACACACATGGGGTCACCATGAATTGGCATCTACTGGACGGCAATTGGTAAGACGGAGACAGCAAGAGCCATGGTAGTATCCTTAAAAAATGAGAAACTGCTGTTGCTGAATAAATTGTTTACAAAGAGGTTGAGAGAGGGAATCAGGAAATGAAGAACAATAAATCACGAGCTGCTTCCTGTTACATCAAGAAGATTCTATCCAAGTCCAGTGTGCCCTCCCCCGGCCCCTAAGTGCTCAGTAATGTGTCACAGATTCAGACAATCTTGTTGCTAGAAGGGGCCAGAGAGGTTCTAGCAAAACACTTTCCTTTGCAGATGGTGCTGCAGAGGAGCTATTGTGTGGCATGCTCTCCCTCACCCCTTTAGTGTCAACCTTTGTTAATATTTAAACATTCATTATTCAGAATTTCATTTCTCCGCTCCTCCTCCTTTTCTTCTTCTTCTTTTTTTTTTTTTTAACATGGAGAAGGAAAGAAAAACAAGGTTAGCAACTGTATCTTGTATTTCTGCAGGAAAGAAATGAGCCACTTCAAAGCTGAGCTGATTTACTGGATAAATATATTTAGGCATTTGGGGACTTTAAATGTATATGATTTACCAGAGAAATCAGTGGCATCCTTCAAAATCCACTATCCAAAGATATATTGACAAAATTTCAGCTATATGGTTATGTGTCTGATAAATCAGCCTGCCTCCTTCAGATGTGCATGGTCAACTGGAGATAAAATATGTACCTCCTATCTTGGGAGGGCAAGGGGCAGGCGGCCTGATAAGTACAGCCAGGTCTGCCCAGGAGGATCTCAAGGGGGAGGCTTCTCTTCAGCACAGAAGCTCAATCTGGGAGTCAGTTGTGATGGCTCAGGGCTTCTGACTGTCATCTGTAAACTGTTTCAGAACAGTCTGAGAGGCAGGTGCTGCTCTGCCTGGGGGAGGATTGCAGGCTAAAACCTCATGCAGGAAACTGGGGAAGTAGACTGTGAATTGATAGCCAAATCTTTGCGCGTGCGCGCGCGTGTGTGTGTGTGTGTGTATGTGTAAACCTTTTCATGAGTTTTTATAGTAGTGGTCTCATACAATATTTGCCCTTTTGTGATTGACTTATTTCACTCAGCATAATGCCCTCCAGATTCAAGCATCCTGAGATGCTTCGAAAATTTCGTCAGTGTTCTTTATCATTGCGTAGTACTCCATTGTGTGTATGTACGTACCATAGTTTGTTTATCCATTCTTCTGTTGATGGGCATCTAGATTGTTTCCATCTTTTTGGTATTGTAAACAATGCTGCAGTGAACATGGGTGTGCATATGTTTATTCATGTGATGGCTTTTATTTCTCTTGGATATATTCCTAGGAGTGGGATTGCTGGATCATATGGTACTTCTGCTTCTAGCTTTCTGAGGAAGCACCATATTGTTTTCCAAAATGGTTGTGCCATTTTGCATTCCCACCAGAAATGCATAAGAGTTCCAATCTCCCCCAAGCCTCTCCAACATTTGTTATTTTCTGTTTTTTTGATTTGTGCCAGTAATGCCAGGGTCTGATGGTAGCTTATTGTAGTTTTGATTTGCATTACTTTAATGGCTAGTGATCTCGAGCATTTCCTCATGTGTCTCTTGGCCACTTGAATGTCTTCTTTGGTGAAGTGTCTGTTCATTTCCTTTGCCCATTTTTTAATTGGATTATTTATCTTTTTATTGTAGAGGTGTTGGATTTTCATATAGATTTTAGGAATTAGACCTTTTGCCAATTTGACATACCCAAATTTTTTTTCCCAGTCTGCAGTTTCTCATTATACTTTTGGTGAAATCTTTTTATGAGCATAAGTGTTTAATTTTTAGAATATCCCAATTATCTAGCTTATCTTCTGGAGTTTGTGTGTTGTTAGTTATGGCTTGTGTCCTGTTAATGCCATGTATTAGGGTCTCTAGCATTGATCCTATTTTTAGTTCTATGATCTTTATAGCTTTTGGTTTTATATTTAGGTCTTTGATCCATTTTGAATTAGTTTTTGTGTGTGGTGTGGTGTGAGGTATGGGTCCTGTCTTATTTTTTGCAGATGGACATCTAGGTTTGCTAGCACCATTTATTAAAAAAAAAGACTGTCTTTTCTCCATTTGATGGACTTTGGGCCCTTGTCGAAGATCATGTGACCATAAGTGGATGGATTTCTATCTAGGTTCTCAATTCTGTTCCATTGGTCAATGTATCTGTCGTTGTACCAGTACCAGGCTGTTTTGACTACTGTAGCTGTATAGTAGGTTCTGAGGTCAGGTAGTGTGAGTTCTCCTACTTTATTCTTCTTCTTCAGTAGTACTTTACTTATCCAGGGCCTCTTCCCTTTCCATATAAAGTTAATGATTAGTTTATCTATCTCTTTAAAGAATGCTGCTGGTATTTGGATCAGAATTGCATTGTATTTGTTGATTGCTTTGGGTAGAATTGACATTTTCACAGTGTTGAGTCTACCTACCCATGAGCATGGTATGTTTTTCCATTTAGGTAGATCTTTTTTGGTTTCTTACAGTAGTGTTTTGTAGTTTTCTTTGTATAGGTCTTTTACATCCCTGGTTGGATTTATTCCTAAGTATTTTATTTTTTTAGGGGCAATTATAAATAGTATTGTTTTCCTGATTTCCTTTTCATCATTCTCTTCATTGGTGTATAGGAACCCAACTGATTTTTGTATGTTTATCTTGTATCCTACTACCCTGCTGAATCTTTCTATTAGTTCCAGTAGTTTTCTGGTGGAGTCTTTTGGGTTTTCTATGTATAGTATCATATCATCCACAAATACGAACAATTTTACTTCTTCCTGACCAGTTTGGATGGCCTTTATTTCTTTTTCTTGCCTTGTTGCTCTAGCTAGGGCTTCCAGCACAATATTAAATAGGGGTGGTGATAAAGGGCATCCTTGTCTTGTTCCTGTTCTCAAGGGGAATATTTTCAGCCTTTCTATTAAGAAAGATATTGGCTGTTGGTTTTGTATAGATGCCCTTTATTATGTTGAGGAATTTCCCTTCTACTTCTATTTTATTGAGAAGTTTTATCAGGAATGGGTGTTGAACTTTGTTGAATGCCTTTTCTGTGTCGATTGAGATGATCGTGTGATTATTTTATTTTATTTATGTGGTGGATTACAGTAATTGGTTTTTTTAATGCTGAACCATCCTCGCATACCTAGTATGAATCTCACTGTGTTATTTTTTTGATAAGATGCTGAATTCTTGTGGCTAGAATTTTGTTGATAATTTTTGCATCTATATTCATGAGAGATACTGGTCTGTAATTTTTTTTTTTTTTTTGTGGTGTCTTTGCCTGGTTTTGCTATAAGGGTTATGCTGGCTTCATAGAATGAATTCAGAAGTATCCCTTCCTTTTTTATGTTCTGAAATAG
>NW_004444020.1:5942963-5976308 GCF_000243295.1 Trichechus manatus latirostris
TTTGTGTTAGTTTGGGTAGGTAGTGTGTTTCTAGAAATTTGTCCATTTCCTCTAGGTTTTCAAATTTGTTGGAGTATAGTTTTTCATAGTACTCTTTTATGATCCTTTTTATTTCACTTGGGTCTGTTGTAATGTTCCCCATTTCATTTCTTATTTGGGTTATCTGCATCTTCTCCTGTTTTTCTTTCATCAGTTTGACCAGTGGTTTGTTGATGTTGTTGATCCTTTCAAAGAACCAACTTTTGATTTTGTTGGTTCTTTCTATTGTTTTTCTATTCTCTATTTCATTTATTTCTGCTCTAATCTTTATTATTCCGTTTCTTCTGGTGGCTGTGGATAGCCAAATCTTTTTGCAGCTTTAATGCTTAGAAAAGACTCGGGCCTAAGTCATGTAAGTCACAGCCAAAGGGACTCTAGGCATGTCTTGCTGTGTGGCTTTGCCCAGAGGCTCCTGTATGCAAATTCAGGCCATCCTGCTGAGGCAGCTGTTGTGGCTCCTGGCAGTCAGTACTTTCTAAGGTCCCCTGAGGGGGATTTGTGAATATGCAAGCAAATGGGGTGACCCAGCCTGGTAAGTGCCACATCTCATCACCATTACTGGGAACCTTTTGGAATCTCCCTGAATGTGGACCCTACAGCATGGACCTGCCTGTAGGGCCTGAGTAGGACTTACAGCCAGAAGGAAGAAGGACAACTGACAGGGAAGCTGCTGAGTGGAGCTGCAGAAGGACACAGAGAATCTTTGAATATGGGAGACAGAGAAGAAGGCCGAATGCTTACACAGTAGTCTGGATCACAGTCTGAACAGTGTTCTGGCTGACAGTCAAGTAATCTTCATGTGGGCACACCCCCTTCCTGCACCCAGCTCACAGCCATCTCCAGGGCCAGCTTCAGACTTGCATCCTTCAGGGCCACATTCTGAGCTTCTTCTTTTAGGCCCACCAGAGTTCGGATCCACATGGCCTGAGCCCTGTGGCTCTGTTCCCCACTGTGGAGTGGGGATGGGCTGAGCTAAACAGCCTCTCTTCCTCCCCCTGCCGTCCTGCATCTGTCTTTCCTTGGTGCACATATACCTACTCAAACTGGTCAGGAAGGAGGAGGCAAGCCTAGATGGCCTGTGAAGGTAGCCCCTCCCTGCTTTACCGTCCCTTTTTACCATGTGGGTGCCTTGCTATATCTTATTACTGGGCCCTGTGAGATTGAGTGAGATGTATGTCCTGCAGGCTTGCACATCTCAGGTGCTCCTGCCATCTACATTAGGCCCACCCTTCAGACCTGTGGAGGGTACTCCTAACTCAGCTACTGTGAAAATGGTAGCCGGTAGGTGTTCTGGCCCTAGTCCTTCCCAGAAGAACTGTCTGAACTTGGCCAAGGTCCCTTAACTTCTCTGGGCAGTAGGATCCTTGTGCCTGTCTGGAGGCTTCTGGAAGACCAGGTTGTGTTGATGACAGTTACCCACATCAGAAAACTCAAATGCAGAAGCCACAGATGGGGTCTGTAGAAAATATAGCAATGGACTTGAAGTTGCAGAATAGGAGGCTGCAGAGATTTAACAAAGGTGAGCAGCAGGGATTGACAGGCTGTCATGATGTGGTTATTAGGAGCATGTCTTAGTTATCTAGTGCTGCTATAACAGAAATACCACAAGTGGATGGCTTTAACAAAGAGAAGTTTTTCTCACAGTCTAGTAGGCTAGAAGTCCAAATTCAGGGCGCCAGCTCCAGGGGAAGGCTTTCTCTGTCAGCTCTGGGGGAACCTCCTTGTCATCCATCTTCCCCTTTTCTGGGAGATTCTCAGTGCAGGAACCCAGGTCTAAAGGATGAGCTCTGCTCCCGGCACTGCTTTCTTGCTGATATTAGGTCCCCATGTCTCTCTGCTTGCTTCTCCCTTTTATATCTCAAAAGAGATTGACTTAAGATACAACTTAATCTTGTAGATTGAGTCCTGCCTCATTGATATAACTGCTGCTAATCTCACCTCATTAGCATCACAGAGGTAGGATTTACAACACATACGAAAATCACATTAGATGACAAAATGATGGACAGTCATACAATACTGGGAATCATGGTCTAGCCAAGTTGACACACATTTTTTAGGGGTACACAGTTCAATCCATAACAGAGTGCTTCCTGCTCCCCTGATTGATTGATCCAGGTAGCTGAATGCCAGGCCAAGAGGGCGGCACCAGAATGATGGGATTATAAATAGACTACAGAGAAGATGGGTGAATTGTTATTCTATAATCAGACATTCTCAAGACACAGGAAGCACCCTGACCTGGTATGTTGCCACCCTCACATCAGGCTCAATAATGAGAGAATTAGCACATGCTGAGCAACTAGAGTTCCTCCTCAGGCCTGGAAGCAAAATAGAGGGTTTCAGTGCAGTGAATCACTCTGAAACCCAATCTCTGTCCCCTCAATGCCCTCAGAAAATGAAAAGTCTGTACTTTGTTCCAAATCTCCATGAGATAGGAGGAAGATTGCGATGAGGCTCTGGTCTCTGGGGAGGATTTTGCTAGAATTCCCTGTGGTCTTGGCCTTGAGAAGATTCAAACTCTTGGGGTAAAGCTCCTGAGGAATATGTTTTGTGCAGAAGAGCACTTGTTAGGCATGTAAGGAAGAAAATGACTGGGTTTTGCCTAAATTTGACCTCTAAAGGTTATTGGTGCTAGAGATTTAGAAATCATGTAGACCAAATCCATTTTACAGAAGGGGAAACTTAGGTCCAGAGCATCTAGGTTGCTTGCCTGTGACCAGGGACAGCATCTGTTTTTCACCCCGCACCCTCAATACTGCTTTCTGCATACAGAGTACTCAGAAAGCATTGATAGAAAAGGAATGAATGAACCAGCTAAGATTTTGCCTGCTATTTCAGGTCCACTTTGGAGAATAGTCTCATTACTGATCAAGCCAATGGATACAAGATTGAAACATGGATTTCATATTTCCTAGGGTTTTATGATATCTCCATAGAGTAGGTACTAATTAATTCATTTTGATTGTGGGGTGAGTTTTATCAAGCCACATTTTCTCTGCCTCCTCAGTTTTTGACTGGTTGGACAATTATTGAAGAAAAAAACAGTTGTCAATTTGTGTCTTAGGTTGGGTTCTATAGAGAAGCAAAACTAGTGAAGCATGTATGTATATACACATACACAGAGAGAAAGAGAGAGAGAGAGAGACAGAGATTTATATAAATGAAATGGCTCATGCAGCTGTAGAGGCTGGAACTTCCCAAGTCTGTGGGCCAGGCATCAGGCTGGGGGCTTCTCCTGACTCATAGCTGCAGGGGCTGACGAACCCAAGTTCGGCAGGGCAGATGGCAGGCTGCTGGCTCACAGGCTGCAGAGGCTGACAAATCCAAGATCAGCAGGTAAGATGGCAGGCTGCTGGCTCAAGTCCCATGAACCAGAATTTAGATGATAATGAGTCAAATGCAGGATCCAGAGCAGAGCAAAAGCCAGCAGTCTTTGCCAGAAAGTCTATATATATTGGATGCAGACCATACCCCCAAGGAAACTGCCTTTCAACTGATTAGTTGCTCATAGCAAATCTCATCATGTAGGAGATTTCATTATATCAGATCTCATCATGGAGGTGATTACATCATTATAGAACTGCCAAACTACATCATAACTGCCAAAACACTGAGAATCATGACCCAGCCAAGTCGACACACAGCCTTAACCGTCACAGTACACCCCTTGTAAACTTGGCATCTGTACATATCTCTGTAAACCATATACATAATCTCCAAGTAAAGGCTATCATAAAATCATACTTGTGCCTAACATGATACAACTAACACATGTGCAACCAAAAACACACTTGCCCTGTTTAAATCTTATATTTTATAAACAAAGGAAATAAAAATATTTGATGCACACATACAAGGAAGAAATACTCATAAAAATTACAGTCCTCATTTCTGCAACTGGTCACGTGGTCATAGCTGATATTTAGAACTACCTTTTTCCACCACCCATTCCATATTCCCTTTACCCTCAGCAAGTACCTCAGCCAGTTGTGGTTCTTTGCCTGGCAGAGTGATGCAAACCTTCATTCCTGATGGGTCTGGGCCATTAGTAGTCATGTCAGAATTGGGTTGCTGTAGTTTTCCATTAACTTTTATCACAGGGCATGGTAGTACTAAGAGACATCCTAAGGGATCTCCTGCATTCCAGACATACTCTTCTTTACTTCCATTATGTAATATCAATCTGATTTTCTCCTGGTAATCAGGATCAATTACACCAGCCAATGTAGTAACTCCCTTCTTTGCCTGTTGATCCAGAGGCATAAGGAGCCCAAAGTGACTGAGCAGCATTCTTAACTTCCAGTTTTTATGGAATCAGTGATGTGTCTCCAGGTGGGAGCATTCCTCCCTTTGGAACTAAGACCTCTAGACCTGCAAAGCATGGTGTCACAGGGACAGGAAGCAAACATTTTTCGAGTGAGCTACTATGGGTTATAGTGAGTGGTGCCACTCCCATTTCCATCCCTTGATTCCTGGCCCATGACTCCTGGCTGTGGGAGAAACAGTACCATACGTTGGATGTTGGTTTAGACCATATACAGCCTCCTGGAGAACATTGCCCCAACCCTGCAAGGTGTTGCCACCCAGCTGGCACCATAATTGTGTCTTTAGAAGGCCATTCCATCACTCTATCAAGTCAGCTTCTTCAGGATGATGGGGAACATAGTAACACCAGTGAATTCTATGAGCATGGCCCCGTTGTCACATTTGATTTGCTGAGAAGTGAGTCCCTTGTTCTGAGGTGATGCTGTGTGGGATACCATGATGATGGATAAGGCATTCTGTAAGTCCACACATGGTAGTTCTAGCAGAAGCATTGCATGCAGGGAAGGCAAATCTGTATCCAGAGTAAGTGTCTATTCCAGTAACAACAAAACTCTGCCCTTTCCATGATGGAAGCTGTCCAGTGTAATCAACCTGTCACCAGGTTGCTGGCTGATCACCTCAAGGAATGGTGCCATATCGGGGACTCAGTGTTGGTCTCTGCTGCTGGCAGGTTAGACACCAGCAGTGGCTGTAGCCAGGTCAACCTTGGTGAGTGGATGTCCATATTGCTGAGGCTGTGTGTAACCTCCATCCCTGCCACCATGGTCACTTTGTTCATGAGCCCATTGAGCAATGACAGGAGTAACCAGGGAAAGAGAATGAGTGGTTTCCACAGAATGCATCATCCAATCAACTTGATTGTTAAAATCCTCCTCTGTGGAGGCCACGCTTTGGTGAGCATTCACATGAGACACAAATGTCTTCACTTATTTGGCCCATTCAGAGAGGTCTATTTGCATACTTCTTCCCCATACCTCCTTGTCTCCAGTTTTCCAGTCATGTTCTTTCCAAGTCCCTGTCCATCCAGCCAAACCACTGGCCACAGCCCATGAATCAGTATACAGTTGCACATCTGGCCATTTTTCCTTCCAAGCAAAGTGAATAACCAGGTGCACTCCTTGAGGTGTTGCCCATTGGGAGTTCATGATGGGCAACTCAGGCTGCATGGTGACTTGGTGGCCCATGGTTAAGTGTTCAGTCTCTACTAAGGCCCAGTAACAAGCCAAAAGCTGTTTCTCAAAAGGAAAGTAGTTATCTGCAGAGTATGGTAGGGCTTTGCTACAAAATCCTAATGGTCTGTGCTATGACTCGCCAGTAGGGCCCTGTCAAAAACTCCAAACAGTATCTCTATCTGCCACTAACACTTCAAGCACCATTGGATCAGCTGTAACATATGGCCCAAGTGGCAGAGTGGCTTGCATGGCAGACTGAACCTATTACACAGCCTTCTCTTGTTCTGTGCCCCACTCAATACTAGCATCTTTTCAAGTCACTTGATAAATAGACCAGAGTAGCACACCCACATGAGGGATATGTTGCCTCCAAAATCCATAGAGCCCCACCAGGCATTGTACCTCCTTTTTAGTTGTGGTAGGGATCAGATTCAGTAACTTATCCTTCACTTTAGGAAGAATATTACAACATGCCCCACACCACTGGACCCTTAGAAATTTCACTGAGGTGGAAGGTGCCTGAATTTTTGTTGGGTTAATTACCCACTCTCTAGCATGCAGATGTTTTACCAATAAGTCCACAGTCATTGATACCTCTTCCTTACTAGGTCCAGTCAGCATAATGTCATCCGTGTAATGGACCAGTGTGATGTCTTGGGGAAGGGAAAGGTGATCAAGGCCCCTGCAGACTAAATTATGACATAGGGCTGGAGAATTGGTATACCTCTGAGGTATAACAGTGAAGGTGTATTGCTGGCCTTGCCAGCTGAAGGCAAACTGCTTCTGGTGTACCTTTGAAACAGGTATGGAGAAAAAGGCATTAGCCAGATCAACGGCTGCATACCAGGTACCAGGAGATATATTAATCTTCTTAAGCAATGAAAACACATCTGGAACAGCAGCTACAATTTGAGTCACCACGTGGTTAAGTTTCCTGTAATCCACTATCATTCTCCAAGATCCATCTGTTTTTTGCACAGGCCAAATAGGTGAGATGAATGAGGATATGGTGGGAATCACCACCCCTGAATCCTTCAAGTCTTTGATGATAGCAGTAATCTCTGCAATCCCTCCAGGAATGCAGTATTGCTTTTGGCTTACTATTTTCCTAGGTAGGAGCAGTTCTAATGGCTTACACTTAGCCTGTCCTACCATAATAGCCCGTATTCCACATGTCAGGGATTCAATGTGTGGGTTCTGCCAGTTTCTGAGTAAGTCTATTCCAATTATGCATTCTGGAACTGGGGAAATCACTACAGGATGAGTTCAGGGACCCACTGTGAGATGAACATGAGCCAAGAGTCCATTAATAACCTGACCTCCATATGCCCCCACTCTGACTGGTGAGCCACGGTGATGTTTTGGGTCTCCTGGAATTAGTGTCAACTCAGAGTCAATATCCAGTAATCCCCAAAAAGTCTTATCATTTTCTTTTCATCAGGGAACAGCCACTCTTGTAAAAGGCCATAGATCCCTTTGGGGAAGACTGGGAGAAAGATTAATGTGTAAATTTTTGACATTGTAGTGGGATCCTTCATCAAGGGGACCAGGGGACCCAGCGTCCCATTCATTTAAGGTGTTGTGGGTCTGTGAACTGTCTCAAGTTTGGGAATTGATTGAGAGGCTGTGATTCTCTATTCTGGTGATTCAGTTTAGACTGTTGTTCATTTGAACTAGAATTCTTCTGCTTGTACAGATCAAGTAAATATTTAGTAGATTTCCTGTCTGTTTCACTCCTGGGGACACCATAACTAAGTAGCCAGTGCCATAAATCCATACGAGTCAAACTATTCTTGTTAACTGTTTTGATTTTGCTGTCTATTACGGTAACCATGCCCACCTTGTCTTTGTTGTTTGAGTGCTATCACCTGGCCTCTACTACCACAGGGCCCAATCAGCCCCATTGTAGTTAGGTATCTTAATTCAGTTAGGGCAGCTCCCACTGTCAAATCTGACTTACATAAAATAGCAATCACAGCAGTCTTCAAGGATGCTGAGGGTCTCTTCACAAATTTGTTCCTCACCGTTGTGGTAAAAGGTATGTCCTCTGAGCACTCCATGTGTAGGTCTGTGGGTCTAACCTGCTAAATCCACTCTAACATGCCAGTTTCCCTAAGCCTTTGGCTACTTCTTCTATGGTATACCAAGGCAGGTCTGGAACTTCAACTTGATTTAGTGTAGGCTACTATGTAATCCATGCTTCAACACCCCAACCAAATAAACTATTAAATCCTTTCCTAACCTCTTGAGTTGAAACATTGAATGAAGAATCTGTGCTTAGTGGGCCCATATCAATAAACTCAGACTGATCCAACTTTATGTTCTTTGCACCATTATCCCATACCCTTAATAACCATTCCCATGCATATTTCCCAGGTTTCTGTTTGTACATATTAGAAAAGTCAAGCAGTTCTTTTGGAGTGTAGCATGCCTCCTCCTGGGTCACACTTTGTACTTCACCTTTTGGGGCTTGCTGGGACTTAAGTCTGGTTGTAAGTCTAGAAGCAAAAATGGGTGATGGGGATGTGTTCTGACAACATTCAGCAATGTCTTGTAAGACATCTCCCTCAGGGAATGCCAAAGGCAATGACTCAGACACCCCCCAAGTGATATCACAAAGGCTCTTCAGACACAGCTGGGTTAATCTCATCAGATGAAGGTGGAGGGACTAATGGTTTTGTTTGCAGGAGCAATTCAATGCAATTTGAGGCCTCAGTATCCCCAGCTTCCCGATTATCTGCCCACATGTCCCCATCACAAGTTTCAGGATTCCATTTCTTCCCAATTACTGCCTTCATTTTAACTTGAGATACCATTCAAGGTTGGGAATTCAATCGGTGTTGTAATTAGCCACTCTTGTGATAAGACTCTGGATTTCGTTTTTGTCAGTATCAGCTCTGTTACTACAAGAACTACAGCTTCCTTTCAGGGCACAAGTGCAAACTTGAGGTAATTTATGTGGCGCTTGAGTTTTGACTCTGAAGTCCTAAGCTCATGTCTTTCTTTCACCACTTTAGTGAAAGTAGGAGCAACCAACCAGCTTCCTTATACTTCTCATTCTGACACAATTGTAGAAAAGTATCAAACATGCAATCACCCAGAGCCTCACTTCTCACCAACACTTGATCTACTGGTGGTGATATTTTGCATATTTCTATTGTCACCTCATGCCATGGATTAGAAGTGCACTTTTTACTACTGGAAGCAGAGTCATCAATGTCTTTAAGACTAACCAGACTTGAGAACCAATTTAGAAAACTCATCCTTACCATTTTCTCTAGAAACACTCCTGGTACCGAATGTCTTAGGCTGGGTTCTAGAGAGAAACAAAACCAATGAAGCTTGTGTGTGTGTATATATATATACACATATATATATATACACACACACACACATACATATATATACACACACATATATATGTATATACACATATGTGTGTGTGTGTGTGGAGAGAGAGAGAGAGATTTATATCAAGGAAATGGCTCACACAGTTGTAGAGGCTGAGAAGTCCCAAGTCTGTGGGTTAGGTGTCAGGCTGGAGGCTTCTCTTGACTCATGCAGCTGCAAGGGCTGATGAACCCAATATTGGCAGGGGAGTTGGCAGGCTTCTGGCTCAAGTCCCAAGAACTGGAATTCAGATGATGATGAGTCGAATGCAGGATCCAGAGCAGAGAAAAAGCCAGCAATCTCTGCCAGAAAGTCCATATATATTGGATGCAGGCCATACCCCCAGGGAAACTCCCTTTCAACTGATTGGCTTCTCATAGCAGGTCTCATCATGGAGGAGATTACATTACATCATATCTCATCATGGAGGTGATTACGTCGTTACAGAACTTCCAAACTACATCATAACTGCCAAACCACTGAAAATCATGGCCCAGCCAAGTTGATACACAACCTTAACCAACACAAGTTGACTCCAATTCATGGTGACACAATTCATGTGTCAGAGTAGACTAAGCTGCATAGGATTTTCAGTGGCTTATTTTCCATAAGTCAATTGTCAGGCCTTTCTTCCAGTGTGCTTCTGGTGGACTCAAACTACCAACCTTTCCATTAGCAGCCAATCTCGTTAACTATTTGTACCACCAAGAGACTCCCATTATGAAGAATTAATTCTGCAGTTAGTGTTAGAATAATTTTCTGGCATGCCTCCTTACCAGGCCCTTCCTCTTTTTTGTCATGGCCGTTGTTTACTACCCACCAAACCCCTGGACCTAAGAGCCATACGGGTATCAGTTCTTCCCCTCACAGAGCTTCTGGTTTGTCTGCTTTGTGCAAGACTTCTCCTCCCATCACCCTTGCCAGAGTAAGGGGGAGGGACAAGTTAGGCATTTATAGTTCCAGTGAGTAGCCCCAGTTCCAGAGGGGTAGCCTTGCCAAAATTCCTGGCTTATGTAGTATCTGTGGGTTTACTTATCACCTGTAGTGCTTTAGAGATAATAGCAAATTCTTTGACACTCGTCCAATGGAGAGATGGGGCTCATTTCCCTTCCTCTTGAATCTGGCCTGGCCTGGGAATGCTTTGACCAGTAGAGTGTGGCAAAAGTAACCCTTTGCCACTTCTGGGTCTTCCCTTTAAGAATGTGTGCAGCATCCACCTTGGCCTCTTGGAGTCCTGAGCCACCATGTAAGAAGTCCAACTACTGTGCCAGTGGGAGTACATGGAAAATCCCTGAAACTGCAGGGTGAGGGAGAGGGATCCAGCAGAGCCCAGCCTTCCAGTGGCCCTACCAAGGTGCCAGGCAGGTGAGTGAAGCTTCTTGGACCCTCCAACTGAACCCAGCTGCCAAATGAATACTGCTGAGGGACCATATTCAGTGCCATGTGGTGCAAAAGAATCACCCAGCTAGCTTTTGTCTGTATTCCTGACTTAGATATTTTTTATATATAATAGCAATATGACTTTGGAGTCAGTCTTTCTAGGTTAGTATCCCAGATCTGCCATTTTCTGACTATGTGACTTTGGGCAAATACTGATCCTCTTTAAATCTTAGTTCCAACCTCCATAAATCTGAAGTAACACTACTTTCTTTTCAGGGTTTTTGTGAAGCATACACTATAAAATGATATAAAGTGCCTGGCACATAGTAGGTGTGCAGTAAACCAAGCTATTCTTTGGGCTTCCTTTTCAGCCGTCCATAATTTCCTCAGGCAGAGGTGTTTTGGGAATTGTTGTTAGCTGCCATGGAGACCTCAGAAATAACTGCTGCCTAGTCCTGCACCATCTCTATGATCGATTATAGGTGGATAGCTCTCCCAAATGCAATGTGATGTCCTGAGAGACCTGCCTGGCTTGTCCTCCCCAGGACCTGCGGTGTTGGGAAGGAAGAGCTGTGCAAAGACACAGAACACTGGGGCTGGGAGCTTCTGGTGAACTGGAGGGCTGCATCCCAATCTGCCGGGAGTATGGAAAATGACATCGGGTTTATGGGAGAGAAAGACATGCTTTCAGGCTCGTGCATGGTCCCGTGCCCATGTACAAGGCAAGTGTGTGTCAAAGGGAAGGGAAAGGGGCTTCCGTTTAGGGCGTTCAGCCCAAAGAATGTGTGGCAGTGAGAGCCCTGAAGCCAGGGCTAGGGAATCATGTCACAACCCTGGCAGGTCACGGCTCTGCCCAGCCTCAAAGATAATGCACAGCAAAGCTCTTTCTAAACTGTAAAGCACTCTATATGTGTAAGACATTATTCTCAATAGTGTGACAAGATGGAGGAGGAGATAGAGGAAGTGGACAGGGAGAAATCCGCCTGAATCCTCCTGATAACAGTTTTACATCTGTAATTCCTTCCGCTTCTTACCACATCAGAATTTCATGGGGATTAGTGAGTGTCCAGCTGCAGAGGGCCCAGTACCGCTTAGGAGGGGCTCAGCTGGGACTTTGCTTAATGAATCCCCTCAGAGGGGATTTTCTTTTATGGCCAAATATTCCCTGCTGGATGCATTCTGCCACCTGGGCCCCCTTCCTGGGTTGCTGTAAACCTGAGGAGGGCCAGGGATGCATCCACTCTTCAGTGTGTAGTGCTGGGCTCATTGGCTGGCCCACTCAAAACTTTTTCTCAAGCTGCATCCCTCCTCAATTCCTCCTCGACTTCCATAAACCCTAGAGAGAGTAGTTCCTGGCACTATCCCCTGACCATAATGCGGTACCTCCTAGAGTTTGCTTTATTGGCCCAGAACCCCTGGGATGTTGAGAAGCATTCAATGCCTGAGAACTTTCTGTGCCCCTGGAAACATGAGGTGTATGCTGGGATTCATTTTCTTCTTGTAGAGCTACTTCCTCAAATGGAGTTTCTCAAATGCAAGTGTTACGATTAGTTTGGCATTAAGAACTGCACCCCAGGGCCTTATCCTCCCCCCACAGCCTTGAGCAGACCCAACCCTCTGGGAGGGAAAAAGGAGCTCCAGACTGCCAGGTATGATAAGCAGGAAGAGAAAGATTTGGAACCCAAAATTTGAGCCCTGAGGGTAGGATTGCCAGATGAAATACAGGATGCCCAGGTGAATTTGGATTTCAGATAAACCAAGAATCATTTTTTTAGTATAAGAATTCCCAAGTGGATTTCATACAAAAAATTTTTCTAGTATATCCCATGCAATATTTGGGACATATTTATACTTAAAAAAAAAAAATTCATTGTATGTCTGAAATTAAATTTAACTGGGCATCCTGTATTTTCATTTGCAAAGTCTAGCCACCCTAGCTCAGGAGGACTCCCCTTCCTGGAGTGATGGTAGTAGGGTCTTGCTCAGTGAGCTGAGTTTGCTGAGTTTGCAAGGCAGCCTCCTCTGGGCTGATTATTTCCTCCTGAGGAATTGACTGGTGCCAAGGTCAGTGGCCCAGGTGAGCAGAGGGCCGCCTTATTATTGGCTCTGTCCAAACAGCAAATGCATTCAGCTGCTGCAGATCTAGAGAAGTCCCATGGCTCATCTCCTGATGCCCCTTCTTTACACGTTTAAAGTAGCTGTCCACACCAGACAACAAATGCTAGCATATTTGAATTAGATTTAAAGAAGTCACCTCCTAGGTTTTATTTTCTCATTTATTTCTAACCCTCATTTCAAAAAGAATGTAGGATATCTGAGCCCCTAAATACAATTTGGTAGTTTTCTCTCAAATTTTTTGTTAGTAATCCAGGCTTGGGCTTGTTACTAGAAGAGGGCTCTCTATCATGCCCAAATATCTGCCCCAGAGGGAGAAGCCCTTCATGAGGCATGTCTGTGGGCCTGGGGCCTCTTGGGGCCAGTGCCTGAAGTAAAGCCTCTCCCCAGCGTGAGCACCCTTCTCTTCTCCCCATGACCCTCCACACTCCACACATCTCCCCCAACTTGCCTGTCAGGAGACAGCCTCATAGACCTCCCAGTATGGGTAGGCATCTACCCCTGGGGTCTGACTTTTGCTGAGGACTCTGCACCTGCTCATCTGCCCCCCACCCCACCCCATATAAGGTCCTCCTTCATCTTGATACCAGAAATTCCCAAGCTGCATTCCTTGGCGGAAGCCTTTTGCATCCATAGAAGTACAGCTACCTCAGGACTGGAGGATGCCTTGAGGCTTCCGGATCCCTGGTACCTCAGATTGTGCTCAACAGACCCTTTCCTGAGTTAGTGTTTGTGAAGGGAGAGAGGTGAGCCTGCATGTTCCCTGAAGCCTGGAGTAGGAGATGGACAGTGGGGGATGGGGTGGGGGGGAGCACTGAGGACGTATTTCACAATGACCCCTAAGCCAGGCCTGCACACGGGGTATCTGAGGGCCCCACCCTTCCCAGAGAGCAAGGAGTACAGTCACTGATTGGCAGGTCAATTTTGCACAATGAATGTCCCGAGCAATGAATGTATACTGAAATGGAATCTAATTAAAACTGAATTTGACTTGCTTTCAAATGGCTAATTGCAAAAAAAAAAAAAAAAAAAGGCTGGCTATATTCATTGCAGATCCCTGGGTGGCTCAAATGATTTGAGCTCCTCGGCTAACCTAAAGGTTGGTGATTGAACCCACCCAGTGGCACCATGGAAGAAAGGCCTGGCAACCTGCTCCCCTAAAGATTACCACCAAGAAAACCCTATGGAGCAGTTCTACTCTGTAACACATGGGGTCGCCGTGAGTCAGAATCAGCTCTATGGCAATGGGTATATTTACTGCAGCTCTCCAGGATGTCAGGAGGCCTGGTGGCACAGTGGCTAAGAGCTCTGCTGCTAAACAAAATGTCGGCAGTTCAAATCCACCAGCTGTTCCTCAGAAACCCTGTGGAGCAGTTCTACACTGTCCTAGGGTTGCTATGAGTCAGAATTGACTTGACAACAATGAGTTTGTTTGAGGCTTCAGGACGTTGAGGGGCAAATGTTTCTGTTTATGTCACAAACCTGATGCAGGGGCCCTGGTGGTTTGCAGGGGGTCTGGTGCTGCCGTTGCTGCTGTAACAAATAAAGGGAAGGAAAATCATCAGGAGGCAAGACCATCTCCTGACGGGTTGCAGGTGTGGCAGAGCCATGCTTCCTGTAGGAGAGTGGTTGTCCTTACATCCGTCTGGAGGATCACAGTCCTGTGGATGAAGGCATGCATCTAGCATCTAGTCCTCAACAGGCAGAGTAACTTCAGCACGGCCTGTTCGGTTAGCGCACCCAGTGTGCTGCACAGCAGAGTGACTGAGAACGCTGGCATCATAGTCAGAGCCAAATTCATAATCTCACCTCTGCTTTCTTATCAACTCCTGTTTAATCTGGGGTACATTACTTCACCTCTCTGAGTCTTAGTTTCCTGGCTTGTAGATGAAGGCAATTATACTTGCTTCATAGGGTTGTTGGAAAGATCAAACAGAAGAATACAGGCAAAGGCCTCAGCACAATGCCTGTCCCTAAGTAAATGTTTAATAAATGGTACTGATTATTATTAGAAAATGCTTCAATTAGTTCTGTAATGTTTTAACACATTGAGTTGTTTCTAAAGTGTTATCTTTTAAGCTAAATTAAACTGCCTGCTTAATTCCACTATATTCTTAGCTCATGTGTTGCAGTATAGACTACATCTTTCCTAGACTGTTTCTTTTGTGTTTTCTTTGGTTGATGTTTGTAATCTCTTGAGACACCTCAGAAGCAAGGCTGGATATGAACAAGATAGGTAGTTGGTCAGGAGCTACCTGAGAAATGCCAACGAGTTTAATATTGCTGTAGCAGAGCGGTTCTCAAAGTCTGCTCCGTGGACCCTAGGGGATCTTCTCAGGGACTCTGCAAGGTCAGAATCCTTTTCATAATAACACTTAGATGCCATTTGCCTTATTTACTGTGTTAATATTTGCATGGATGATTCAGAAGCATTGGTGGGTAGGACTTGGTTCATTCTGACTATGAAGCCAGAGCAAGAATTAAGGCAGTGGCACCAAAGAAAGTAGACTAGTAGCCATGGTGTCCGTTACCACTAAACCAAAAAACCAACCTGTTACCATCGAGTAGACTACCACTAGTTACACACACACACACAAAGCCACCTTCACTTATATTAGTGTCCTAGGGCTGCCATAACAAAGTCCCACAAATTGGGTGGCTTATAAGAACAGAAATTTATTCTCTCACAGTTCTGGAGGCTAGGAGTCTGAAATTAGGATATTATCTGTGTTGATTCTTTTGAGGACTCTGAGGGAGAATCTGTTCCATGCCTCTTTCTAGTAATGGCTGGCAGCCCTTGCCGTTCCTGGGCTGGTAGGATGCATCACTCCAAGCTTCTGCCTGCGTCTTCACATGACTATTTAGCTCTGTGTCTCTGTCACTGATTCTCTTCTATAAGGATACTCTTCATATTGGATTAGGACCTACCCTACTGAGTATGACCTCGTGTTAACTGATAACATCATCAGAGACCCTATTTCCAAACAAGATCATATTCACAGTTACCAGGGGTTAGAACTGCAACATAATCTGTTTGGGAGACACAATTCAATCCATAACAACTTAAGAATGTCCTTAATGAGTCAGTAAAAGTTAGTCATTTTATTGACTCTTGATCCTTGAGTACCTGTCCTTTTAATATTCCATGTGATGAAATGGTAAGTTCAAATAATATACTTCTGCTACATACTGAAGTATCATGATTGTCTCAAGGAAAAGCACTAGTGTAATTATTTGAGTTGCAAGCTGAACTAGTCACTTTTTTCGTGAAACATCTGTTTTACTTGAAAGAATGACACACACAAACTATGATATTTGGAAGACATTTTCTTGAAAATAAAAGGAATGAGACTATCATTCCATGGAACAAAATTGACAGTATTTGTTGTTAATGATAAAATTTGAGCTTTCAAGGGAAAATTAGAGTTTTGAGAAACTTTATAGCTTCCTATTATTTAAGAGGTGATATTAATGATTCTGACTTTTTGGTATTGTATGATACAATGTGTCAACATTGAGAAGATCTGCATAACTGAGTGAACTGATATTTGCCAAATGATCAATACATGATGATATCAAACCAAGCATAGGTAAATTTCCATTCAAAGTTCAAAATCAATAAGTGTATTTTAATGCAATATTAATGCAGATTTTTCATTGGTTAGGTTTCAGATTCCACATTACAACTAAACTTATCAAGTTTTGGTGTAGTATCAAAGAAGAATATCCCGAAGTTGTCTGAAAGACTGTTACAGCAGCTTTCTGTTTTCATATATATATCTGTGTGAGCTGGATTTTCTTCACGTACTTTAGCCAAAATCATGTGCTGATTAAATGCAAAAGCAGAAGTGAGGCTCTATCTGTCTTCTATTCTGCTGAGCCAAACTTAAAGAAATTTGCAAAAATGTAAAACAATGCCACTCTTCTCATTTTTTTGAAAATAGTTATTTTTCATAAAAACATTATTTGTGTTGACATGTAATGAGTTCATTATTAGAATCCTCAATAATTTTTAAAAGTGTAAAGGAGCCCAGCGTGGGGGGAAAAAAAACCTATTGAGAACAACTGCGCTAGCAAATGCTTTGTTCTTTCTATACTATACTATAGTTGTCCCCACATTTTATTGTAATTATTTGTATGTTGCCTGTCTCTCCCTTGCTGGACATGTGAGCTCCCTGAAGACAGAAAACGTCTTATTTATATTTGAATCCCCAGCAACTAGCACAGCCAGGGCAAGTGGTTGACACTGGGTAAATATTTAATGAGTGAGATAATGAAGATTGTATCTCCATCTCTCTTTTTCAGTTAGCCGACAGAGTTATCTGAAATGTCAGATTACAACCTCAGATTCTCCTGTTCAAAAGACCTGCTTCCCATCCATACCTACCCTTTGGTATCTGTGTAACCTGGGCATGTTACTTGATTTTCAGTCTAAGGCAGTAATCCTACTAACCAAAAGGCTGAAGGTTGGAGTCCACCCAGAGGTGCCTCAGAAGAAAGGCCTGGTGACCTACTTCCAAAATATCAGCCATTGAAAACCCTATGGAGCACAGTTCCACTCTGACATATGTGGTATTGCCATGAGTAGAAATTGACTCAACTGCAACTAGTACTACTTATTATTCTTATAAAGCACAAGGAAGCTTAGACTATTTTACATCTTACTAAACCTATTTCCTTATCTACTGCCAAGTGTGCTCATATTCTGTGGCTGAGATGGAAAGAGATGCAGAGTCCCAGGAAGCTGAGGAGAAAGGATAATTTGGAGTCAGATCCCTGAGGCTCCTGTTTTCTTCTCCCCTCCTTGTTGAAAGTCTGTTGAACTTTAGCCCTGCAGGTCCACTGGTCCTACCTTAGTGAGGGACAGCCACACAGCAGTCCAGTGAACTCCAAAAAAAAGCCCCAGTGGAGAGAGAGAGGGAGAGAAATGACAGCTTAGAGAGAGGTCGAGAGAGGAGAAGTGCTGGGAAAATTAGAGCAAGTAACCTTTGCAGATGGCAGCTGGGGAAACAGAAAGTGAGAAACTGTCATTCCAAATTGCAATTTTGACAAAGAGAATGAATCAGTGCTTTGGCAGACAGGTGCCTGAGCTTCCTGGTGTCACACTCCCCAGCCTCGCTTATCAGAGAACCCATTCCTGTGACCCTACTATTAAAAGTCCGTTGGCATCTGCAAGTCTTCTTGTTAATTGGAAAAGCACCGAACTGCACAGCCAGCAAAAACCCATTGAGGATTCAAGGCCTCTGTAGGACTGGCTGGCCCATTAACTGCTTCCCTTCCTGCAGCTCTCAGCTTTCTATACTCACAGATCCCCAGGGACAGTATGCATCCTCTCTACTGCATTCATTCATTCACTCATTCATTCATCCACCCCATTCCTTCATTCCTCTTTGTTTATTCATTCCTTCCCTTAATAAGTGTTTATTTACACTATGTGGCAGCCTCTTTTTATTCTAGGTCAATGGTTCTCAAACAGGAGAAAATTTTCCCACCATCCCCCCAGGGCCCATTTGGCAATATATGGAGACATTTTGGTTGTCACAACTGGAGAATAGTGGATAGAGGCCAGGGATGCTGGTAAACATCCTACAATACATAGGACAACCCCTCACAACAAAGAATTATTCAGCCCAAAATGTCAATAGTGTGGAGGTTGAGAAAGCCTGGGCTAGATGAAACATGAATATTCAAAGATTACTAAGGGAGTGGTCAGGCAGTGGAGACAGACAGCAGGTACTGACCTGCTCTGAAAAGGCTGGCAATAAAGAAATACAAGTGGAGTGATGACTCAGGGAGGAGCATAGAGTAAACAGAAGATTGTTCTTTCTCTTTTTTTAAAATTTTATTTATTTTGTTGTTATCGTTGAGAATATACACAGCAAAACATATACCAATTTAACCATTTCTACTCGTACAATTCTTCAAGTTGTGCAACCATTCTCACCCTCCTTTTCTGAGTTGCTTCTCCTCCATTAACACAAACTCATTGCCCCCTAAGGTTCCTATCAAATCTTTCGAGTTACTTTTGTTGATATGATTCCATATAGATAGATCTTAAAAGGGCATAATGCCTAAGGCAGACATTTTTTGCTAGTTAACCTAATATTGTTTGGTTTTAAGGAGACTTCAGGGGATATTTTTTGGTTTAAAGTTTAAAGGTTATCTCAGGGTGATAGTTTCAGGGGTTCATCCAGCCTCCATGGCCCCAGGAAGTCTGGAGTCCATGAGAATTTGAAATTGTGTTCTGCATTTTCCCCCTTTTGATCAGGGATTCTTCTATAGAATCTTTGAGCAAAATGTTGTAACTAAGCACCATCCAGTTCTTCTGGTCTCATGGCAGAGGAGGCAGTTGTTCATGGAGGCAATTAGCCACACTTCCATATCCTCCTCCTATTCCTGACTCTTCTTCCTCTGTTGCTCCAGGCAGATAGAGATCAACTGTTGTGCCTTGAATGGCCACTTGCAGGCTTTTAAGACCCCCAGACACTACACCACAAACTCAGCGATAGAATAGAAGCACTAAACACGTTATTAGGCCAATTAACTGGGATGTCCCATGAAACCCTGACCCTAAACCTCCAAGTCAAGGAACCAAATCCCATAAGGTATTTGGTTATACATAAACAACAGAAGACTGTTCTCTTTAACAGTCAGTAGATGAAGAGCAGAGCAAGGGTGCTTGAGAGGGAGAGTGTGACTACAGATTGAGATCTCGGGGAAGGAGGAAAGAGAAGCCTTCCTTAGTCTGTCCTTTGAGTCTTCCTTTAAGTCTTTTTCTCTTCCCAACAAGATCCCATGTCCTTAGGTTTGAAGCAGGCATTGTAGAGTAAGAGGGGCAGAGTAGCCAACTTGTCACCGTACCTGCCACTCTGGGTATACACATTCTGGGATCTACTCATGTTTGGCATGTGGTGGGCACTGTATTCCTGGGGCCACAGCCTCCACCCAGGACTGAGTAGCTCTTGATTACAGGGCCACTGTGGCTTCTACTTCTTTCAGCTTTGTGCCTCCTCATAAGACTATCTGTCTCAGAGCCTCATGCACATGCCTAGGAGATGATGAAATAACTCAAATGCCCAACCATCAGTCAGTTCACTAGTGCTTCTTTCTTCTCTGGGCTTTGCTGCTAAGTGCACTTTTCTGGCAGGTGTGGGGACCTGTAAGATCTGGGAGTTTTAGCTCTTGTGGAGCCTTCTTTGCAGACTCAGAAGTGGGCCATCTACTAATACTCTGGAGAAGGTTCCTCTGGCCATCATGGTCCACTCGCTGTTTCAGGATCTAAATGGGGCAACCTATTTTATAAGCTCTGTCGTCTGGCTTCTCCTACCCCACCCCTGGGCTGCAGCCAGCTTTCAGTAGCTGAGGTAAAGAGGAACCTCATCACTGAAATTGTTGACTATCTTGAAAAGCATCTCTGTGCCTAAATCATCAACTTACATCTTTAAGTCATTTAATGTGTTCCAGTTATCTATTATGTCACGAACGTATTAGCTAAAAACAACAACGATCATTTCATTATTATTTCTCACAGTTCTTGGGGTTTTCTGGGCTCAGCTAGGTACTCCATTCTCAACTTTTTGTGTGCAGTTGCAATCAGATGATGGCTGGGACTGGAGTCATCACAAAGGCTTGTTCATGCACAGGTTTGATGGTTGATGGTAGCTGTCAACTGAGACTCAGCTGAGGCTGTCATCCAGAACACTGCACCTGCCCTCTTATGTAGTCTGGGCTTCCTCACAGCATGCTGGCTGGGTTCTAACTGTGAGCATCCCAAGAGGCAGAAATTAGAAGCTGCCAGTTTCTTAAAACCTTGGTCCAGAAATTGGCATAGCAGAGCTTCCATCACATTAGATTTCTCAAACAGTCACAGAGCCCAGATTTAGAGGGAGGACACCTAGACCCTACCTCTCAATGGGAAGAGTGTCAAATCTTTTTAGGGTCATGTTAAAAAAAAAAAAAACATATTATGTGATTAGAGCAGAGTGAACACTTTGGCTGTTTATCCATTCATTCATCCATCAAACACACCTGAGAACCAACTCTGTGCCAGGTTCTGTGTGGGAACAGAGGTGACTAAATCATGCCTCTTGCTTGTGAGAAATTCATGGCTTATGGGTGAACCTCTGGATCTTTGAACTCTGTGCTCTGACTGCTCTGACTGGTTGGGAACCTGAGATAGGGCAAACGCTAGCTGGTCAGTGAGTCCAGGATGTTGCTTCGCTGTGAGCTTCCAGTGTGTAAAAATGGCTTGAGGGCAGTGTCTGACCTCCTCCAGTTCCACAAGCAGGAAGGAGAACCAGGATCAACAGCCCAAGGCTGATTCCTGTGAGGTGGGGGTCAGACATGCCTCCTCTCTCAGCCATCTTTACCAATTCTGACACCAACCATCCCTCCCACAGCAGTCTCTACTGGGTTCGATAATTAACTCCAATGGCCACACAGAACTCAAAGACTGTACTCAAGATTATGGGGTTTATTATAAGGGGAATAACAGTTCCAATTCAGGCTTAGGAACACTCAGGATATAGTTCTTTCATCAGGACAGCCTCTTCCCAACTGTCCTTACAGGCACACCTCTCCCTGGCCCTAGGCCTATCCCCAAAGGCACTCAGCTTTCTCTCTCTGTGGGCTGGGAAGGCCATTGCGCCATCTCCTGCTGCCGGGTCTCTGCTGCCGTGTCTCTCGTCTCTCCTGCCACCGCTTCTCACCATCCTCAGGGTTACAGCTGACGCTCTCTCTCTCTCTCTCTCTCTCAGTCTCTTGCTTCCAGGAGCTTTTCAGCGCAGGGATCACTAGTCCAAAGGATGTGCTCTCCACTCCTGACTGTTCTTCCTTGGTGGTAGTAGGATCCTCCCCTCTGCTCTGGAATTGGCTCTCTTTTAAGGCAAAATTGACCAATCCCCTTTGTGGGCCACAATTACCCTATCACATAGTCCTGCCCAATCACCTGGATGGTAGTTACAAGATCATGGCTAGAAAGGCCACATATAGAAGTAATTAATCACACTGCACAATGATGCTCCAAAAAGAGTACCACAAAGGGACTCACCGTGGATACTTAGTTTGCCTCCTCCTTAACTTTTTACATTCATAGCCAATGCATTCCCTTTGAAATTTAAGCTGATGTACAGTGGGTTTTCTGTTACTTGGATCCAAACTAATCTAAAATGTTGACTAACAACAAATTAGAGAAAATGATATAAGAATGCATGCAAATTATCATGTCTGCATGATCTCCTTATATGGATGGTAGAGGGGTTTCTAGGCTTGGACTTTAGGTGATATTGCCTTATGTGCCGACTTTATAGCCTAACCTTTAAGTTAGACATGACTCCCTGTGAGGCCACTGAAAATATAATGACCATTTCCAGCCACTGTTATTCTGTAAAAGGAATAGTAAATCTTTCCTCCCCCCCAAAGTGGCAAGGACATCATAATAAAGGACAGTTCTTTAAAATGAATTTATCTTTATTAAAAATGTGTTATGTATTTTTATATTTTTCTTATACCACAGACCAATGACCACTGTTGTGGGCACTGTTTTTCTGAGGCACATCCTCTCCACACCAGGGATGAGTGACCTTTGATTACTAGGGCACAGTTTTTGCTTCTTGTGGCTTTAGGCTCTATCTCATCTCACCTCAGATCCTCCATCCCATTCCTGCGAGCTGATGGGATAGCTCAAATGTCCAATCTCCAGGCATATCTGAGAGTTCCTCTATCCCTGACTTCCTGGAGTTCTGTTACCTTAAACTGAGAATTGCCAGAAGGCAAGGAAATAAGAAATCCAACAAGCTAGGTTGGAAGAGTCACGTTATTCCAGCCCACCCTTACCCTGGGTCTGGGTCCTAATCACCTTTGCTTCTTTCCAAAGTTTATTTATTTCTTCTTTGAAAACCTAAAGCAAGACAAAGGCACCGAGGCAATGCTTCCCTAATAATAAATCCCCCCAACCTGCTCCTCTCATTCCAGTAATGACTTAGTTCCTTGGAGGTTTCCTCTATGAAATTTAGGCATGGCTCAAGCAAGCTGTCATCTTTCTAAATTGTTTCTGATCGCAGCCTCAGGATTGATTAGCACCTGCTCTCCTATTTCTCCCCACCTGGAGGCATCTTTGAGAACAACATGCTGAAAAGATGACAACGGTAGGGACGTATGCAATTCATAAATGGCTTTGACTGCGTGGGTTTTGATGAAGCAATATGGAAAATGATTGCATTAAGCATTGCTATTTATTTACTTGACTTTTTACAGGACAATCAATTTTTTCATGTTCCGTGCCTCCTGTCAGGAAGTTAAATGGCAGAGAAGGCAGGCTGGATGCATTACCTCATTGCTCTAAGAGATGCTGTCACTTCTCAAATGGCTTTAGAATGTTTTTAATAACAGCATCTTTCATTCCCGTCCACTGAGGGAGTGGAGAGTCTCTCCACAGGGAACAGGACACTGAGAAGGTGAGGTCTCACCAGGAAAAGATGAGCTAAGTTTCCTTGAACTATATGAAACTGCTTTTTCTTAGGTCAAATATTGACAGTTTCATATGGTTCCACCTAATAGTTCAACACGTGCCTTTGCCAAGATAGAATTAATTCCTTTCAGGCAGGTGTTGATCCTATTTGAGCTGGTCAGTGTTCAGCACTGACCACAACAGATATCACAGTGAGGTTGTGTAAAAAGATGGCAGATTAGAGGGTGGACTAGGCCGATTTAATAGGCCTGATGGGACAGTTCAGGCATCTTTGGTGTGTGTTGATTGAATATTTTTGGAAATTCCAGAAAATCGGTTAGAATGATGGCTAACTCCTTCAAGATAGGCTCCAAGTCTGAAAAAACTCTCAGGGGAATTCAGGCTTCTGGGCTGGAGGAAAAGGCTGGTTAGAGAAAGAAAAAGAAAACAATGTTTGTTTTTTATTTAAGAGCATAAGAGTGGAAGAGGGAAGTTGCTTAGAGATAAGAGCTAACAGGGGCATTGGGCTTCAGTTAGGCTCTGCCAGCTATGTGGCCAAGTCACAGTGTCTCCAAGGATCAGCTTTCTCATCTATAAAATTATAAGGGTAGATGGAATAATCTTTAAGTTCTCCCACTTATTCATTCAGTACATGAGGCACCTACTCTGGGTCTGACCCAGCACAAGGTACATAAGTTTCACCTTTAGGAGACCACACCTGTTTCATTCACTGCTGGGCCCCTAGTACCCTGCACTGTGCCTGGCACAAAATTTTTTCCTATTAAATGATCATATCTTTTCCTTTTTGAGCCCTCAAATTTTGAGTCTGTTTCAGAAGAGTGGGACTTGACTTGGAACTGGAGCAGAACGAGAGTGGAACAAAAGATGGAATATGACTTCCTTGGAGACCTGGGAAGCCAGGCATAGAGAGGCAAAATTCAGAGAGCTCTGGGTAGGTGCTAGAAAGGGTCAGAATGGGGATGCTGCATGCTAAATACGTTGCTTTAAACCCTGTCCTGGAGGGTATCAGATGACATCACACACAGGTGAAGGAGGGAGACTGACTCTGAGTATGTCTGCTAAGCCCACCATTGTGGTTTTATCAGTAACCTTGCTCACTGCACAGGAGCCTCAGGCTTCTTGCAATGCTAGCGCCGCGTTAGCGCCTCCGATCTGCACAGATTTACTTTAGAAGATTTACATCGTATACATATTTATCATTCTTTTTTCCAGACACCACACAATTTCCTCAGACATTACATATTCATTCCTTATAAACTCAAATTTATTATAGACTCAATTTTTTTCTCTGCATATGGTTTCATCCTTTCGTTTTCTGTGTGTTTTCCCGGTTGTAGAGATGCTTCCTCAAAGGCTTGTGTTTGTCCTTCTACTTCTCTTTCCCTTCCATCGTCTGCGCCTTGCATTCTTCATAATAGTCTTCTAGCTCTCATTTTTCATTTTGTCCAAATAAGTTAAATTTTTTTAAATATGAAATTAACAGATGCCTCGTGTCAAAATTTTGAGACATTGCATGTAATAAAGAAGTAGGCAAAATATTACCTTTAATTCTGTTAATATTTTGGTGTATTTACTTCCAATTTTTTTCTAAGTATTTTTAGCATAGTTTCTCTTGTACAAACTTACAGCCTCTTCATCTAGTTTCTTATCATTTTGTACTTAACAATCTATTCTGAGCATTTTGATATAAAAATCATGAACCTTATTTCAAATGACTGTTCATTTGGCTGTCTACCTTTGGGTATAATCTCATTTACTAAACACTTTCTGTAATGTTGGACATTTGGTGTGTATCTGCTTTAAAAAAAATATTATGCATAACACTTCAAAGAACATATTGTACCTAAATTTCTGTCTGCCTTTTGGGTTGCATATTTAGGAAAACCACTTGATCATAATGCTGGCTCGTCTACCTAGCACTCCCATGGGCCAAACCCTGTGCTAATGCTTTGTCTGTGCTTGCCCCGTTTCTCCTGACAGTAGCCTTATGCAGTTGGCACCATGACCCCCCACTTTTGCAGATGAGAAAATCCTGTGGTGCAGGGACATCGAGTGACTGGTACTTGTCTATGGCAGTCACTCAGCTAGTCAGTACCAAGCTCTCCTTTGCACCAAGGCAGTCTGCTTCCACACACCTTTAATCTCTCTACTGAGTTGAAGGCCTGGGCGTTTTCCAAGGCTTCTGATTGCCAAGTTGCTGAGATTCTGAGAACTCCCTGTCTCAGTGTCCCCATTGTTCATCGGTGACCTCTCCCTCCCCACAGGGCTATTGGGAAGATCAGTGGGGTCATGCATGTCAAGGCCTAGCACAAGCCTGGCATGTGGTTAGTGTCCATAGAAGATGGCTGTTGTCATTTCTGTGATGAGGCCTCCATATCGTGGGCCCTCTGAGGTTAGGCCCACCCTCTTCCCTATCTTCACATTGTTGTTGGTTGTTTTTGAGTCAGCTGTCACCCATGGTGACCCCATGTCTATCAGAAGGAAATGTTGCTCAGTCCTGTGCCATGTTCATGATGGTTGTTATGCTAGAGTCCATTGTTGCAGCCACTGTGTATTTTGAGTGCCTTCCAATCCAGGGGGCTCATCTTCTAGCACTTTATCAGACAATATTCTGTTGTGACCCATAGAGTTTTCACTGGCTAATTTTCAGAAGTAGATTTCCAGGTCTTTCTTCCTAGTCTGTCTTAGTCTGGAAGCTCCGCTGAAACCTGTCCACCATGGGTGACTCTGCTGGTATTTGAAATACCCATGGCATAGCTTCCAGCATCACAGCAACATGCAAGCCGCCACAGTACAACAAACTGACAGGGAGGCTCTTTTCTCCTTTCTCTTCTCACGCACCTTCCTGTCCTGTGGCCAGACAACAGAAAGCAGGAAACAACAGCATTTTCCTAGGCCCTCTTCCATCTGGGGGTTTTCCTCTCACCCCCTGGCTGGCCCTCAGCTCTTCCCTGTCTTAGCACCAGTAGCCCACTCATCAGACTGCTTGCAAGAGGAGGGAGTCTCTTCTGAGCCCAGGCCACCAACTGCCAAGTGACCATGGTACTGTAAACCTTCACATCCATGTGGGGCTTTGGCTTCTCACGGCAGGACCAGTACCTTCTGCTTCCAATCCCCACAGAAAGCTGGCACATGGGAGTGGGGAGGATCCCTCCTGTGGGGCTGGTCCCCACGCGGACCTGCTCACCATCCTTGGCCCCTCTTCCTCCTAGGCAGCAGAGTCTCTAGACACTTAACATGCCCCTCCTCCCCTTTAGCCGGAGCAGCTATGCCAGGTAATTCCCAAAATGCTGCCTTCTCCTCAGCAAGAGTGAGAACTCTCTACAGCCTCTGGAAGGGCCTGTCGTAGGCAGAGCTGATGTGATGTGCCCCGTTTTGCCCTGGAGGTAACAGACACCTCAGCGGGGCCAACACTGCTATGATACTCACTCAGGTGTGCTGACTGTGCCTCAGGGACCACAGCCAGGCAAACGTGAGTTAACAACATCCAGTCCAGGACTGGGAGAAAAAAGTTCAGCTCCATCTCTCTATTCCACTCTGGCCTCATTAGATTTCCAGTAGATTTCATGCTCTCAAATTGCATTTGCCACACAAAGATATTTGGGGTTTCTTGGAGCCCTTGTGGATGTGAGGCTGGCAGGGAGTGTGGAGTGGCCTTGTGAGCAGCGAAACTTGCAAGCAAGGAATAAGGAAGGTGACTGAGGAGGGGAGATGGTCAAAGGGGGGATCCCCAAGGGCTGCCACACTGGGAGAAGATTCCTGCCAAAGTCCCTGTTACTCAGGATTTCCTGCCCTACCCCAGCTCAACATCCCCCTGTGTAAGCTGAGAGGACATCCATTTCTGCAGAACAGCAGGATTGGGTGTCCCCTCTGGGCCTGCTCAGTGACCCTTAATAAAGTGGATGCTGGGTACCTTGGAGAAGCTATCAGAACCCATGTATATGGTAGCCACATCCTTCTTGCCATCTTTGATCCTAGCTGCTAGGGCTGGGGAAGGAGCTGGTGCAGGCTCACAGGCTTTATGGCTGCACAGGTGAGCTCCAAGTGCCTCGTGCAGCCCAGGGCATCTTTAGAGAGGGTCCTTCCCAGCAGGAATCCTTGAATGAGGAAGGTTTATGGGGGAAGGGCAAAGGAGGAAGAACAAGAAGTCACAAGCCAGAGGGGCTGGGGGGCAGGTGAAAGTGATGGAGAGGAGACTCCAGGGAAGGGGCTCTCAGTGTCCAGTGCTCCGGCCAGCCTTGCTGGTTCTCATCTTGGTCCCTAGACAGCACACTTGTCCCTCTTCTCCCCTTTCCCCTTCCTTCTTCTGTATTATTCTCTTGTCTTTTGAGTAGGTCCTGGTATGCCCCACCAAGGGGCTTGGGTCATCAAGCCCCCAGCCCCCTAATCCCTCAGCCCATAGCCCCACGTACCTCTAAAACCACCCTGCCAGACCCAGTTGGAGAATAGCCATGGGCTTTGCTGTGTCGCACCCCTCTGTGGAACTCACTGGTGGCCTCTTGTCTGGCCTTCCTCTCTCAGGATTAGGCAGTCTCAGGGCTGGCTCTGTCTCTTGTCCAGCTCCTCAGAGGGGTCTGTCCCCTGACCCCAGGGTTTTGCTCACTCTCACTACCCTGAATGTTCTCTGAGTGTGTTGAACACCGTTTCCAATCTCACAATCAGATTCCTTGCCATGTGACCACATATGCCATATGCATGCACACACATCTGTCCATATTCACATATGTGGATGCATATGTAGGCATATGTCTCTATGTATGCACGAAAGCATACCTTTTGTTGCCTTTACCTAAAACCCCAGAAAACCTGGGCTGCATAGTTGACCCCACCTGCTTGGGCCATCTTGGGAAGGCTTTGTCTTTTAGGTTAGCTTCATTTTAGATCCCTTCTTTTAGTTGGTTTATTTTTCTCCTTCAACCGGAAAATCACATTTGATCAACTGTAGACAGCAATCAGATACTGAAACATTGGGATTTTGCTCAGGAGGCGGCCTCTCCAAAGTTGGTATGGGTCCTCTGGGGCAAGACACCGGCCATTGAGGGAACACACACAGTTCGCCAGAGTGGTGAGTCAGACGGACATGGACAGACACAGACAGGAGAGAGGAATGAACTAGCTGAGCCAGGGACTTGGAAAAGAACACACTGTGCTGAGCTCTGAAGCCACAACTTCTGGGTTTGAGTTGGAGCATGCTGTCTGCCTCACTGTCTCCCTCACCTCCTCTGCTCTTAACCTCACTTGATGACTGTGGCAGGGGGTGCATGAGGTGCCCTTGTCACAGCACAAATATCTGGCCCTCTGCCCTGGGCCGTGCTGTGAATAGAAATGGTGGCCTGCTGCAGGGCAGCGGGCTCTGCCCTCCACTCCTCCCCACTCCCTCCCCTGCTGCCACACAAATCTTTTGGGGACATGTATCAGTGCACAACCCTGAGTGTCCCACCATCCAACCTACCCATCCCACCCCCGTGTCTAAGCCCAGAGTCTCCAATCTCAGTTTATCTGCAACTGCTGCTCACTCACCCACAGCATCCTAAGTTCAAACTACTCCTTCAGCACCAGTAGTCTCCACCCTGGAGTCCACCTGGGACCCGGCTGTAACATTTCCTAACTGCTCCGTGGAGCTCTTACTCTCCAGCTGACACATTATTCTGTGGAAAGGGTTCCATGGTCACAAAGATACAAGGCATGAGGGTGGGATTCTTCTCTGAAGGACCCCTCAGGCCTTGGCCTGCTCCAGTGTGCTTTTAAGACTCCACTAAGGGGCTGACTGTGAACCTTTTCCTAAACTTTTTTTGACCACAGGAAGCGTTTCTACTCAGAAGACCTCATGACACCTCAAGTGTACAGCTTGGGAGCACTATTCACAGTAGCCAAAAGGTGGACACAAACTAAATATCCATCAACAAATGAATGGATAAGCAAAATGTAGTACATACATACAATGGAATACTACTCAGCCCATAAAGAGAAATGAAGTCCTGATACATGCTACAATATGGATGAAACGTGAAAACATTATGTTGAGTGAAATAAGTCAGTCAAAAAAAGACAAATATTGTATGATTCCACTTATATGAAATATCTAGAATAGCCAGGTGTATAGGAATCAAAGTTTATTAGTGGTTACCAGGGGTGGGTGTGAAAGAGGGGGAAAGGAGAACTCAGTGTTTAGGGGATACTGAACTTTTGTTAAAGGTGATGGAAAATTTGGAAATGGATAAGGGTGATGGTAGAACAACATGATGAACGTAAGTTAATGTCACTGAACTGTACGTGTGGAGAATGTTGAAATGGCAAATGTTTTGTTACATATATATTTACTACAATAATAAAAAAAAAATAGTTTGGGGAAGTGGTGTGGAAGAAGCAATGTGTTTTTAAACTATATTCCTTACTTGAGTTCATGAAAGTGAGTCTAATGGATATTGTCAAAGCAACTCATATTAGCAAATATTTATTGTGTACCTTCTGTGTGTGCAATGTATCAGGTAGCTGCCTGTGGTATAGCAGATTCTTCTGCCCAAATTTTGTTCTGTGATAGAATGGGGGAACTAATGGTCAGCTTCTCCTCAAGGTTTACTTCTGAGGTAGGAACATTTTTATTACAGAAGGAGCCCTCTCTGAGTGAAATACAATCATTTACTGCTTCACAGCTACTAAACTGACATTTAGAATTCAGGTGTCACGGGAGAGCACCTGAGAACCTTGCTATCCAGGATATTATGACATGGATCACATTTCTTCTGTAGGGCTGATCCCTGCAGACCACCCCATTACAGGGAGGTCTTCTGATCTGCTATTAGTTGAGGAGTGAACTCCCTCCTGCTTGAAATAATTCAGAAAGGGGAAAGGAGAAGAGAGAGGAGAGGGAGGGGAAGGAGGAAGGTGTCAGAAGAGAAGAAAGTGAGGCCCAGGTAGTGCCTGGCACCTAGTGGGGACTTTGTGTTGCTGTCTGTGTCTGTTAATGTGAGGGGCACAGGGTTTTTACCTGTTTTAGGTATGATGGATATTTGCTTAATAATGGGATTTGATGAGGGTCATGATAATGTAGACATAAAAATAAAGCATGTATTTTATTCCAAATAGCCTCCCAAGGCCTTAAATTTCTAGGGAAGTTGAATAGGCCCTTTAGAAGTCTTAAGATGAGTTGTGGAGATAAAGTGTGACCTTGGGCAAGTTCCTGTGGTCTGTTTGGGCTTCAAGGTCCTCACAGATAAACTGAGAAAGTCAATCCAGCCAGGACTCTCAAACTCAGTGCCTACGGGGGCTCAGCCAGTATTGTAGATGAGTGAAGGGAGCCATGGGGCAAGAGAATGGGGAGGAATGGGAGTACCAATTCTTCCTCTCTCTCTCTCTCTTTCAATATTGAGATGTAATTCACATGGCATAAAATTCACCCTTTTAAAGTGATTTTAAGTATATTCACCAGGTTGTATAACCATTGTTGTTGTGTGCTATCAAGTTGATTCCAACTCATAGTGACCCTATAGCACAGCGTAGAACTGTCCTATAGGGTTTCCTAGGCTGTAATCTTTACAGGAGCAGATTGCCAACTCTTTTCTCCTGGGGAGCCACTGGTAGGTTCAAACCTCCGACATTTCCATGAGCAGCTGAACCCTTACCCACTGCTCCACCAGGGCTTCTTCATGCAACCATTAAGCCAAAAAAAAAAAAAAAATCTGTTGCTGTCGAGTTAATTCCAACTGATAGCAACCCTATAGGACAGAGTAGAACTGCCCCATAGGGTTTCCAAGGGACTAGTGGAGTCGAACTGCTGACCTTTCGGTTAGCAGCCAAACACTTAACTACTGGCACCACGAAAGCTCCATGCAACAATTACCACTATCTAGTTCAAGAACATTTTCATCACCCCAGAAAGGAACTCTGTACCCATTAGTAGCACCCATTAGTACCCATTCCCCACTCCTCCCAGCCCCTGGCAACCATTAATCTGTTTTCTGTCTCTATAGATTTGCCTATTCTGGACATTTCATATAAATGGAATCATACAATATGCAGTCTTTTGTGTCTGGCTTCTTTCACTTAACATAATGTTTTCAAGGTTCATCCGTGTTGTAACATGTATCAAAACTTCGTTACTTTTTATGAGTAAATTATATTCTGTTGTTAGATAACTGGGAGCTCCTAAAAATCAAACATTTATGTGCATCAAAAGACTTCACCAAAAGGGTGAAAAGAAAACCTACAGACTGGGAAAAAACTTTTGGCTACGATATATCTGATAAGGGTCTAATTTCTAAAATCTACAAGATACTGCAAAACCTCAACAACAAAAAGACAAATAACCTAATTAAAAAATGGGCAAAGGCATCAACGGAAGAATGGATAAACAAATTATGGTATATCCACACAATGGAATACTACACAATGATAAAGAACAACGATGCAGCCATGAAACATAACATGGAGGAAGCTGGAGGTCATTATGCTGAGTGAATTTACTCAGTCACAGAAGGACAAATATTGTATAAGACCACTATTATAAGAACTCAAGAAAAGGTTTAAACACAGAAGAAAACATTCTTTGATGGTTATGAGGGTGGGGAGGAAGGGTGAGGGTTATTTACTAACTAGATAGTAGATACGAATCATCTTAGGTGAAGGGAAGGACAGCACACACTACAGGGGAAGTCAGCACAACTGGACTAAACCAAAGCTAAGAAGTTTCCTGAATACAGTCAAACACTTTGAGAGACAGAGTAGCCAGGGTAGGGGTCTGGGGACCATGCTTTCAGGGGACATCTAGATCAACTGGCATAACAAAGCTTATTAAGAAAATGTTCTGCATCCTACTTTGGTGAGTGGCATCTGGGGTCTTAAAAGCTTGCAAATGGCCATCTACGATACAACCACTTGGAGTACAGGAGAATGAAGACCACCAAAGGCACAAGGAAAGTATTAGCCCAAGAGACAGAAAGGGCCACATAAACCAGACTTCATCAGCCTGAGACCAGAAGAACTAGGTGGTGCCCGGCTACCACCAATGACTGCCCTGACAGGGAACACAACAGAGAGTCCCAGATGGAACAGGAGAAAGGTGAGGTGCAGAACTTAAATTCTAGTAAGAAGACCAGACTTAATGGTCTGACTGAGACTGTAGGAGCCCCAGAAAGCATGGCCCCTGGATTCTCTGTCAGCCCAGAAATAAAACAATCCGAGGCCAACTCTTCAAATAGGGATTGGACTCGACTGTGGGACATAAAGTGATACTCATTAGGAGTGTGCCTCTTAGCTCAAGTAGATACAAGACACTAAATGGGCAGCTTCTGTCCGGAGATGAGATTGGAAGGCAGAGGGGGTTAGGAGCTGGTTGAATGGACATGGGGAATCAGGGGTGGAAAGGAGGAGTGTGCAGTTAGAGTATGGGGAGAGCAATTAGGGTCACATAACAGTATATATATAAATTTTTGTACGGGAGACTAACTTGAAATGTAAACCTCATTTAAACTACAGCAATAAAAAAAATTTAAAAAAACTGGGCAAAGGATATGAATAGACACTTCACCAAAGAAGACTTTCAGGTGACTAACGGACACATGAGGAAATGCTCACGGTCATTAGCCATCAGAGAAATGCAAATCAAAACTACAGTGAGATACTATCTCACCCCAACAAGGCTAGCACTAATCCAAAAAACACAACATTTGCATAAAAATTTTTATGTGAAGGAGAATAAAGAACACCAAAGACACAAAGAAAATATTAGCTCAAGCGACAGAAAGGGCCACATAAACCAGAGACTCCACCAGCCTGAGACCAGAAGAACTAGATGGTGCCTGGCTACCACCAATGACCGCCCTGACAGAGTCCCTGGCAGAGTGGGAGAAAAGCGCAGAGCAGAACTCAAATTCACATAAACACCAGACTTAATGGTCTGACAGAGACTGGAGGAACCCCTGAAACTATGGCCCCTGGACACTCTGTTAACCCAGAACTAAAACCGTTCCCAAAGCCCTCTCTTCAGACAAAGATTTCACAGGAGTATAAAACAAAAAATAATATACGTGAGGAGTGCTTCTTAGTTCAGTCAGATACATAAGACCAAATGGGTGTCTCCTGTCCGGAGGCAGGATGAGAAGTCAGGAAGGGACAGGAACTGGTTGAATGGACACAAGGAACCCGAGGTGGAAAGGAGTAGTGTGCTGTCACATTGTGGGGATTAAGACTAATGTCACAAAACAATACGTGTATGTTTTTGTATGAGAAATTAACTTGAGCTGTAAACTTTCACCTAAAGCACAATAAAGAAAAAAATTATGGGGTCTTAAAAGCCTGTGAAAGGCCATCTAAGATACTCCACTGGTCTCATCCCTTCAGGAGGAAGGGAGAATGAAGAGAACAGGATACAAGGAAAAGATTAGTCCGAAGGACTAACTGTCCACAGCTACCAAGGCCTCCACCGGACTGAGTCCAGTACAGCTAGATGGTGCC
>NW_004444020.1:5976582-6009685 GCF_000243295.1 Trichechus manatus latirostris
GAGATTGTTAACCATTGTCATAGGGCAACATGTGTAGTAACTGTTAAATGAGAAACTGTTTTGTTCTGTAAGCTTTCATCTTAAGTTAGAATAACAGCACAATTGGAAGAGCATAATCAATGTCACTGAACTGTGCATGTAGAAATTTTTGAAATGGTGTATCTTTGGCTATGTGTATTTTCACCAAAAAAAAAGGTTGAGAAGTTAGAGGGTTGATATGTTGTGGGGTTGTTAACCAATGTCATAAAACAATGTGTGTACTACTGTTTCATGAGGAACTATTTGTTCTGTAAGCCTTCACCTGAAGTACAATTAAAAAAAAAAATTATCCAAAAACTTAGCAGGTTGTGAGATAAATGGAAAAATATTCAACTCATGCTGATAAATTTGTAACTACATATTGATTTTGGTATGGCTCAACATAGTTTTAAGATGAATGAATAAACTAGAAAATTTAAATAACAAGAAAAAAAATTCTGTTGTATGAATATACCACATATTGGTTATCCATTCATTGTTTGACGGATGTTTATGTTGTTTTCACTATTTGGTTATTATGATTAATGCTGCTGTGAACATTCATGTACAAGTTTTTACATGGACATATATTTTCATTCTCTTGGGTATATACCCAGAAGTGGAACTGTTGGATCATATGGTAACTCTATGTTTAACTTTTTGATGAACTACCAAACTGTTTTCCAAAATGGTCCATTTTATATTCCCACCAGCAATAGAACCAGCAGTTTCTCCACATCCTCACTAACCTTGTCATTTTCTGTCTTTTTGATTATAGCCGTATTAGTGGACGTGAAGTGGTACCTCGTTGTGATTTTGATTTGCCATTCCCTAATAACAAATGATGTCAAGAATCTTTTCATATGCTTATTTGTTTATATTTGGAGAAATGTCTATTAAAATCCTTTGCCGAATTTTTAATTTTTTTTTTTTTATTCTTAAGTTGTCAGAGTTCTTTATATATTCTGGATACTAATCTCTTATCAGATATATAATTTATAAATATTTTCTCTCATTCTGTGGGTTGTCATTTCACTTTCTCGATAGTGTCATTTGAAGCAAAGAAGTCTTTAATTTTGGTAAAATCCCAAATCCCTTTATCTATTTTGAATTTTGTTGCTTGTGCTTTTGGTATCATAGTCAAGAAACCATTGCCTAGTCCTACATCATGAAGGTTTATACCTATGCTTCGAAGAATTTTATGGTTTTAGTTCTTACATTTAGGCCTTTGATCCATTTTGAGTTTATTTTTGTAGTGCACACTATTAAGACAATTCAATTTAAAAAAAAAAAAAGCAAGAACCTTAAACCTCTAAGTTGGGCCAAACCAAACCCTCTTGTGGGTCACCAATTTGCAAGTTCTGAGCAAGGGTTCTCTAAGGGCTTTGTGCTCTGCCTCTGTCAGACTGCCAGGCCTTTGGTGATTTAGTGGGGAATAACCCAGGATCTAAGGGGAGACCGTTTGGAACAGGACTTCTGGCAGCTGTAGAGCCAATGTATGCTGTCCTGAGGAAGGCAAGACGAACATCCTATGCTTGTGAGCTAGCCGCTGAGCTGGATGAAGTCCTGTGGACTTCAGAGCTGGTATGCTGCCTCATAGTTGTACTTTCAGAGCCTAAGCACAGCCTGGATTCTGGAGATCTGGTTTCCCTTGCTAGCTCTACTATAGCCAGGTGTGTGATCCTAGAACATTCACTAGACTACTGTGAGCCTCAGGTTATTGCTCTGAAACATGACATCAGTGACCTTGTGTTAAAGATCCTAATGACAGCTTGAGTCCAACCAAAATGTGGGTGTTTGCAAAAAGTTAGAATGGTTTGATCATGGAGATGTTGATTAGTGTGTCCACAAATGGGTATCATAGAAATGTGAGAGAAAATGGTTCTGTGGTCATATGGCTGAGAAACACTGAATCAACACAAACAGGTCTCTTTGTGTAGGAGGGGGATGTGCTACACAGCATTCCCCACATTTATGTAACTATAGAAGAGCTATTGTGAAAAGTGAATGCTGTTAATTTCCAGCAACCTGAGTGAAATGACCATCAGGCAACTGGGCTTTGTGTGTGATGCTGTGTGGGTCAGATGCCATGTCATCCAACCTGGTCGCAGAGTTATGGCTCCCAGAGTAAGGTTCACATTCTGGTGCTGCCTGAAAAAGTCAATCAAGCTGGCAGAGCCCTGCCACAAGCCTAGGTTATGGAGAGGAACTCTGGTCGGCCTGTAAAGTTTTGCGATTTTTATTCCTGCTTGGTCTGACGTTCATTGTTACATACATTCTTCTTTTGGGCAGCAATGAGAGGCCACTATACCAAGGAACCTGGAAACCATCCTATCTATTCCAGACCAGTGGGCCTTCATTAGTGTCATAGGTGGAAAGCCTAGGGCATCTCTGGGCAAATAGTTAATCCCCTGGCATTACAAGCAGTAAAATTGACAGGCCGCCCTGAGGCCCCAGAGTTTTGGGGGAAGTCCCCAGCCCAGGGAGGTAAGGAAGGGACTGGCAAGGCCACTATGCAAGATGACCGTTCTCTTTACATCAGCCCCATTGTGAAATTCAAGTGGTAGTAATAGTAGTAGCATCAAAACCTGCCTAACTTCAGGGGGGAATAATACAAATCGAGATAAGCTCAAGGCTATGAGGTGGAGGTCAGATATACCTCCATTCTCCAACCTTTTTACCAATCCTGACTCCAGCTGTCCCTCCCATGGCACTCTCTACTTTTCTTCTGAGTTTAAAAATCTGTTGCAATGGCCACACAGAACCCACAGATCATACTTACAGTTAAGTGGTTTATTAAGGAACAGGGTATAACTTGCAATCGGTATCAACAGGCTACAACTCAGGAATCAGGATCAGGAAGCATGTAGGCAAAGCTTCCCTTCTTCAGTGCAGGAACGCTCTTTCAGCTCTTCTCGACCATGCAGGCCTCCTCTCAGCCCCGTGAGGAAAGGCTCCTCTTGGCCCCCTCAGGACAGGCTCCTCTTGGCCCCCTTAGGACAGGCTCCTCTTGGGCCTGCTGTCTATCACTGTCAGCTCTGCCGCTGGGCCCCTTCCAGACCTCTCACTGTCTTCAGTGTTACAGCTCTTGACTGTGTTACAGCTGTTTTAGGAGGTTCCTTGCCTCCTGTCTCTCTCTCTTTCTGTCTTTCTTTCTGCTGCTTCTCCCTCCTTTCTTCCTTCTGCTTCTCTTCCTGCTTCTTTTTGTCTCCAAAAACCTCTGTGGGGTGCTGCATATATATACAAACTCCATGTCAGTTTCAAGGCATGGCACTTCCACGAGGACTGCTGACAAATCCCCTCTGGTAGGCCACGGACAATTCATTTGCCTAGTAGGGAACAACTCATCTCATTTGCATAGTCTATTGACCAGTCCCTGCAAGGTACATACCAATCACAGGGCAGGCTGCAGCCAGACCAGACAAAGAGTATCAAACCAGGTTGTTGACAGGAAATGTCAATCAACCTGGACAAAAGTAATAATCCTTTTGAGGTAGGATACTAGGGCAAAGGTAACTCCCCAGGGTTTAGGGGAAAAAGCTCTCAAGCTGTTTTCCTAAGGAACCAAGGCAAAAGACCACATAAAGGAACTCATTTCACCACACCCACATTATATGCTTATATTGTGGGGTGTTTGGGATGGGGTGGGTGGAGACAGTTATGAAGAAAAAAATTATGCATAATACAATTTAATGTATTTATAATGTATTTAATACTTTTATAATAGATGCTGTTTTGCATTCTTTTTAACTTCCTAGTTTTGCATTTGTAGACAGATGTTTGCATTATTTTATGTTCTTAGAGTACAGATTGAGAGTTGCCTGATTGATGGCAGGAATGGGGATGTATATGGGTCGTGGGAGAGGGAGATGTGTATCTGAGACAGAGATGAAAAGAGACATCGGTCTGTAGCTCTGATTCTGCAGACAGGAAAAAATGATGCACATGGCCAAGTGTTCATTATATTACAACATAAATAGGTGAGGCCAGATTGGGTTAGATGTAAAGTCTATTTGGTTTATACCCCTTATTTCCCTGTCCTCCCAACACCTGTAGGCTTTTGAGGGATGAGCCAGGTCATTTCTTCAATAGTATCCGCCTCAAAGACTGAGGAGACCCACCTCCAGCCTATCTTCCTTTGCTGATTTGATCTGGCTCTGCCATTAAAAAAAAACAAAAACAAAAACCCATTGCCATCCTGTTGCTTCCGACTCATAGCGACCCTATACAACAGAGTAGAGCTGCCACACAAGGTTTCCAAGGGTGTAAATCTTTATGGAAACAGATTGCCACATCTTTCTCCCATGCAGCAACTGGTGGATTCTAGCCGCCAATCTTTTGGTTAGCCGCCGAGAGCTTAGCCACTGTAACACCACGGCTCTGCTGTAGCATAAGGCTTTTAAATCTTCTTCAACAATATGGTATGCTTTGCTGGTAGAATCACTAAGGAAACCCAGACCCCAAACATTCATTCCTTCTGTGCAAGCATACAAAGGTGGGGTCATCACAGTCTCGCTGGAGGTGTTTGTGCCCAGATAACCATAGAACCAGGCTGAGCGCAGGAGTCTCCGTAAGAGAGGTGAATACAAATTAGCAGGAGCAGAGGAGCAAAGGGCCATTTGCAGCAGGTCTGGGGAGGGGTCAGGGGGAAGGCTCCATGAACATAAAACAACTTTTTAAAAAGTCTTTAAAGAGGGTAGGACTTGAATATGCTGACTTGTGGGAAAGATTTATTGGCTTCTTCCAAGAGTGCATGGAGAGCTGCAGTGTGATGAGATGTTGTGCTGGACCAGAATGTGAGGAGTCTTACCACCGGATATGGGGTTTGAAATTTAAAGAAGTTTAACAACTCTTTCTGTTCCAACACAATTCGGTTGAGATCCCAAGGGCCTCCCCTTAGTGCTTTATTTTGGTAATGAGTGAAAAAGCTCATAGCCCTAAATACCATCTATATGCTAATGACTCCAAAATTTACATCTCCAGCCCAGACCAGAGCTCCAGAGTCCTATATTCACCTGCTGACTTGACATCCCCTCCTGGATGGCTGATAGACATTTCAAACTTAATACGTCCCACATCGAACTCTTGATTTTCCTCTTCACATCGATTGCTCCCTACTCTTCACCATCTCAATGAATTGCACCACCAGATCCAGTTGTTCAATCAAGAAGATTTAAGTCATTCTTCCAGACTTAATGGTCTGACTGAGACTGGGGGAAGCCCCGGAAAGCATGGCCCCTGGACTCTCTGTCAGCCCAGAACTAAAACAATTCCCAAAGCCAACTCTTCAGACAAAGATTGGACTGGACTGTGGGACATAAAATGATACTCGTGAAGAGTGTGCTTCTTAACTCAAGTAGATTCATGAGACTAAATGGGCAGCTTCTGTCCGGAGGCGAGATGAGAAGGCAGACAGGGTTAGGAGCTGGTTGAATGGACACGGGAAATCAGGAGTGGAAAGGAGGAGTGTGCTGTCACAGTATACGGAGAGCAATTAGGGTCACATAACAATGTATGTATAAATTTTTGTATAAGAGACTAACCTGAAATGTAAACTTACACTTAAACTACAACAATAAACAAAAAAATAAAATAAGATTTCAATAATAATAAAAAATAAAATAAAATTTAAGTCATTCTTGATTCCTCTCCTCCTCAACATCTCCCCAGCCCCATGTCCCATCCACCAGTAAGTTCTATCGGCTCCTACCTCCAGAACATGCTCCAACTCTCTAATTTACTCCATCTCCATTGTAGACTCCCATCCAGTACACTATCAGAGGTCCCCTTGACTTCTGAGTTGTTGATTATGTTGAGCTGATTGCCATGTGTGTCAGAGTAGAACTGTGCCTCCATAGGGTTTTCAATGGCTGATTTTTCAGACTTAGATTGCCAGGCCTTTCTTCTGAGGTGCTTCTGGGTAGACTTGACCCGCTAACCTTTTGGTTAGCAGCTGAGTGGGAACACCCCCCAGGAACATTTGAGTTCTGAGAGACGCTCTTAACTGATCTCCTACTTCTACTCTTGCTCCTTCTACAGTCCATTCCACACAGCAGCCAGAGGATTGCTTCAGAAAGTAAATTAGATTGACTACTCCCCTCTTAAAAACCCTCCAGTGACTTCTCATTTCACTTATAATAAAATCCAAATTCCTTACCAGTCCTCCACCATCTGATCCCACTCCCCTCTGTTCCCCATTCGCATGAGCTACAGCCACACTAGCTTTCCTGCTTGTTCCCCAACACCCCACAGTCATTCCTGCCTGAGGGCTTTTATAGTTGCCATTCCCTCTGCTTAGAGGATTATTTCCCCTGACCTTCTGTGTGGCTGCCTCTGACCTTCTGACCATCCAGCCTAAAGTACCCTCCTCTCCCCATTCCAGTCACTCTCATTTACCCGTGTTCCATTTTCTCCAAGGCATTTATCAATACATGAAGTTTTCTTATGCATTTGTGTGTTTATCATCTGTGTCCTCGTCCCCCTTCCCTCTTACTAGAGTGGAAGCTCCATGAAAATGGTCCCCCCCCCCCAAATCTGGTTTACTGTTGTAACCTCTGTACCTGGCCCCTAGTAGATCCAGTAGTTCATTAACTAGTTTTAACTGAGTTAATTTTGACTCATGATGATCCTATGTGTGGCAGAGTAGAACTGTGCTCCATAGGTTTTCAATGGCTGATTTTTCAGAAGTAAATCACCAGGCCTTTCTTCTGAGGCACCTCTGGGTGAACTCAAACCTCCAACCTTTTGGTTAGTAGTGAGCACGTTAACTGTTTGCACCACCCAGCGACTCTAGTAATTCACTCTCATCACCAAATCCATTGCCGCAGAGTTGATTCCAACTCATAATGACCCTGTATGACAGAGTAGAACTGCCCCATAGGGTTTCCAAGGCTGTAAATCTTTACAGAAGCAGACTGCCACATCTTTCTCCCATGGAACTGCTGGTGGGTTTGAACCACTGACCTTACGGTTAGCAGCCAAGCCCTTAACCACGGCACTGCCAGGGCTTCTTAGTATTTCATAAGGCTTTGCCAGATGTTGATATTCTACCATTAATTCTGCGTATATAGCAGGGATATTTTTATGAGGAAAAACTTTCCCTCATTAATTATTTGGTTACTCTGAGTTATAGTTTGCATAGGAAAGGCAGATATAAATTCTTGATTTTTTCTCCTTATCAGTTTTCAAAATAATGAGCTGGTCTCTACAGCCTCTAAAGTTGACCAATGAGGTTTTCATTTTAAGTATCATCATGAGCTTATAGATTTAAACATACTTGATGCATTTCAATCAATATAGATCTGTTGAATGCATAAATAAATGGACAAAGACAAGTTTAGAACTTTCTATAAGTTTATTTTGTTTTTTTCCCCAGACTTTATAGTTCCCAATTTTATAGTCTATTCTTTTTAGTGTTGCCCCACCCACTTGGCCATTGTGTGATTTTGTTCTAGGGTTAATTCAATTCCTTGAATATTTTCTTAGCACTCTGGGATTTTACTGAACAAGTACAACATGGACCCTGCTTTCAGGGATACTCTTATTCATCTGCTACTGATCAAAACTGTTTCAGTTAGATCTTGACTCACTTCATTATCAAAACCCACTGATGTGTTTCCCACCTGGGAAGGCACTGGTCACTGGCCCAGAGGCACTGACCTAGGCCTGGCTGTGCCTTGGCGTTGGGCCAATCACCTCCCCTCTGGGTCTCAGTTTCCCCATCTGAACATAAAGGGATGACACCAGATCATCACTAAGGTTCTTTGCAACACTTACATTTTGGGTAGATCTTCCTCCTCCCCTTCTGCGCTTGACCATGAGGTAAAGGTGAGGTAACAGCATCAGAGGGGCCATCAAGGCCACAGTGGGATGGGAGAAGAGGAGGGAGGACTGGACATTCCTAGGTGAGAGCCACCACACGTTATTCAGCCAGCTGCTCAAAAGGAGCCATTCTGGAATACGTCAGCCATCGTGTGTGTGGTTTTCTTTAACCACTTTCTGGGGTTTGGTGGGGATCAGGAGGTACCCAGCGGGTTAGGAAAGATTTCTGGGAGTGTTTAGTGGCCTCTGAAGCAGGAAAACAGGTGCTGGATGCAGGAAGCTGTTTTCAGTGTATAGGCCCTCAAGCATGGAGAGCTGATGCTCTCCAGAAAGTGATTAAGTAAAACCCAGTTGTGGCTGCTCCCTGCCTTCAGTTCATCTGTGCCACCTGTCGTGGCTGCCCTCCCTGGAGGCAGAGGCAGCCTGGCCAGCCACCCTGGCAGCACTGCCTGTCTGGGAATTCAGACATACAGAGTGCCAGAGTTCTATGGCATTTTCCTTTTGTCCGCCACAGGGTTAGATTGCATGAGAATCGATGCGGCCCTCTGTGAGCTTTCTGATTAGCAGGCTTGCTGCTGAGTTGTTGTCTGCATCCCCACCTTCCAACCACAGGACCCATACTTCCCCATCTTTACCGGCATGTGACCCAAGTCCCAGAGAGAAAATCAGTTTATCTGAAGCTTGCATGAACCTGATGAAGAATCTAGTGATGATGGAATGTTTCTTTCTCCTGACTCCTGACACTAGCTGCCAATAGCTAGTGGTCCCTGGGGCTTTATGCCCCCTCCAGGACAGAGCTTGGCTAATAATGGGGTGTGGTAACTTACAGGGCATCATCCGTAGCTCCTCTCACTGACTGCATGAAGCTCCCATCCCACCGCCACCCATCACCCTCACACTTCTCCTCTGCTAATTCTTTTATTTTTAATGTGGTAAAATATATGTTGTTGTTAGGTGCTGTCAAGACGTTTTCAACTCACAGCAACCCTATGTACAGCAGAACAAAACATTGCCCGATCCTGCACCATCCTCACAATCATTGCTGTTTGAGCCCATCGTTATAGCCACTGTGTCAGTCTGAGGGTCTTCCTCTTTTTTGCTGATCCTCTACTTTACCAAGCATGATGTTCTTCTCCAGGGACTGGTCCCTCCTGATAACATGTCCAAAGTATGTGAGACATAGTCTCGCCATCCTTGCATCTAATGAGCATTCTGGCTGTACTTCTTCCGAGACAGATTTGTTTGTTCTTCTGTCAGTCATAGTATATTCAGTGTTCTTCACGAACACCATAATTCAAAAGCATCAGTTCTCCTTTGGTCTTCCTTATTCATCGTCCAGCTTTCGCATGAGTATGAGGCAATTGAAAATATCATGGCTTGGGTCAGGCGCACCTTAGTCCTCAAGGTGACGTCTTTACTTTTTAACATTTTAAAGAACTCTTCTGCAGATTTTCCAGTGCAATACATCTTTTGATTTCTTGCCTGCTGCTTGTGGATTGTGGATCCAAGTAAAATGAAATCCTTGACAACTTCAGTCTTTTCTCCATTTATCATGATGTTGCTTATATATATATAACATAAAATTTGCCATTTTAACCACTTTTAGGTGTACAATTGTGTGGCATTAATCACATGGATGATGTTGTGCAACCATCAGCAGTATTTGTTTCCAAAACATTTTGATTACCCCAAACTAAAACTCTGTACCCACTGAGCAATAACATCCCATCACCTACCGTTTTAGCCTATGGTAACCACCAGTCTACTTTGTGTGTCTATGCATTTGCCTATTCTTGATAGTTCATATAAGTGAGATCATACAATATTTGTCCCTTTGTGTCTGGTCTGTTTCACTCAACCTAATATTTTCAAGGTTCATCCATGTCATAGCATGTATTAGGACTTCATTTCTCTTTATAGCTGAGTAATATTCTATCATATGTGTACACCACATTTTGTTTATCCATTCTTCTGTTGATGGACACTTGGGTTGTTTCCACATTTGGCTGTTGTGAATAACACTGCAGTGAACTTTGGAGTACTTGCTCATTCTTGCTGAGTGTAAGTAGTAGATAGGTCACGCTAAGGAAGAGCGGGTATGCTCTTCATCGTGCAGGGGCTGGCATGGTGAGGAGTCCCAGACCTTTCTCTTTGGCACTTTGTAGGTGGTGTAGGCCTCTCTCCTATTCTAGGCAGCAGGGGGATGAGTGAACTGTCGGAATCATATTGGTGGATGGAAATCATCCTGAGAGGTGGGTTTCTGATATCCATTTAGAAGTAAGGGAGGGAGAAAATTAGCTATCTGTCAGCTGCTAACCAAAAAGGTCAGCAGTTCAAATCTACCAGCTGCTCCTTGGAAACCCTATAGGGTAGTTCTACTCTGTCCTGCAGGATCACTATGAGTTGGAATCGACTCAACAGCAATGGGTACATGTGTTAAAAAAAAAAAAAACTTAGACTCTTAACCTCACACCACCCACAAAATTAACTCAGAATGGTCATATACTTAAATGGAATAGCTAAAACTATAAAACTTCTAGAAGAAAGCACAGGAAAAAATTCTTGTGACCTTGGGGCAAAGATTTCTTAGATATAAAAGCAAAAACACAATCATAAGAGAAAGAATTGATAAATGGATTTCATCAAAATTAAAAGGTTTGCTCTTTAAAAGGCACCATTAAGAACATTAAAAGACATAGCATAGACTGGGAGAAAATATTTGCAAATCATATATCTGATAAAGGGCTTGTATCCAGAATATATAAAGAACTCTTACAACTTATTAGAAAGAAGACAAACAACTCAAATTAAAAATGAGCAAAAGATTTGACTAGATGTTTCACCAAAAGAAGATACACAAATGACTAATATCCACATGAAAAGATGTTCAACATCATTAGTTTGTAGGGAAATTTGAATTAAAACAACAATGTGATGCCATTATACACTTACTAGAATGGCTATAATTTTAAAAGCTGATGATACCAAGTGTTGGCAAGGATGTGGAGAACTGGAACCTTATACATTACTGGTTGGAATGTAAAATGGTACAGCCACTTTGAAAACAGTTTGACGGCTTCTAAAGAAGTTAAACAGAGTTACCATATGACCTAGCAATTATACTCCTAGGTATATACCCAAGGGAATGAAAACATATGTCCACACAAAAACTTTCTTTTTTTTTTCTTTCTATAAAGATGTGGGAAGGCCTGGAAGAGCAAAGACAGAAGGGGAGAAGTGGACGGGCAAAAGCTACTACTGCTTGAGTCCATGAGCCCACAATCGAGTAATTGTTCTTTTCAGTATTTCTTAATCTAAATTTAAGTAATTGAATTTTTGAATCAAAATCAAAATTTGACTCAATATTTGATACTGACAAATATATAAATAATTAAGCCTGGGAAAGGCTATTTGATGGTGGTTCCAAGTGCAAACTTTGAAATCTGGACTCCACCAATTATTAGGTATGTGACTCTGGGCAGGTTTTCTCAATTGGTGATTAGAGAGAACAGGACCTACCTCAAAGGGTTGTTGTGAGAACTAAATAAGATAAAGTGTGTAAAGAGCTTAACCAGGGCTTCCAACCAGTTCTTTCCAGTTCGACTGCCTGCTGAGAATTTGCCTTTCCACCCCAGATATACTGAATCAGAATCTACACCTTAACAGGATCCCCAGGTGATCCTTATGTATAATTTGCCTTTCCATCCCAGATATACTGAACCAGAATCTACAACTTAACAAGATCCCTGGGTGATTCTTATCACCCCAGATATACTGAATCAGAATCTACATTTTAACAAATCTCCAGGTGATTCTTATCACTCCAGATATACTGAATCAGAATCTACATTTTAACAAGATCTCCAGGTGATTTTTTTTTTAATTGTGCTTTAGGTGAAAGTTCACAGCTCAAGTTAATTTCTCATGCAGAAGTTTATACACATAGTGTTATGTGACATTGGCTGCAATCCCTATAATGTGACAGCACACTCCCCCTTACCACTATGGGTTTCTTGTGTCCATTCAACCAGTTCCTGTCTCTTCCTGCCTTCTCATCCTGCCTCCGAACAGGAGCTGCCCATTTGGTCTCACGTACTTGCTTGAACTAAGAAGCACATGCTTCATGATTATTTATGTTTTATAGTCCAGTCTAATCTTTGTCTGAAGAGTGGGCTTTGGGAATAGTTTTAGTTCTGAGTTAACAGAGTGTCCAGGGGCCATGGCCTTGGGAGTTCCTTCAGTCTCAGTCAAACCATTAAGTCTGGTCTTTTTACGTGAATTTGACTTCTGCTCCACACTTTTGTCCTGCTCTGTCAGGAACTTTCTGTTGTGTTCCCTGTCAGGGCAGTCATTGATGGTAGCCAGGCACCATATAGTTCTTCTGGTCGCAGGCTGATGGAGTCTCTAGTTTGTGTGGCCCTTTTGTCTCTTGGGCTCATATTTTCCTCATGTCTTTGGTGTTCTACATTCTCCTTCACACAAAAACTTTTATGCAAATGTTGATTCCAACATTATTCATAATAGCCAAAAGGTGGAAACAACCTAAATGTCCACCAACTAGTGAATAGATAAAATGTGTTATATGCACAGTATAGAATATGATTTGGGAATTTAAAAAAATGCTATAATGTGGATGAACCTCGAAAACATTATGCTAAGTGAAAGAAACCAGATGTAAAGGAATGACTTCATGACATATCCAGAAGAGGTCAATCTATAGAAATAGGGTTGAGGTGGGAGCAGGTATTGGCTGCAAATAGGCATAAGGGAAATTTTGGGGGGCGATGGAAGCGTTCAAAAATTGGATTATGATGATATTTGCACAACTCTATAAATTTACTTAAAATCATTGGATGAATCATTACAATGAGTGAATTTTATGGTATATAATTCAGACCCCCACAAAGCTGTGAAGAAAAGAGAGAGAGAAAGAAAGAAAAAAAGAAAAGAGAGAGGTAGATTCCAGAATGTACTTTTTCAAAGGAACAACCTGGGAAAGGGAGAGAAGGGGACCTCTTGGGACAGCCTCAGCCTTCAGGGAAGGCTGCAGATCCCACCAGGTGCCTGCCACTGAGCAGTCCTGAGGCCCTGCACTTCCTCTGCGGGAGTGTAGTGCTAGGCAGCTCTGTAATTCAACCTGAAACCTCAGCCCACTAAACCCTGTTCCCAAGCTTGTTCTGTCTTCCTCCCTCACCCAGCATAGATGCTGTATTAGTTTCCTATTGATGTTGTAACAAGTAACCACAAACTTGATGGCTTAAAACAATAGAAATTTATTCTTTCTCAATTCTGGAGGCCAAAAGTCCAAAATCAGTATCACTGGCTAACATCAAGGGTTAGTAAGGCTGTTCTCCCTCCGGAGGCCCTGTTGTTGTGTTGTTGTTAGGTGCTATCCAGTCAGTTCCAACTCATAGAGACCCTATAGGACAGAGTAGAACTGCCCCATAGGGTTTCCAAGGAGTAGCTGGTGGATTTGAACTGCCAACCTTTTGTTTAGCAGCCACGCTCTTAACCACTATACTACCAGGTCTCCCCAGAGGCCCTAGGGGAGAATTACTTTCCTTGCTTCCTCCGGCTTCTGGTGGCTGCCAACTTTCATTAGCTTGTAGCCACATCATTCCAATCTTCAAGGCCAACATCTTCAAATTGCTCTCTGTTCTGTCTTTATATCACTTCTCCTCTGTGTATATCAAATCGCCCTCTGCGTCTCTGTTATAAAGACACTTGTGATGGCATTTAGGGCCCACTTTGCCCTTGGATTAGTCATTTTCTTCTGAGTATAAACCAGCTCCTCAGAACTTTGACCCCAATTTTGGAGTCCTGGTAACACAGTGGTTAAGAGCTTGCCTGCTAACCAAAAGGTCGGCAGTTCAAATCCACCAGCTGCTCCTTGGAAACCCTATGGGGCAGTTCTACTCTGTCCTATAGGTTTCCTATAAGTCGGAATCAACTTGATGGCAACATTTTTTTTGGCAGATGCTATAGAAAGCATGTTATAGGCATCAATTAATTTAATCTTCACAGAATCCTTTGAAGTAGGTGCTATTATTATCATCCACTTTGGAGATGAAGGAACTGAGGGCCAGAGGGTGAAGTAAGTTATCGAAGGTTTGAAAAGCAATCAGCAGCAGAGCCTGGATTACAGTCCCAGCAGTTGGTCTCCAGTTCCTGCCTTCCCCCATGCTCTTTCTAAGAGTGGGTTTGAAGGAGTGAGAAGCCAGACAATGTGTGTAAAGCACCTTGAGTATGCCTAGTACATAGTAAGTGCTCAATAAATGGTAGTTATAATTTTGATGATAGCCTTAGACAAAGAAGCAAATTTGATAGAGTGGAGTCAGACATCCCTGAGGTCAAATCCAGGCTTTATGATGTTGAACAAATGAGCAAGAGAAGGCTGGAGGCCTTCAAGACAAGATCATCCACTGAGCCCAGCATAGAGAAGAGAGTAGAAAGGATGAGGGGAAGGAATGGCATGCCCTGGGAGGGAGGAGAAGGATGGGTCCTCTAGGGAAGAGTCTTCAGAGCCCAAGGGGCCTGAGGCTGCCTATTTCCTGGAGGGAATGGAGCTGGACTGAGTATGGCCTAGGGATCCTTCTCCCAAGCAAAGCTCACTAACCCCAGGTGGCAGCAAAAATCAGCTGCACATCTGGCTCCTACATTTATCTCTAAGGTGGAGATAGGTAAAAGCCTAGGCCAGCAACCCTATCCACTCTCTTGTCCCCTCTGGCCTGGGCACTGTCAATCCAGCACCTTCTCTGCCCCTCCAAGGGGGACTCATGCCTCCATCCAAATGGGACTCAAGCCTCCATCCACAAGGGGACCCATGCTACCCTCCAGATGGGACCCATACCTCCATCCAAATGGGGTCCATGCCTCTGTCCAAGGGTGGCTCATGACTTTGTCCAAAGGGATCCCATAACTCCATCCAAAGAGCCTCAAGTGAGGAGACTTCTGTCTGCTGCTGCCTTCACAAAATCTTTGATCCCAAGAGAGCACATGTTCTAACAGGCTCTGCCCCAGAGTCCCATGTGAGAGGGGACCTCAATCAGCTTCCCACCTCCTGGAGCACAGCCATTCATTTAGATAGTGATGGTGGAGAGCTGGGCCTTGGCAGAGCAGTCCTGAACTCCCTCAGGGCCCTTCTCCTTCCCTTTCCTTTAGCTTAATTGTTATTCGAAAGGCCTCCTTATGGAAATTACAAAATAATGGCTTTTCAATTTGTCCATGTGTGGCTGTGTGTAAGCTCACTGCCGTTCACCACGTACCCTCTCTTGGAGGCACTGCAGTGGGATCCTGGAACATCGCTTCCTCATCATTGCAGCTTTGCATCCCTCCTCTGCCCTCCCTCTTGTCCTGTGGTCCATCATTCCAGCTATCCCTCTTCTCCAAGGTGTGGGGGGCAACATGGAGTATCTGAGTAGAAATCGCCATTCTGACCCCATCTACATATGTCCAGACGGGCACAGGACCGATGAGGGTTCCAGAATTTCCACACAGAGGGTGCTTAGGGGCATCCCCTGGCTGGAAGAGAAGGCATGAAGCTGCTTCTATATAGCAAGCACACTATTTTAATAGATATCCTGTTATTTGGGGTGGCTTTAGAAGCTGGTAGAGATAATGAGGGATGGGCTAAGGTTCCACAATGCCCCTTGGTATTGTCACTGTGACAACTCTGCCTCTCTGGCTTGTACTATTCCCCCAGGTTGGGAAGTCACTTGTAAGACTGGGAAAGGGCAAAGAGTGCATGGGGGGTGGGGAAGAAGAGCTACTGCAAAGCATGGTCCAAGTGTGATGCTTTGAGCAGGGGGAAATCTAGGGACCAGAAGGAGGCTTAATGGCAGAGGTGGAGTGGCCATGGACCAGATTTCAGAAGGGAAAGGCAGGTCAGGGGAGAAAGTGGAGGGGGCAAGAGGAGAAATGAGCAGAATCATCCTGCCTAAAACCCAAAACTCTCGTCATGAAGTATAAGGTTAATCAGATTATTTCAAAAGGAAAATTGTTCCTGGGGAGAGCTAAGCCTCTTTCCATTCAGGGGTGAATGACTTTAATCAAATCCTCTGACACTTGGGGTGGGGCAAAGGTGAGACCTTCAGAGGTCATTGTTTTGGACAGTCTGAGGATAGTGTGGTCCTAGGAAAGAAAGGGAGGTAGCAGATGTGAGAGTGCCTCAGGAAGGCGGGTGGTGGCAGTGGGACAACCTATAGGGTTTCGGTGCCAATGAAAATAGCTGGATGTCATGGTCAGAAGCTCAAACCCCACTTTCCTAAACTTAGATCAGGCTCAGGAGTATACAGAGCTAGGTTGAACTTTGATTCATTCACTTACAGCTGTAGGACTTAGGATGAGCTACTTAACCTCTCTGTACCTTGGTTTCCTCATCTTTTAAAAGGTGTAAGGACTATACCTACCTCATAGGGTATAGTGGTGGGACAAATGTGGCTTAACCCTTAGCACAGTACCTCTCCCACAGCAAGTCCTCGCCCATGGTTATTTGTTGTTCCTATTTTGTGCGGTTATTGTGTTGCTTTGAGCACTGAGTAATATAATTTCTCTATGGCCACTAGCACAGTGCCTGGCTCATGACCACTGTGTATTCAGCATTGACTGTTGCTTCCTCTTACAGCTCTTACAGACATCTTCCATTCCAAATCTCCTCCCATCTTCATTGAGAGAAGTGAGGTGGAGGGCAGGGAGGTAAGGAGGAAGGGGGAAGAGGAGAAGTGCCTAGGGTCCCACCTTCTCCCTCCCCTCTCTCATGAGCAGAGTGCATGAAATCTTGGAAGAATTTCATGTTCCTGGAACCTTTGAATTGCTCCTCACAAATTCTCAGAATATGTGGCATAAATGTGGCCTTTGCGAAAAATTATTTTAACCTATTTTTGAAAACAGTTGTGTGTTAAGTGTTTATGTGGAGGAGTGGGGAGGAGTTATATAGAAATATTCCAAGTATTTCCAGTAGGATCAGATTTGATATAGAAATGTAGGTGCTTACAAAATTCTTGGAAGGGCTAGAGTGACAAAGTTCAGGCTAGGCCACTGAGCACTGTCAGGTTGGCCACTAATTCTCCTTGCTGGTGATGGTCACAGCTGCCTGTAGCACTGAGGCAGGTAATGCATAGGGAAACACCTGAAGGTCACTGCAAAACTTCATGGCTGCCAAAGCCCACGGGCTACCACCACCACCACCTCCACTGCTTGAGGAGCTGCATTGCAGCTCCTGCTTCCCTTCTCCTTCCAGAGTCTGCCTGGAAGGCCTATTGTTGGTGGGCTCCAATCCAGAACCCTACTGGCAGACATTCTGGGAAATGTAGTTCTCATGCTTCCAGTCCCCATGAACCTGACTTTCCAAAAGAAAATACGACTGGCAGAGGGAGGGGGGAGGAGAAGGGACTGTTAACCACTTTAAGACCCAAAAGGCCAAGTTCGTGAAAGCAGAGGCAGGGCCAACATCAAGATAACAGGAGGGCCCAGCAAGCACCACCATTTTGCAGTAAGCAGAGAGCTGGGAGGCCTCCCTAGGAGGCAGATGGAACAGCAACAGGAGTAGGGAGATCCCAGTGGAAGGCCCAGGCTGGGAGGCAAGAAATGCAGGCTCTCCCCAGCAGGGGTGATGGGCAGCGTAGGCTTGATTGATAGAGTTAAAGGAAATCCTGTTTTGCCCCTCAATGGACCCCTAGAACAGAGTCAGGACCAAGAGAAGAGCCTGGGACAACCACGGGTTCAGTGTGAGGATTGCAGAATCGCCATGGATGGACATGAGAGTCAACAAGCCAATGCAGATATAAGGGGAATCTTATAATTGATTCAATTCAACAAGTACCTGAAGCAGTCACTTGGATTGGGCCAGACCTTGTGCACAGAGGGGCACAGGTGATGAAGGTACAGCCTGTGCTCTCAGAAGCATCCAGGTTAGGGGGAGAGACCAGATGATGATGATGATGGTGGAGAGAAGGGAGAGGAGGAAGAATGTGAGCTAATTCTTTTGAAGGTTTATTATACAAATCACTTTACATGAATTATAACATTTAATCTCCAATAGCTGTATGAGGTAGATACCATTATTATTCCTATTTTACAGATGGGGAGCCTGAGGCTTAGCGAGGTTAGTGACCTGCCTGTGGTCACACAGCTGGTAAGAGGTGGAGCCAAGATCTATACACCTGGCTCCTTGACTGTGTATCCTGTCTTCTCCACGTAACTATAATGCAAGACAGACAATGTTGAGGATGACAGGATGCAAATGCATGGATGTGTTCTGGAAGGAGACATTCATGCCAACTGGGAAATGAGGGGTACTTTCATAGACAAGGTGGATTGTGAGCTAAGCCTTAGGAATGGGACACATTTCAGGGTTAGAGATGGGTGAGAAGGGCACTCCACATAGATGAATCAGTGTTAGCAAACGTGATGATGGTCAGAAGAGTCATATAGCTGGGGGAGGGGAGAGAATCTGAGCTCTTAAAAGTGTGTCTTGCCTGTACCCAATCATTCACCCATTCAACACAAGCATGTGAACACTATTTAGGTGCTGGCAGGCAGAGAGGCACAGGGTACTGGGAGCAGGTTGGCAGGGGAGGCAGGCAAACAGACAGTCATATCAGTGTGGGTAGTTTTGCAGTTGAGGCACTTACAGTTTAGAGCTGGTGCAGAGCAGAGTGCTTCGAGGAGGCGGGGGCCCTGAGCAGTTCTGGCACATGGTGGGTGGCTACTCAGGCAGCCAGGAGTGAGTGAGCAGAGGAAGCTGGAGAGCCACGTCTGGGTATGTTCATGGGGTGGTCAGGCCTCTATTTGCCCAGAGCTCCAGCCACGCTGGGAAGACAGGGACAGGGAGTGGCTGAAGGAGGGAGAAGTTGGAGGTGAACTGGGCCCAGTGATCCTGAGGGGCTGTGGAAAAGCCAGGTCAGGCACTGGGCTTTGTTGTCAAGGCAGGGGGCGTTCCATCAGATTGGTGTTATGGGGAGATCTCTCTGCAAGTATATAGAAGAGGGAGGTAAATGGTGGTCAGGGAGTTAGGATGATGGTAACATGACGAGGGCCTGAACCGAGGGGCAGGGCAGAAATAAGGGGGATATGACAGTAACTCAAATGGAGCTCAATAGCTCAATAGCTCAGTAGCTCAAATAGAATGGAGAGATGACAGTGTGGTCACAACTGGTTGTGGAGGAGGGAGGAAGGGTTAAGGAAACAACAGGGGCCATTTGCCTATGAGCATCCACAGAAAGATATCCTCTAGACAGAGGCTAAAAATACAGAAGAGAGGATGAAACCATTAAGGCCAGGATCCGATCCCAGTAGAAATGGTAGGAAGCTGCACCATAGGGTTTCCAAGGCTGAGAGTAAGGTGTGTCTTTGGCAGAGGGGGTGATGAGGAGGATACATCTCCATCACAGGAGCACCTTCTCTGGAGCTTGAGGAAGGGCAGGTGGGAGGTGACAGGGTTCCCATCTGCTGTTCTCATCTTCCTCTAACGGAGCTTTGGATTGTGTGTGTAGTAGGCAGGCACTGTGCTGCGTGCATCACGTCAATTAAAGCCTACACATTAAACTATAATAATAATAAAGGCCAAATGACTCCATCACATGTTCTTTCCCTCTTACTCCATCCTTCGCTTCCCAGGAGGCCTGAGTAGTAGTTGAGCCCTGGTCTCCGTGAGGCTCCAGTTGGCCCCGGGGCCCCTCACTGCCCATGAGTAGGTGTTGTAGGAGCTCACTGGTACCCACACAGGGGTGTGTGTTGTGGCAGCATGGTGAAGCCACTGTCTAGGCAGTGAGTATGCCCCTCCCTCTTCCCTTTTCAGGAATATCTATATTTTATAAAGATAGATATATAAAAATATATGTATTTTAACTTTGAGATATACTGAGGAAATGAAATAAAAGGAGAGGAGAGAGAGAGAAAGAGAAACCAAAGTGTCTTTAATTTGAATGCCTTTTTCCCACGTGAAGAAGTGACAGTTCATTGCAAAATATTTATCTTCATTATGGTTGTTCATTATCGATGGATAAGCCCTGCAGACTAATAGGAAAATCTCTCCAGGAGGCTGGAATCTAGATGAGCTGAGTTTCCACCTTGCCTTTGACATGCTGGGTGGGCACGGCCTTTAATTTCATGGTGCCCAGTTTACCCATCAACACAGCCTGAAAAACAGTGTTCATGGCAAGAGTAGCCTCGCAGAGCTGGGAGAGGTCTTCGAGACCAGCGTGTGAGCTCCTTGTAGCATAGACTGCATCTTGCTGACCTTTATATCATACAGGAGCCTTGTTTAATAAATGTGTGTGCTGATTGTCTGGATGATGGAATGAATGAATGAATCAGAGAGCCAAAGTGTGTTATAGGGATAGGTGGATCAATGAATCTAATCTATTCATTTCATCAAGGAAGCAAGTGTGGTCCAGAGAGGGTGAGTTATGCTCTTTCATGCTCTTTAACTGCAGAGCTAGTCTGAGGTTCAGCTTTCTCATTTCCAGGGCCACTCTGTGGTTCCAGAGTCCTTAGGTGATGCAAATGGTTAATGCGTTCAGCTACTAACTGAACAGTCAGAGGTTCCAGTCAACCCAGAGGCCCCTCAGAAGAAAGGCCTAGTGACCTACTTCTGAAAAATAGCCATTGAAAACCCTATGGATCACAGTTTTACTCTGACACACCTGGGGTCGCCATGAGTCAAGATTCACTCAGTGGCAACTGGTTTTCTTTTTTCTCTGTGGTTCCACTCAGCCACTGTCAGTCCCTTCTACTGCGAGATGTTGCAGAACACAAATGAGAATATACACAGTTATTTTTTGATATTTAGAATGAAAGGGGTTTACAAAAACATCAAAATATCATTTATCATGATGGAAATTCAAGAGGCCCAGGTAAACAGCCTGGAGTGCCGTAATTAACATTAAAATCAAGCTGTGGTGGGTTGAATACCAAACAAACCAAACCCATTGCCATCTAGTCAAGTCTGACTCATAGCGACCTTACATGACAGAGTAGAACTATCAGTAGGGTTTTCAAGGCTGTAATCTTTATGGATGCAGACTGCCACATCTTCGTCCTGCGGAGTGTCTTGTGGGTTTGAACTGCTGACCTTTCAGTTAGCCGGTGAGCATTTAACCACTGCACCACTAGGGCTGCTTGTGGGGTGAATAAAAAAGAAAAAGAAAAAAAAAACATTGCCTTCAAGTTGATTCCGACACATAGTAACCCTATACGACAGAGTGAACTACCCCATAGGGTTTCCAAGGAACAGCTGGTGGATTCGAACTGCTGACCTTTTGGTTAGTAGCCTGAGCTCTTAGCCACCATGCCCCACTGACCCCCAAAAAGATATGTTGAAGTCCTAACCCCTAGTACCTGTAAATGTCACCTTATTTGGAAATAGGGTCTTTGCAGATGTCATCAAGCTAAGATGAGGACATACTGGATTAAGATGGGCCCTAACCCAATTATTGGTTATAAAAAAGAGGGAAATTTGGATACAGACATAGGGGAGAGGGCCATGTGAAGATGGAGGCGTAGATTGAAATGATGCAGCTGCAAGCCAAGGAATGCTAAGGATTAGGACAGCAACCAGCAGAAGTGAGGAGAAAGGCAAGGAAATATCCTTGCCTTCAGAGAGAGCCTTCAGAGAGAGCATGGCCCTGCCTACACCTTGATTTTGGACAACTAGCCACCAGAACCAGGAGAGAATAAGTTTCTGTTATTTTTTAAGCCACCCAGTTTGTGGTAATTTGTTTTGCAGCCCAGGAAACTAATATACAGGCCTTGTATGTATCTGAAGGAGCCTGGCGGTGCAGTGATTAAAGTGCTAGACTGCCAAGCAAAACATTGGCAGTTGGAACCCACTAGCTGCTCCACAAGAGAAAGATGTGGTAGTCTGCTTCCATAAAGATTACAGCCTTGGAAACCCTATGTGGCAGTTATACTCTATCCTATAGGGTCACTATGAGTGGAAATCGACTCGACAGCAACAGGTTTTGGGTTTTTTTTGTAGGTGTTCACCAATAAACAACAAAAGTGAGGGAGCTATTCTTCCCTTCTCCCCATTTCACAGATGAGTCCAAAGAAGTTCACAGAGGCTATGATCATGGCCTCACAGTTAGTAAGGTTTAGGAACTGGTTCTGGAACCCAGGTGGTTTAAGTCAAAGCTCAGGGTGAATTTTGCTGCTCCCCACTGCCTCCTATAACATTCTGGAACCACCAGCTTTCACCCTTGCAAACCCACACCAGTGCAGCCTGAGCAGGCTTGGTCCAGGGCTTAGCTGTGTTCTCTGATGGACTTGTCAGTTGATTAACGCAAGGAGGAACTGAGAACAGCCCTGACTTTGAAGAATTCCTAGAGGGAAGCTGAGTGTGTCTTCCCAAGCTCATTACCTGGTCTCAGAAATTTGTAGCCACACCTCATAAATTGGTAAGTTGTGACATTTCACTGTTGGCTTTCAGGAGACTCCAGGCGTGATTCAGAGTTCCTGAGCGCAGATTTGCAGTCTGTGCTAAGGTACGGGAAGCTTCTGGAGGGGCTTTATGAGTTGTTTCATTCCCAACACTGGAATCACCCACCTTGGGGCCCAGGTTTATGGCTCTGAGATTGAAAAGACGCTGAGGAAGGGAGACTGGTCCTGGTTTTTTATTGTGCCTGCCTTGAATGGAATCTGCTCATCTGGGCAAAATACTATCACAGATGTCTGACGCAGCAGCTCGTCCTGTCCTGGGGACCCTGTGCCTCTCAGCATGTTCCATGCTCCTAGCACACACTCCTCCCAGCAACGAGTTGCCCTGGCCTTGCCCTCCCTGCCTCTGTCTCCCCCAGGTGACTGTTATCCCCTGCCACACATCCATCTCAGCGTATTATTAATACCACCTCTGTCTGAAACCACTTCCCTTCCAGGGAGTACTGTGGGTAAGAAATGATGGTCTTGAATCATTTCTTAAGTGACCAGCCCTGAAATCATTTTAGTTCCATACACACAAATTAAATCATAAATCTACACTGCGCCCTGGGAAAGACTGAAGTGCAGCCCTGATTAAGAGCAAAGAGGAAAGGAATCATCATATGCCAGGTGGGAAGGCCAGGGCCTTGGAGAGAAGGGACAGGCTTCCCTACTCACTCCCCTTTTGCAGAAGGGGCCTTTTGCATTTCTGTTGTTCTGCTCTGGGCAAAAGGGGTCCCAGCGAATGTAGACAAGTATGTTAAGGGCATTAGGAGACCACCCATCTCAGGGTTAGGAACACTAGGCAGCCCCAGGAACTCCCCATTTGTGGCATGAATAATGCTCTTTGCAGCCTCTCTCCAGGAACTTCAACTGGAAGAGGTGTTAGCTCCACCAGTGGCTACAGCAGCCCCACCCAGGGATGGGCCCCCAACACTCAACCACCCAGAATCATCCAGCCCCAAGAAGTTCTTTGATTATCTCTGAGAAGTCAGAAGGAGGAAGACAGAAAGGATAACTGGGAAGGGGAGGAACTCATCTGGAGAGACCCAATATCAGGGGGAGATGTTCCTGAAACGTATCCATGATTCTTAGTTATTCTAAGACTCAGTTTAATATCCTATCCCTCTCCAAGACTAATTCTAACCCATTTGGAACACCTGATCCCTCTCCCCAAGAAGACAGTCTTCTGCTTCATTAGGTTGGTGATGGGCATACAGCAAGCTGCCAAACATCCTTGATTCTTTCTCAACATCTTGCCTTTTCACGTTCTGTTTACCCTGCTTGTAATACCCTCCTTCATTTTATCTACCTAGAAAACTCCTGTTCAAGCTTCAAAACCCAGATCAGCTATTACCTCCTCCAGGGGGTCTTCCCTTTGTAATATATAGAGAGGACTACCTCCTCTCGCCTTACTCCTATACATGCTTCTCCTTTCACATTCATCATGCTGTTTTATAATTATTGTTAGCATCTGATTCTTCCACAAGGCTTTGAGTTTCTTGAGAATGGGAACTTAGCTTACTCCACTTTGTATCTCCAGTAGCCGGTCCAGGGCCTGATATTTAAGGGGTGATGTTTCTAAAGCTGTATAGTCAAGTGATTAGAGCCTCAGAGTGGAGAGCTGCTTCACATCTTTCGTTTGCTTCCAACATGCTTTGTTTCTTTGTGTAAGTCACTCACTTCTGAGATGAGAATCTGAGTTTCTACCTGTGCAAAATGGAAAAATAAAACCAATGCCTTCACAATTTCAAAAACCTACAAAGAAGATGAATTGGAGTGTGGGTTGGTGGGGGGAATGTGTCAAAACCCTTTAGCTCCTTGAAAAATTCCATTAGAAAGTCAAGGTCTTGGTATTGCAATTATTATTTGATGCCCAAATGGTGAGAGTGCTTCCAGAAATGTTCTTTGCTTGATGAACCAATACATTTTCAGCCCCCACTGATGAATTTGGGAATCGAATACCTGTCATATCAAGATAATTGACACATCTTGGTGAAGTGCTTACATTCCTCTGATGAAATTCTGGATTCTTATTGCGAGCGAGGAGAAAGACATGTTACATGGGAGCAATATTGTTTTATGGACTTTTATCTTGGTTATTAACAAAATGAGTGTTACGTGTAGAAATGGTAAAAGGGGAATTCAATAATGAAGTTTCATAGGATTATAATGCTTATTAGCCTGATGATGATGAAATTCAAACTTAAATACATGTGGTTTCCTTGGCATTCACTCTTTTGGCCCCCTAATGTTGAAGGACAGCAGGCTGGCTACTTCTGCTCTAACATCCCACCCTGAAGTTATCTGGGAAGTGAGCATACAAGTGGCAGGCTCCTCTAGTGTATCCAGTCTGGTATGTGAGTAACCAAAAACCAAACCAGTTGCCGTCAACTTGATTCCAACTCATGGCAATCCCCTGTATGTCGGAGTAGAACTGTGCTCCATAAGGTTTTCAGTGGCTGATTTTTTGTAAGTAAATCACCAGGCCTTTCTTCTAAGCACTTCTGGGTGGACTCAAACCTCCAGCTTTTCAGTTAGCAGTGAGCACATTAACTGTTTGCACCACTCAAGCCCTCTCGGGATGTCAGTAAATAATATTAATTATAGGTGCCCCTGTGTCATGTAAATAGCAAACATTTTATTTTCTAGGAAGCTGGCACCCACTAGAGGAGGGAGCAGTTAGTGTCAGTGAACACTCAGCCCACCCTTCTGCCTAGCTGTCCAAGTGTCCTCTGGAAAACGCAGCCAGGCCCACCAGCAGCGATGCTCTCTTCATTTCCCTCTGCCCACCGGAAGCCACCGGGAGGAAGAATTTGCCTTTCAGAGCAGACCTTGCAGAATACCCAGCAACCACATCCATACATCACATTTTTACATCTGGTCAGGAATTAAGGCAGGCAGGGACTCAGAGGAACTCAGAGCTAGCATATGACATAGACCATATATTTTTTTCTCCCTTTGGAGTCAGGGAAACTAGGGCAAGATGCCCTCAGTGAGCAGAAAGGAAATACATCTCATTCCTTTCCTGAGCCTCTCATCTGAACTCATGTGCACTTGAACTTAGGAGTTTTTGAGCATGAGTGCATTTGCCCATAAAAATAGAAGCCTCCTCCCCTCCCCCGTGTATAACTTGCCATAGTAATTAACTGGAAAGGACATCAGCTTTAAAGCCAGACAGACTGGATTTTGAATTCTACTGCTGCCACCTAATAGCTGTGATATCTTGGGCAAGTCATTTTGCCTCTCTGAGTCTCAATGTCCCTGTCAGTGAAATGGGAATGATAATATCTTCCTTACATAGTTTGTGTGTGTTAGGATTACATTTGTTTATGAGAAACAGAAAAAACTAAGATAATTCTAGTTTTAAAAATAGAGTTTTTGTTTATTTTTCTCTCATGTAAAATAAATCCAGGCTGGTATGGCACTCCATGGTATGGTGTCAGAGACCCAAGTACATTCTATCCTGTTGCTCTGACATCCTTAGCACACAGTTTCTACCTCATGGTCCAACATGACTGCTTGAGTTTCAGCCATCATGTTCACGTTCCAACCAGCAGAAAGCAAGAAGGGGAGAAGATCATTGCCCAGAAGTCACATATGATACTTCTGCTTATAAATTAGCGATTTAAGCCAATGCCCATGAGTATCAAACCTGGATGGGAGTGTCCCAAAGTATTCAGTTGACAAATGTTGACTTTGAAAAAGTAGAAAACATTAGCAAGGTGATGGCATGTTGTCTATAATGAACACATTTTAATTTTATGATAGAATAATATTATCAGCTATTTTTAATTGAGCAGATATTATGTGTCAGGTAGTGTACCAAACACTCTATATTTATTATCTCATTCAATCATCAAAATAGCCCTGTAAGGTAGGGACTGTTGTTAATCTATTTTTACAGATGAGGCAACTGAGGCTCAAAAAGTTTATATAATTTGCTTCAGTTGCCATGGTTATAAATCATGGAATCTGTAACTCTGAAGCTGGTATGCCTTCTCTGATGAAGTCATGCTGGCATAATTTGTGTTTACATGATACACCTAGTTTTTTTGTTGTTGTTGTTTCAAATAAATTTCCCTGGTACCAATGAAATATTATGGTTCGGAGTAGTCTCTGGAGTCAGGCAGCCTGTGTTCAATACCTGTGGGACCTTGGACAAGCTGCTGAACTCACTTGGGCCTTGGATTCCTAATGTGCAAAGTGGGAATATAGTAACATGTGACTCTTAGGGTAGTTGTGAGGATGAAATGAGACCATGCAGGTAAAACGCTGAGCAGGGTACCTGGCCCATGATAAAAGCTTATTTAAATGCTGGTCATTGCCATGTTTAATAAGACAATTGTTATAATATTGACACAGCTTTATGACACAGCTGTAACAGGTGGGGGCAGCTTGGCAACCCACAGACCTTGCTTTGGAAAGGTGGAGTGAAACTCATGGGATCCTGAGGGTGGGAGCGGCTGGCCCAACATCCCACCCTCTCCTGTGATCTACAGGACACACTGTTCTCTCATTTAATAAGCAACTTTTACTGGCGTGACCCCAAAGCCAGAGGGGTGAGGGAGGAAAGGGAGAGTAGGCAACCTCCTTCCTGGGCAGGAGAGGGACCAGCATAGTGCTTGCCCGTCCAGCTAAACTTCTGTCATTCCTTCAACCCTGTGCTTGGGGCCACCTCCCACTCAGGGCCCAGACTGTGTCCCACTCTTTCTTTAGGGGAAGTCCTTTCTCAAACTGGAGTTCCTGGCTTGCACAAATGGTTAAGTGCTCAGCTACTAACTCAGAGGTGCCTCAAAAGAAAGGCCTGGCAATCCACTTCCAGGAGATCACAGCCATTGAAGACCCTATGGAGTGCAGTTCTACCCTGAAACCCATGAGGTCGCCATGAGTTGTAATCAACTCAGTGACAACTGGCTTCTTCTCAAACTGCTTACAGTGCTTGCTGCCCTCCCCTAGGCCTTCCCCTGAGTCTGCACCTGCCACTCCTTCTCCAGCCCTCCCTGCTGCTCATGAAAGGCTTTCTGGCTCCCCCTCAGTGCACAGAGATCTAAGTGCTAAGTGCACCCTTAACACCTCTGATCTTTGCTGCAAGCTTCTCCCTTAATCATGTTTAACTGACAAACCTGAAGGCAGCTGGCCAAGCTAATGTTCTCCCAGGAAACTGCAAATAGGGAAGACTCAGAGCACTCTGGAAATTACTCTCAGCACCTGGGAGTAAGTGGTCACTCCAGAGAATATGACATCCGAGCCCTCCTTGGCCCTCCCTCGTTAGCTATCTCCCAGGTGCTCTGATTAGCAGCACCCACTGGGCCACTCACACGGCCCCCCGGGAGCACAGCCCCTAGCATTGGCCTCGCTCAGCTGCTCAGGAGGAGGGCTGCAGCAGCAGAGTACCACAAACTGGGTGACTTATAACATAGAAATTTATTATCTCGGTTCTGGAGGCTAGGAGTCCAAAATCAGAGTGTCGGTAGTGTTGATGGTTTCTGGAAGTTCTGAGGGACAATCTCATCCATGACTTTCTCCTAGCTTCTGGTGACGGCCGGCGATCCTTAGTGTCTCTTGTAGAAGTATCACTTCAAATCTCTGCCTGTCTCCACATGGTTGTCTTCCCTCTGTGTCTCGTCTCTTTTACGAGGACACCACTCATATTGGATTAGGACTCAGCCTACTCCAGTATGACCTCACATTAGCCTGACTGATAACATCTTCAAAGGCACTATTTGCAAATAAGGCCATATTCACAGATACTGGGGTTAGGACTTCAACGTATCTTTTTGGGGACACAATTCAATCTATAACAGAGGGTATTCTCCCTACTCCAGAACCTGTGGGCCCTATTTCTCAGCTTCAGAGCTAGTGAGGTCCTAAGCAAAAGTCATGGGTCAGACAAAATGGATTCTGCCAAATTTGTCTGCCTTCAGCCTTTTGTGTAAACCTCGTGCAAATGTTCTGCCTTGTCACATTCTCTCCTACTTGGGGAATCTTTTGGGATGGATGTAACCTTATTATTTCAGCACTGATTAATATTCATGGTTATTTCCCTTTTTCAGAGTTGTCTCTGGGCTTGCAAAGGGCTACATCCACTATTCCTGCAATTCAAGAACCGAGAGCAGGCAGAATAAACTCCCTAGGCAGGGGTGTGGCAGAGTCAATTAGACCTGTCTGTGATTCCCAACCTTGAACAGGCCACTTTTCTCTGACGTTTGGCAGGGGAGGTCATGCTGGTGACTGCACTGGCCACACTCTGGGCAGGCAGGCAGGGCCAGGGTACATGGGGATAAGGGCTTCTGCCCCTTATCTGTCAAGCCAGCTCCAGTAATTCCACTTAAGAAGTTCAGTCTCAAAGCTTTGGCTCTGTCATTACCACCCCCCACACACACACACATACACACAAAAATCATTTCTTTTGCTCACTTCTCCCACTTGAATGCTGTGTAATATTGTTATAGATTTATATGTTTACGACTTTCTGACCTAGGGAGAAGCTGGAAATTCCATTGCGCCCATTTCTACTCCTGGGTTTTTGTAAAGGTCACAGCAAGTTATTTTATCAAGTACACCACAGAAGGGGAAAAGTCTTAATCTTATGTTATACATATGCAGTACTTGACCTTCTCTCAAGACGCGGCACCTCTTAGCTACACTTACTTAAACATAATGCAACTCTTTCCGGATGCACACAGAGGGAATGATTAGGTGCCCTGGCATCTCAGCCAGAGAGGAGGTGTGTGGTGGGGCCAACCTAAAAGGTGAGGAGGAGAGAGGAAGAGGTGAGGCAGGAGGTGGGACGGGATGGGGTGAGCCTTGTAGGGCTGTAGCAGATTCATCTTGATGATTGGGGCACATAGGTAGGTGGAGGGAACACTGGCACTGTGGCTTATTCTTGATGCCCTGCTGACTGTCTGCCTCTGGGCAAGTCATACTTTCTCCAGGCCTCATTTTACCCATTGTAGATCTGGGATGTGCCAACTTTGATCGATGGATAAAGTGTCTGGCAGGGTCATTGTGTTAAAGATTCTGAACTCTGGCCTAGGTTTAGTGGGAATGAGTGCTGTGATTGATTAGCAATGTCTGCCATGGCTGGCATTGGGAGCTAGTGAGACTACTTGTGCTGGGTATCGATTAACCCTGTTCTAGGGTATTTCTAACGTCTTTTCTGGCCCTGCCTGACTGTGATTTGTGGACGTGCCAAAGCCCTGGGTCGAGGAAGCGTGCATAGGGAGAAACAATAACCATCTTCCCTAAGAGTTCAATTTGCCTTATCAGAGTTTTAGAGGGGAAATGAGATTTGTGTGATGCCTCTAAACGTGTTTTGTTTTGTTTTGCCTTTTTGATGTTGGCTATGTGAAAAACAGAGAGCAGGTGAAAGCAGGGCCTTTTCTGGATGTGATGACTCACCGGGCCTGGCCAATCTCTGCGTGCCCGGTGGTCAGCCTGTGCCTTTGGGGCCACAGGAAGAAGTGAGGAGCCCAGGACAGGCTTCCAGCCTCTAGAAACTCAGTGAGGAAGAGTCTCCTTCATTTATCTTAAGAACATGGTTATAAATTATTTTATTTTATTTTTTTACATATATATAAAACTTTTAATAATGCTTTGGGTATCATTTAAACACTTTCTTCTGAAAAAATTATTTAGGATATATATTTTATAATAGTACTCTCCCATCATTTTTTAAAGACAATATTCATAAATTGTTTTCCCCTGAAACAATCCTTCTTCCATTACAATTTTTCTTTTTGGTTTTCCCTTTTTTTTTTTTTTCTTCTCTCTGTTTTTATTTTTTATTGTACTTTAAGTGAAAGTTTACAGTTGAAGTTAGTTTCTCGTACAAATATTTATACACACATTGCTATGTGACCCTAGCTACTCTCCCTATAATGTGACAGAACACTCCTCCTTTCCAACCCAGATTTTCCGTGTCCATTCAACCACCTCCTGTCCCTTTTTGCCTTCCCATCTCACCTCCAGACAGGAGCTGCCCATTTAGTCTCATGTATCTACTTCAGCTAAGAAGCACTCTCTTCACATCCCATAGTCCAGTCTAATCTTTGAAGAGTTGGCTTCAGGAATGGTTTCAGTTCTGGGCTAACAGAAAGTGCGGGGGCCATGTCTTCCAGGGTCCTTCCAGTCTCAGTTAGACAATTAAGTCTGGTCTTTTTACTAAAATTTGAGTTTAGCACCTCACTTTCTCCTGCTCCGTCAAGGACTCTCTGTTGTGTTCCCTGTCAGGGTGGTCATTGGTGGTAGCTGGGCACCATCTAGTTCTTCTGGTCTCAGGCTGATGGACTCTCTGGTTTATGTGGCCCTTTCTGTCTCTTGGGCTGATATTTTCCTTGTGTCTTTGGTGTTCTTCATTCTCCTTTGCTCCAGGGGGTCTGGAACCAATGGATGTATCTTAGATGGCTACTCACTAGCTTTTAAGACCCCAGATGCCACTCCCCAAAGTGGGACACAGAACATTTTCTTAATAAACTTTGTTTTGCCAGTTGACCTAGATGTCCTCTGAAACCATGATCCCCAGACCCCCACCCCTGGTACTCCAACCCTCAAAGTGTTTGGTTGTATTCGGGAAACTTCCTAGCTTTTGGTTTAGTCCAGTGTGCTGACATCCCCTGTATTGTGTGTTGTCCTTTCCTTCACCTAAGATAATTCTTATCTACTATCTAGTTAGTGAATACCCCTCTCCCTCCCTCCCGACCCTCGCAACCATCAAAGAATGTTTTCTTCTGTGTTTAAACCATTTCTTGAGTTCTTATAATAGTGCTCTCGTAAAATATTTGTCCTTTTGCGACTAATTTCACTCAGCATTCTGCCTTCCGGATTCTTCCATGTTATGAGGCATTTCACAGATTCATCCTTGTTCTTCACCATTGTGTAGTATTCCATTATGTGAATATACCATACTTTATTTATCCATTCGTTGGTTGATGGGCACCTAGGTTGTTTCCGTGTTTTTGCTATTGTGAACAGTGCTGCAATGAACATGAGTGTGCATGTATCTATTCATGTGACGGCTCTTATTTCTCTAGGATATATTCCTAGGAATGGGATTGCTGGATCATATGGTATTTCTGTTTCTAGCTTTCTAAAGAAGTGCCATATCATTTTCCAAAATGGTTGTATCGTTTTGCATTCCCACCAGCAGTGCATAAGAGTTCCAGTCTCCCCACAGCCCCCTCCAACGTTTGTTATTTCCAGTTTTTTTGATTCGTGCCAGTAATGCCAGGGTGAGATGGTATCTCGTTGTGGTTTTAATTTGCATTTCTCTAATGGCTAGTGATCGCGGGCATTTCCTCATGTGTCTGTTGGCCACTTGAATGTCTTCTTTGATGAAGTGTCTGTTCATTTCCTTTACCCATTTTTTAATTGGATTATTTGTCTTTTTGTTGTAGGGGTGTTGGATTTTCTTATAGATTTTAGAGATTAGACCTTTGTCTGACTTGTAATGTCCAAAAATTTTTTCCCAGTCTGTAGGTTCTCTTTTTACTCTTCTGGCGAAGTCTTTTGATGAGCATAAGTGTTTAATTTTTAGAAGATCCCAGTTATCTAGGTTTTCTTCTGGAGTTTGTGTGTTGTTTGTTATGGTTTGAATCCTGTTAATGGCATGTATTTGGGCCTTTAGCATTGTTCCTATTTTTTCTTCTATGAACTTTATACTTTTTGACTTCATGTTTAGGTCTTTGATCCCTTTTGAGTTTGTTTTTGTACATGGTATGAGGTATGGGTCTTGTTTCCTTTTTTTTGCAGATGGACATCCAGTTTTGCCAGCACCACTTGTTAAAAAGACTGTCTTTTCCCAGCTGATGGACTTTGGGCCCTTGTCAAAGATCAGGTGACCATAGGTAGATGGATTTACATCTGGATTCTCAATTCTGTTCCATTGGTCACTGCATCTGTTGCTGTACCAGTATCAGGCTGTTTTGACTACCGTAGCTGTATAGTAGGTTCTGAGGCCGGGTAGTGCAATTCCTCCTACTTTATTCTTCTTCTTCAATAGTGCTTTACTTATCTGGAGCTTCTTCCCTTTCCAAGTAAAGTTAATAATTAGTTTTTCCATCTCTTTAAAGAATGTTGTTGGTATTTGGATTGGGATTGCATTGTATTTGTAAATTGCATTGGGTAGAATTGATATTTTCACAATGTTAAGTCTACCTATCCAAGAGCACGGTATGTTTTTCCATTTATGTAGATCCCTTTGGGTTTCTTGCAGTAGTGTTTCGTAGTTTTCTTTGTATAGGTCTTTTACATCCCTAGTTAGATTTATTCCTAAGTATTTTATTTTCTTAGGGGCTTTGTAAATGGTATTGTTTTATGATTTCCTTTTCATCATTCTCTTTGCTGGTGTAGAGGAATCCAACTGATTTTTGTATGTTTGTCTTGTATCCTGATACTCTGCTGAATCTTTCTGTTAGTTCCAGTAGCTTTCTCATGGATTCTTTAGGGTTTTCTATGTATACTATCATATCATCTGCAAATAGAGATACTTTTACTTCTTCATTATCAATTTGGATACCCCTTTTTTCTTTTTCTAGCCTTATTGCTCTAGCTAGGACTTCCACCACAAAGCTAAATAGGAGTGGATATAAAGGGCATCCTTGTCTTTTTCCTGTTCTCAGGGGGAAATTTTTTCAGCCTCTCTCCATTAAGAATGATGTTGGCCGTTGATTTTGGATAGATGTCCTTTATTATGTTGAGGAATTTCCCTTCTATACCTATTTGATTGAGAGTTTTATCAGGAATGGGTGTTGGACTTTGTTGAATGCCTTTTCTGCATCAACTGAGATGATCATGTGCTTCTTTTCTTACCGTTTATTTATGTAGTGGATTACGTTGATTGATTTTC
>NW_004444020.1:6009785-6042896 GCF_000243295.1 Trichechus manatus latirostris
AAAAGATACTGGTCTGTAATTTTCTTCTTTTTGTCTTTACCTGGTTTTGGTATCAGGGTTATACTGGCTTCATAGAATGAATTCCGAAGTGTTGCTTCCTTTTCTATGTTCTGAAATAGTTTGAGTAGTACTGGTATAAGCTCTTCTCTGAATGTTTGGTAGAATTCTCCAGTGAAGCCATCTGGGCCGGGGCTTTTATTTGTTGGGAGTTTTTTTTATTACCTTTTGAATCTCTTCTTTTGTTATAAGTTTATTTAGTTGTTCAACTTTTGTTTGTGTTAGTTTAGGTAGGTAGTGTGTTTCTAGAAGTTTGTCCATTCCCTCTAGGTTTTCAAATTTGTTAGAGTACAGTTTTTCATAGTATTCTGTTATGATTCTTTTAATTTCAGTTGTGTCCATAGTGATATTGACCATCTCATTTTTTATATGGGTTATTTGCTTCTCTCCTGTTTTTCTTTTGTCAGTTTGACCAATGGTTTATCAATTTTGTTGATCTTTTCAAAGAACCTTCTTTTGGCCTTGTTAACTCTTTCAGTTGTTTTTCTATTGTCTATGTCATTTATTTCTACCCTGATTTTTATTGTTTCCTTTCTTCTGGTGCCTGTGGGCTTCTTTTGCTGCTCTCTATTTGTTCAAGTTGTAGGTTTAATGTTTTGATTTTGGCCCTTTCTTCTTTTTGGATGTGTGCATTTATTGCTATTAATTGACCTCTGAGCATTGCTTTTGCTGTATCCCAAAGGTTCTGGTAGGATTTGTTTTCATTCTCATTTGATTCTGTGAATTTCTTTATTCAATCCTTAATTTCTTCTATAACCCAGTAGTTTTTGAGCGAAGTGTTGTTCCGTTTCCATATGTTTGATTTTTTTTCCTTGCCTTTTCTGTAATTGATTTCCACTTTTATAGCTTTATTTTCAGAAAAGATGCTTTGTAATATTTTGATGCTTTGGATTCTGTTAAGGCAGACTTTATTGCCCAGTATGTGGTCTATTCTGTAGAACGTTCCATGTGCATTGGAAAAGAAAGTATACTTGGCTGCTGTTGGGTGGAGTGTTCTGTATATGTCTATAAAGTCAAGTTGGTTGATTGTGGCATTTATATCTTCTGTGTCTTTATTGAACTTCTTTCTGGATGTTCTGTCCTTCACTGCAAGTGGTGTGTTGAAGTCTCCTACTATTATTGTGGAGCTGTCTATCTCTCTTTTTAATGCTGTTAGAGTTTGCTTTATGTATTTTGGAGCCCTGTAATTGGGTGCGTAAATATTCATTATGGTTACGTCCTCCTGGTGTATTGACCCTTTAATCATTGTATAGTGTCCTTCCTTATCCTTTGTGGTGGATTTTACTTTAAAGTCTATTTTGTCAGAGATTAATATGACCACTCCTGCTCTTTTTTGAGTGTTGTTTGCTCAGTATATTTTTTTCCATTCTTTGAGTTTTAGTTTGTTTGTGTCTTTAAGTCTAGGGTGTGTCTCTTGTGGGCAGCATATACACGGATTGTGTTTTTTTATCCAATCTGCTACTCTCTGTCTCTTTATTGGTGCATTTAGTCCATTTACATTCAGCATAATTATTGATAGGTATGAGTTTAGTGCTGTCATTTTGATGTCTGTTTTTGTGTGTAGTTCACAGTTTCTTTGTTCCACTTAATTTTCTGTGTTGAATCGTTTTTCTTTATGTGTATTCTTTTCATCTTTTTCATTGTTGTTGATTTTGTGTTTGCTGAGCCTTTATATTTTTCTACTTTTTTATTTTGTCTTGTAGGATTGTTAGCTTGCTTTGTGGTTACAGTAATATTTACCCTTATTTTTCTAAGTTTAAACCAGTCTTTTATTTCTTTATATCACCTTGACTTCCTGTGGATCTATGGACTACATTTTTAGTCCCTCTTTTTTGTTTTAATGTTGTCATCTTGTTCGTATTGTCGTCTCTGTTTCCCTATCTTCAGTGTTTTAGCTTTGATTTATTTTTGCGACCACCCTATCTTGGTTTATAACTGTTGCTCTGGCCTGTGTTCTAGTGTTGGGTTGTTAGCTGATGTTATTGATTTTCTAACCAGAGGACTACCTTTAGTATTTCTTGTAATTTTGGTTTGGTTTTTGTAGAGTCCCTAAACTTCTGTTTATCTGGAAATGCCCTAATTTCACCATCATGTTTGAGAGACGATTTTGCTGGATATATAATTCTTCGCTGGCAAGTTTTTTCCTTCAAGGCTTTATATATGTCATCTCATTGCCTTCTTGCCTGCATGGTTTCTGTTGAGTAGTCCGAGCTCTTATTGACTCTCCTTTGTAGATGGCTTTTCATTTATCCCTAGCTGCTCTTAAAATTCTCTCTTTATCTTTGGTTTTGGTAAGTTTGATTATAATATGTCTTGGTGGCTTTCTTTTGGGATCTAGCATGTATGGGGTTTGATAAGCATCTTGGATAGATATCTTGTCATCTTTCACAATATCAGGGAAGTTTTCTGCCAACAATTCTTCAAGAATTCTCTCCATATTACTCCAATCACTCATAGGTTATTCCTCTTGATAGAGTCCCACGTAATTCTTAGGTGTTCTTCATTTTTTTAAATTATTTTATCTTATTTTTCCTCAAATAAGTTGGTGTCAAGTGCTTTATCTTCAATCTCACTAATTCTGACTTCCATTGCCTCAATTCTGCTCCTATGACTTTCTATTGAGTTGTCTAATTCTGAAATTTGATTGTTAATCTTCTGGATTTCTGTTTGTTGTCTCTCTATGGATTCTTGCAACCTGTTAAATTTGTCATTGTGCTCTTCTATAATCTTCTTAAGTTCCTCTATTGGTTTGTCTTTGTGTTCCTTGCCACGCCACTTCTTGGCTTATTCTGCATTTTGCCTGATCTCCCTCTTGATGTCTTGAAGAGGTCTGTATATTAATGTTTTGTTTTCTACCTCCAGTAATTCCAAGAAGTTCTCTTCCTGCAAAAAACTTTTTGATTCTTTGTTTTGAGACCTTGCTGAAGCCATCACGGTCTGCCTCTTTATGTGATTTGATATTGACTGTTGTCTCTGAGCCATCAATAAGTTATTATGTTTATCTGTTTTATGTTTGTTTACTGTGTCCTAGCTTCTTGTTTTGTTTTGTTTTGGTATGCACGAATAGGCTGCTCGTGTGAGCTAGTTTGATTACTGCCACCTTTGAATCTCTATCATCCTGTCACCAGGTGGTTAGATCCATTCCTATGTATGTCAGCCCAGGAGTCCATTTACTTTTTTTGTATGGATTCAGCTTAGGTGTCCAGATAGTTGGTCACCAAGTGTGTGGTGCAGGCTCTCACCTACAGTCCTAGATGGCCAGGGGTGATTGGAATAGGCACAAGTATCTAGCTTCAGTAGGGGATCATGCGCTGAGCAAGGCAGGGTGCTGACAGCTGCCCCTTAGTGTCTGGGAGAAAAGTGTGTCCCTGTGCCATAGAGTGCATAGGTGGGTGGGTTTTGCTGCTGGACTATGAGCACCCAGTGCTGTTGGCTGTAAGGACTGGGAGGCACCACTTATTCTTGGATCTCTGTCGCAGGTGGCTAGGTGGCATGGGTGGAGCCACCAGTCCTGAGGCCTCTGATGTAGGTAGGTGAGGACCCTGCTTAATGGGCAGAGTGATATCAAATATTCTGAACATGCCAGTCCACCATATAGCTGATACAGTGAAGTTAGTCTTCAGGTATATACCCTGTTGTACTGTGCTAATGAGGGCCTATGCTGTTGAAATGGGTCCACACAGGCTTATGCAGGGATGAAAGGCACTCAACGTCTGTGGACCCCTTATGCCTCTGCCTAGGCAAAGGAACTGTCCCTACCTTGAGTTCCTGGCTTAGGGAAGCTGGCATATTATTTCTTCCTCTTTATTTGTTCCTTCTCCAAGACCTGAAGAATGGCTCAGGGCACGTGACAGGTCCTACTTCCTGCCCAGGGGTTGTGGCAGTCATTGATGCTGGCCTGGGACCCAGTGCAGAACGGGAAGGTTGCAGGTAAATGGGAGAGATGTTCTTCCCAAACAGGGTGTTTTTTGATCTATGCGGTAGGTTAAACGCATATACTTATCCTTTGCTGACTGAGCACCGGTTTTCACTGGCTCTGAAGGTTTGAGCACAGTCTCCGCTGCTAGGTCTCTCCTAAAGTGGAAAATACTTCCCAAACGCCACTGCCCACCTCACCACACATACTAGCCAATCCGACCCGCCAGGCACTGTCTCCTGCCGGGTCAGTTCTGACAACTGCTTCTGAACTGTTTCTCCCTCCCCACGCCACTCAGTCTGATTCCTCAACTTTGCCTTTGATGTTCAGGGCTCCTAGATGGTCATATATAATCGATTCACTTGTTTTTTTGGGTCTTTGTTGTAAGAGGGACCACTAGAGTCATCTGACTACTCCACCATCTTGGCCTCACCCTGTAAATTATTTTTTAAGGGAAACTATCAATGTTATGTCAAGGGAAGTTCTAAAAAATAAGATTTTTTTTTTTTCTCAAAGGGTAAACATTTCAGTTTGAAAATGTGGGAAGTAGTTCGACTGCCAGCATATATCCCCTCACCTGCTGCCCAGGGCTACTAATTGATGGTGCTTTTTGAACATTGGCTGTGACGCACAGGTAGAGACAGGGCCTGGGAAGAGGATAGCTATGAATACCCCTGCCCCTGGCATAGCAGCAGGAGACCTAGGCCTGGTACCTCTGGTGGCCACATGGGTTCCATTAGGGCAGAGGACCCTGGGCCCCTTGTAGTGGCTACCTAGTCCTCCCCTTCCCCTCTAGGTGGTTCCCCATGAGGCTCCTCTGTGGTGGCAGGGAGAGAGATGGGGAGGGGTACTCATTTAAAAGACTCTGGTGGCTGCTGTTGGCAGGGTGTTTTGTCTAGGTTTTTCTTCTAAAGGACAGCCCTCTCTCCCCTCCATCCCCAGAACAGGCTCACTCACCTCTTTCACTTCCTACTCTGACCTCTGAGAACCAACCCTATTTCCCTGTCTCCTGCCTGGCTGTGATGCCGGCTCCTCTCAAGGAGCCCTGCCCCTGGAGCCCAGCATCTCAGTCCTCCCATCCCCAGCAGGCCATCTGCTGCCTCTTGGTTGTGGGCTCCTCCAGTCCTCTCACATTTTTTATTCACTGCTCGTCTGCCCTCACTCCCCAGTAGTAGCCTTCTTCTCACCCAAAGTGAAGAAAGTGACTATCTTATGTCTAGCTTAGGAAACATAGAAAGTGCTCCCCAAACACTTGAATGTTGAATGAATGAGGCAATGCATATAAGAGGGGAAGGGCTCATTCCTTCTAAACAGATATTTTGGGACCACCAGTAGTGGTACAGAGGTAGTTAGGGGTACAGAGGTACAAAAAATGCACAGGGAGGCTGGGATTGAGAGTGGCCTTTCTCTGCCAACCCTCGGGCCACACTCGCACACCACTGCCCTCTGTCTGTCCCTCTGGAACAGGAGTCTTACTTTTTGTCTGGCCTCCCACTTCTCATCTCATCCCCCGAGCACTTCCCTCTGACCTTCTATTATTCAAAAATGTATAATTTTTAATTAAAAAAAAGCAAGATCAGAAAAGGTAACAAAACCATCCATAATCTCACCAGTATTTAAAAAAGTGAACTGCTGTAATGGTGTTTGGGAACTTGTTTTTCACTTACCAGTATATAGGGGATATTTTTACCTGTCACTAAATACAGGTCTCTTTCACCATCTTCCGTAATGGAGTCATAGTTTTCCATTTATGGATATACCATAATTTAACTGACCCCCTGTTGCATGGCATTTAGGGTGTTTCTAATTTTTTCTTGTTGTAAACAATACTGCAATGAATACCCTCATAGTTAAATCTTTGAGCTTTGTGTTATTATTTCGCTAGGATAAATTCCATAGTAAGAGGATCTTGGGCATACTTCTTAGTCCGTTTGCCTTTTGGGTCCTTTTTCTCCACAAAGCACATCCTTGTGGGCCAAGCTGGCAGCAGAGACCTCAGGCCTGGCTGGTGTCTGGCTGCTGTGACTGAGCTCTTGCCTGCTTCACTCATTCCTGCCCTTCAAGGTTGCAAGAGCCTGGAAGAATGCAGGACCAGGTCTCCTAGTCTCTGCCCAGCAGTCCCCTAATTTCCTCCCCTCCACAGCTGTGTTATTTCCTCCCTGCCACCAGCCAGGGCCCCACATGCCTTATGCACAGGCTCCAGGATGTATGATGTCTCTGTGGAGGCAGACTGAGAGGTCTATGCTGCTCCCCTCGAGGCTGGGCTGTGGGCAGGAAGACCTGTCACCTCCTCCCTGACATCTCCTCCCTAGTCCCATCTCCCTTAAATTCTGAGGCATGTTGGGCCAAGAAACGAACTCAGCCAAGTCCCTACTTGCTGGATGACCTGAGAAAGTTCTAGCCTTCTCTGGCTGTCAGTTTACCCTCTGTCAAAAGAAGTATAGTCCTACCCAGCTCAGACATCTCCCTCCTGCTTTCTCTCTTCCCTTCTGTTTTGTCTTCCTCAGTACTCCAGCTTGTCCCTCAGCCCCCGGCCCAACCTGGCCCTTATGTTGGGCTAAAGCTGAGGAGACAGTTACGTGGAGCTCTGAGCAGCTACTGGCCATCCACTTGGCCTGTTGGGAGGGGGTTAAAGTAATGCCCAGCCTTCAGCGGACAGTGAAACAACGTAGATGTAGGAGCTGGAGTCTCCAGCCAGAGGCCACTTCCTTGTAGGTGATCAATAAATATTTTTGAATGAAAGATTGATGAAAACATTCAGTCTAGCTCCTTGTAGAAAATATCCACTAGTTATTTATTGAGAAGATACTATATTCTAAGAATTTGCTTACATTATCACTGATCCTCACAACACCTACGAGAAGGAGGTTACCTGAGCCCTCTTAACAGATGAGAGGGTTGAAGTTCAGAAGGTTAAGTGACTCGCTTAAGATCACACAACCAGTAAGTGACAGTTTCTTAGATCCCAAGACTGTGATGTTTCCACCTTGCCAGGTGGCCTAGAGCCGTGGTTTTCAAATTAGACTCACCTAATGGGCTTGTTAAAATTCAGGTCACTGGACCTCACCACTAGAGTTTCTGATTCACTAGTTCTGGGATTAGACCCAAGAATCTGCATTTCTACAAATTCCCAGACGATGCTGATGCTGCTAGCCTGGAGACCACAATTTGAGAACTGCTGGCCTAGATCATTAAAAAACTCCTGGCCTTGCTTTACAGCGATCCCCCTACCGCAACCGCACTGACCTTGGAACAAGATTGCAGGATCCAGCCCTGGACTTTCTTCCTGAGAGGCTCTGATGCCCAGCCAGCCTCCTGCACCTGCGCCTGCTGTGTTCTGAGGTGCCTCGCTGCTCTCTGGGGTCAGGCTGCCTGCCATCAGTGACCAGGCTCTGAGTATCTGCCCTGCCCCTGGAGACACTGCTCTTCTGTTTGTCATCCTTCAGTCCTGGCCAGGGGCCCCTCCATTCCACCAAGCCCTGTTCCTAACCCCACCTCCTTAACAACTCCCATTCTGATTCCTTCTAAAGCCTTTGCTGCTGTTACTATTGCTGTCTGAGCTGCTTAATAGCACTATAAGTTACAGTTTCACCTGTGTCATGATGCCTGCAGCACTCATCAATTTCAGCAAGTGTCACCATGAGAGACACATGTGTATGACAGCTAAGGGTTCCCTCTGCACAGGCCATTACAGCTGGCACCAGGCCTGGGGAGGCAGGAACTGGAGACCTGTTTGGCTTCACATGCCCAGGTCGACATAGAAGTGAAAGTGCTCCAGCCCACCACTACCTGCCCCTCCCCCGCCCCCCAATAAACATATTCCTGGTAACCTATACAACTACCCAGAGGTTTTCCAAGCAAGGCGGGGGTCCTGCCATCTCTGAGCCTTAGCTCAGTCTTTTCACTTTGCCTCACCCTCCCTTCTCTATATCAGCTTCTACTTACCCTTCAAGGCCCTGTGCACGTACCACCTCCTATGGGCAGCCTTCCCAGCTCTCCTCACTCTCCTCCTCCTCTAAAGACTTCTGGCACATGGCATCTCTGCCTCTGATGTAGAGCTTTTATCAGTAAATAGCTCATTCTTACCTGCCCTGCTGATCTCAGCTTCTTGGAGTCAGAGGTTGTCATCCATACACTTGTGTCCTCCACAATATTTGAAAAGGCAATGATTAAAATTTTCTTTGATTGTAAAGTGATGCATATACAATGCAAAGTATTGGGAAAGTAGAGAAGAGCACAAAATAATAATAATCAGTAAGTGCCATTTCATTTCAATGAATATAGATATATATATTTAATAAAACTCATACTCTGTATACAGTTTTAGAACCTACTTTTTAAATATTTTTCCATGACATAATTATTTTAATGGCTGCACATTATTTCATTGTATAGATGGTCCATAATTTATTTAGTCAATACCCTATTGTTAGACTTTTGGGTCCTTCCTTCCTCCCTCCCTGCCTCCTTCCCTCTCTCTTTCTTTCTTTCCTCTTAGAAATAACATCCTTGAACATGCATCTTTTTTTACACCTACTTGTTTTTTCTTTAGAATAGGTCTTTAGAAGTAGAATTATTGAATCAAAAGCTCTGAACTTGTTAAACACTTAAAACGTATCATCAAATATCCCTTTAGGAAAACTAGGAATCTACAGTTTTGGGATGTCCATCACACCCTCTAATATATTAATCGTATGCTTAATCTTATTATTATGATCATAATCATATTCTTATGATTGTTACTCTTACTTTTATAACAGCTTTTCTCTTTTGTGTCTCATTATGGCAGGGCTTTGGTGAGCATTCAGTTCAATTAACCATAGGATGCATATGACTATGTAAGGCTTGTGCTAAGCATGGGGAAAGGGAAATGCCAAGATTCTAAGACCTAGTGTCACCCTTCAGAGAGCTCACAAACTAGTGCAGTAGCTGGATGGGTGGGTGGATGGATGAATGGATGGATAAATGGATGCATGCACGTATGCCTAGGAACTACTTCTCTGCTCTCATTTTTCTCAACACATTTCCCAGAATGAAAGGGGAAGTAGAAATTTCCACAAAGCCCGAATCCCAGTAAGATGTCCAGGGGTTGTTTTGGGAAAAGCAAAGTCTGCTGGTGAGACGAGTCAGAGGAATTCGAGCACAGCCTCAGCACTACCTCCTGCCAGGGAGCCTCATGCCTGGAGTTCCATCAAGCCAGGAGCCCATGGTGTCAGCCACCAGTAATGGGACAGTGATGGAGACACTCAGCCACAGGAGTGATGCCAAATCCCGGGCCCATTGTGGGGACCATGAGACCTATGTACAGAGCTGTGTACATGGCCTGCAGGAGTTCCTTGCCTCCCCCCACCCCCACCCATCCCTCAGTTCTTAGCACCGGTAAGAGCAGCTCCTCTGTCTCTCATACAGGGTGGAGAAAGTGTAGACATAAAGCGGTGGCTTGAGGAGCAGTGTGCTTGGGGCGGTGACCCTCTTTCTCCCTGGCCAGGCACGTGGGCCTCGTCCCTCTCACTATCGTCCATGAGGCAGGCAGGCCTCCCCGAGCCAGCTGCTCAGCTGCACCTGCCTGGAGAAAAAGGCACCCGTTCTTAAACAGGGGATGAATATTCATTGCCATGAAACTCTGCAAACTCATTTGGGGAAAAAATTAGATCAGGAGAAGTAATCAGATTATTAAAAAGAAAGAGCAAGGACAGAAGGCAACGGTGGTGGGAAGAATCACATTTAAAATGCAAGGAGAAGCTTCCTTCCCTCGGAGCCGCTCTGACCCCCTGGACCATGCACCGGGAATAGTTAAGCTCTCTCACATTTCTGCTGCATAAAAATGTTGTTTTCTGAGGCCTCAGTCAAGGGGGAGGGGCAGAGGCAATGCGTGCCCTCCATATACTAAAATTATAAAATAATGTGTTGTGGGCTTTCATTTTATCTTCCTTCGATATCAAGAAAAATTGTGAAAGCCAAAGAGGCTCTGGTGAGTGCTGAGTGACAGGTTAAAGGGCTCCAATAAAGATTAGATGGTCCACTATCTCCTGAGGAAATTGCATAAAAGTGGTTATTCCCTCTTGCTTCTATTAATTTCCTCTTCCTGGCTGCTTGGAAATGCTTCATAACCTGATGCTGCAGATGGGGATGAGAGGCGCTTTCCATTATCTCAATCACTGCACTGTTTATGAGACACTTAATCTGTTTCTTTATAAAGTAATAGTACTGTAGGTGATGGATTTAGTGTCACTGGAAGTCTGTGTGCAGGGATGGGAGGGGAGGGGGCGTTCTCAAGAGCACTGTAAGCATCAGGTAATTTGTTACACTGACGAGGCTCTGAGGAGAAGTTGGGCTGGTGTCTCAAGGTGACCTTCTGAATATCAGCTAATGGTAGCATGTACCAGTCCCTTGTCACTTGAAGGGGAAGGGAAATATTGTGTTTTGCCTGGAGAATAGAAAATGCCTACATGCTTAGGAATGGAGTACTCAAGGCTCCTCTGCTGAAGTCAGGGGCAGCTTGGGGATGCCACTTGGCTCTGCAAAGCTTCTCAAAATGCTTAGAGGATGGGTAGGTCTTCAGAGGTCTAGGGTTTCTGTTTGAACTGTGATCACCTGTGGTGGAGGGAAGAAAACCCCCTTTTTTCTTAAGGAAGCAAAGCAGTCATGGGCTGCAGTGGCATCAGAAACATACAGTCCTCTAGTTACAGGTGTCCCACTGACAACTGTGAATACATAGCAAGATACACAAGGCTCTTTTATCCCCACCCACCTCCTGAAATAGTGACGAAACTCTCTCTGGCTGAGATTCTGAGCTGGGCACTCTCTGACCTAATTTCTCTTCCTACCCCAGTGTTCTTTCACCTCTTCCCTTCTTGCTTTGTCTGTATTTCTTCTGAAACTTACATCCTAGCCACCACAAGAAAGTGTTTATTATGATCCTATCTCATAGCAGGTCCCCCAAATGATGCACATCCTGGCTGACCAGTTAGATCAGCTCCACTGTCTGTTCCCAGATTCTCCCCACCCACACACACACACACCCGGCTCCCACTCCCTACTACCCTGACCCCCACTCCCATGCACACATAAGCTTGGCTAGTGCAGATCGCACTGTATTGGAATCACTGTTCAGCTCTCTGCCTCCCCCTCCAGGAAGGGAGCTCCCTAAAGTCTGCAGCCTCATCTATTCTCTGCTCTATTCCTCTAACGTGGTGCCTGGCTTGTTGTAGATTCTCAGTAAACATCTGTTGACTAAAGAGCTCACCATTTTAGTAATAGCGCTGACCATAATTCTGTATCAATGGAAAGGCAACCACTGAGTCTTGAAATGACATTAAAGCAAAGAACTCTGTTATCCACCTCAACATTGCTTGAAAGTGCCTAGATGTGTTTGGTTAGACTATAATAATGTTTAATTATTATTTTTTGAAATTGTAGTCTTTAGTCATGGTGTGCAGCCTCCAGCCTGCCAGAGTCTCCACCACTCACTACTGTATTACTCCCAGCTACTTTACATATTCAGGTGACCTGGTCCAGAACAATTTGCATTTGCTTGTTCGCCTAAATATTCTTTGTCAGATTCTACCCAGCTCTGTTCATCACGTTTAATTAAAGCTGCTTTTCCTCAAGGGGCAGGACTTAAGCAAATAAATAATAGTTTTCTTATTTATTTTTCTATGCTGTTAACTTTCTAGTGAAATAACAACATTATTTCCCTCTTTTTCTTACTATTAGAGTGGTGGTGTCTAATACATGAAGAGTTAAAAAGACTTTGTGGACTAGCCTGGCCCTTTAATCTTTACTTAAAGCATTAATTTGATGACAAAATACAGCACAAGTATGGTTCCAAGTTTCAAACCAAAAGTTAGATAAATGAAGTTAGTGGTGCTGCTTCTTTATATATTAGGCAATGTCTAGACATAGATTTTATTAAAATATTAACATGAATCTGAATATTAAGGACACTCATCTGTTTCATAATTATAGGTAAAATATATTTTACAGATACAATGATTCACCCATTATACAAAACAGAAATGATCTATGTGGAAACATATTTTTCCATTTGGTTCTAGGATTTATTTGCCTGCCTTGGGACTCCAAACTTATATTCTGACCCTGAGTTCCAAAAGACTGTATAAGGCAAGCTTGTTTTTCAAAAGGGGGTGAGTAGGTGAGGGTGGAGAGGAATTAACATTTATTTAGCACGTAGTAATGCCAGGTACATATTTGAGTTTGTTAAATTCTAACAACCTGTGAGAGTTGTTGAGAGAATTATATTCTTTTTTTATAGATCCTTTATACAGATGAGTAAACCAAGTATTTAAAGGATTACATAACTTTCCAGTGGTCACCTAGTTAGGAATAAAGAGAGCCAGGAATCAGACCTAGGACTGTCTGACCACTGCCCAGTGCTCTCTGCTCTGGGAAGGATGGAGTCAGACCCCCTCCCAGGACCTCTCCCACCATCCTTTCTTTGAGCTTCTCTCCCCAAAGCCCAGCTAGTGTCCGTTCCCCTCCATTTCCTCCCCTCCCCTCGTGGCCACCTCAGAGCTGCCTTCCACCATCAGAAACCTCAGAAGAAGGCAATTTCCAAATTTTTCTGCCACTTGTCGATATCAGGATGATTGTTTATGCTGTTAACTTATTAAATGTAAAGTGAGGAGGCTTTTAAGTACTAGAATGAAGTGAAAACATTTTGTTCTTCTTGGGCTGATACATTAAGAAAATTATAGTGTGACAGGGACCAAATATGAATGCATGAGTTGTCACCACTTCCCCCTCCCCTACTTTCCAGGGAAAAGGCTCCTGGTGTGTTTGGATAGCACCGGCATGTGATTGTTTTGTGTTCCTAGGCTCCAGAACTGAAAGGGGTCCAGGAATGCTGAGTGATTTAAAATGGAAAGGGCCAAGTGCTTCTCACAGGAGACAAGGAAGAGATATGGAAAGGAGAAGAGGAGAGAGGGGGAAAGAAATGGAGGGAGGGACTCTACAGAATGGACTAGGATGCTTTGGGTATGCCATTCAATGATTTCTCTTTTGGTATTTTATTTGTTGAGTCTGTAGTAAAGATTTAAGATCTACCCCCCCCCCACCCCACCTACCACACACACAGAATTTTCTTTTGAGTGTGCTGCAGTGATTCAGCAAATGGCCAGTTTTTACATGGGTTACAACAGAAACCTTTAAGAATCTTACTGGATCATCTAGACAACATTTACCCCAATGTGTTCCATGGAATGTAAGTGCCAGGAAGTTCTCTACAAAGCAGGGTTTCTTGGTTAGATACTTTAAGAAAACAGCATCCTATATTTCTGCTTTGGAAGTTCTGGAAGTTCTGCAACAAAGATTGGGATTAAATTTTGTAATCCATATTTTCAAAATATATCTGACCACAGAACACTTTTGTAAGTAACCAAAAAAAAACAAAAACCTGTTGCCATAGAGTTGGTTTGTAAGTAACAGGTGTTAACGCAAAGAACTTGGACTCCATGGAACACACCCGAGTTATGCCATTCCAGAACATTCCATTTCAAAGATTGTCTCCAGTCCAAGATGGGCTCCTGCCCAGGACACTTCCAGAGGCATGAAAACGTATAACTCCCTTTAAGTGAGCAATGGAGTGAGAAAACACTCACAGCATAGGAAACAGCTCTTCCCTTCGGTGTTGGCACAAGTCATGGTTTTTTTTTTTTGTTTGTTTTTCTTTTTCCCAAGTAGTTAGATGTATATATCACTATCATTTTTCCCACTGTGTGATCCTGGGAAACTTTTTTAACCTCTCTGTATACCAATTTCCTCATTAGCAAAATGGAGATAATAATAGCTACCCCATAGAGTAATGCATGTAAAGTGCTTAAAAAGACATACTAAAAGATGGTGGCTACTGCGATTATGAAAGAAAATTCTCCACTTTCCAGGAGGGAGCAATGTATTTGGAAAGATGAGTTTTGTGTAAGTAGAACAAATTGTAATGGTACTTCCATTACAGTAAAAATCATACTATATTACAATTGTATGACTACACTGGATATGAGCTCCTTGAGGGCAGGTTCTGTTATCTAAATTACCTGGATCAGGTTCCCAGGTACAGAGTAAGTGTCGAATGAATTAGTGAAGTGTGTAATAAAGCCAAATGAGATGATCAGGTAGTAAGTTTTACCCAATCTCAAAGGGAGACAAGCCAGTGCAAGTTTCATGGGGACAGGGAAGAGTCGGGCAGAGATGTTGAAGGACCTCAGGGAAGTAAGACAGGCAGGAACGATCTTTTGAGGGATCAGTGATGAGGAGACCAGATGTCTGGAGTTGAAGGTCTTTGTAGATGAGGCATGGTGAGAGTCTGAGGGACTTTGCTGGTCATGGGTCTTCACAAGCTGACCCAATAGGGGACTAGGAGGAGGTGTCCCACACAGAGTTACTCCAGTAGGCATTGGGCTGGGGCTATACCAGGCGTTCCCAACCTTCTCCAGGGCCATGTACATGATGGATGACACCAAGTGCATGACACATTCCCTGGTACATTCCCTGCAATGTCGTCTGTTCCTTGTCCCCTCCCCAAGCATATCAAAATGCAGTTAAGGGAAAGGATGTTGTTAAGGCAGCAACCTTGAAATCACTTTAATTTCTTTTTAAAGAATCATTCATGAATTTCAGTCCTTTATCATAATTCATAACAAGTACTTGTTAACACATCTCACAGTGTCCCTCACGTGTATTGCAGCATGGCGTTTTAGAGTCATGGGACTATCCATTGTCACCAGGCCCTCTTTCCATCTGAGGACACAAGGTGAGTTTACTTCAGTGAGTGACTCAGATAAAGGCCCTGGCTGTAAACCAGGTGGAAGGAGGAGGGAGTAACCATTTATAGAGCACTTATGTCCCGGGCACTGAGCTACATGTTAGATTCATTTTCTCAATTAAATCTCTTGACACACCTGAAAGAGAAGAATCATTATTCATATTGTTCAAGTTAAAAAGACCATTGGTACCAGGAATGTATATTTCACTAAGGATTTTTAAAGAATTGTAAGTGTCAAAATAGTTTCCTTGATCTGAGATACTTGCTTGGGGCAAGGGGGCATCTCAATATCCTTTTAAGGATCCAGAATCTTTCATTTTCTAGTTTCTGGGAAGGGCCTCTGGCTGCCATTCTTCCACTAATAATCAGATGGTTTCTTTGTGTTCCAGCCTGTCCTGCAGGGACTTTCAAGGCCAGCCAGGAAGCTGAGGGCTGCTCCCACTGCCCCTCCAACAGCCGTTCCCCATCGGAGGCGTCTCCCATCTGCACCTGCCGGACTGGCTATTACCGAGCAGACTTTGATCCCCCAGAAGTGGCATGCACTAGTAAGTGTTGGGGCTCTGGGCCAGGGAGTTTGGTTCCAGGGCAGTGCCAGCGGTGGGGCTGGAAAGGTAAGACATGCCAGGTGGATAGAAGCAAAAAGCAGAAACGCTGGTTGTGGTGCTGAAGCGGACAGCTCCTGGTTCTGGGGCTGCAGAGCCCTTCCCTCTGCTCTGTTTTTAAGTAGCACAGGATCAGAATTATGCTCTTTCTGTCCCCTACTGCCAGATGGAAGAGCCTTCCTCTCACTCATGAAGGACCGCTTATGCCCAGCTGTGATGGTTAAGGTTGTGTGTCAACTTGGCTGGGCGGTGATTCTCAGTGGTTTGGCAGTTATATAATGATGTAGTTTGGCAGTTATGTAATGATGTAATTTGTCAGTTATATAATGATGTTGTTATCCTCCATTTTTTGATATAAGGTAATCACCTCCATGATGTGATCTGATCTGATCTGCCAATCAGTTGTAAGAGGAGTTTCCTCAGGGGTGTAGCCTGCATCTAATATATATGGATGTTCTGGCAAAGCTTGCTGGCTTTTGCTTGCTCTGGATCCTACACCTGGTTTGTCATCATCTGACCTCTGGACCTTGGAACATGAGCCAGCAGCCTTCCGTATTACTTGCCGATCTTGCATTTGTCAGCCCCTGCAGCTATGTGAGTCAGCAGAAGCCTCCAGCCTGACACCTGACCCACGGACTTGGGACTTGCCAGCCTCTACAACCACATAAGCCATTTCCTTGAGATAAATCTCTCTCTCTTTCTCTCTCTCTCTCTCTCTCTCTCTATATATATATATATATATATATATATATGTTTCATTGGTTTTGCTTCTCTAGAGAACCCAGCCTAAGACACCACCAGAGGGTAAAATGACAGCCTGGAGAATTCTTGTAGTGAAAAATTCAAGGATATTGCAACAACAACTAGTAAATCTTTCAGTCACCACTTCTAAGAAGCCCCTCCTGGTCCTACAGCTGAGAATATCCTTTCTTCTCTGGGTTTCCTGCAATGATGATTCCCTAAGAGCTCTCATCATTCCTCATTGTCCAGTTAATCTGTACTTGCCTGTCTTGGGCATCTAGTGCTGCTATAACAGAAATACCACAATTGGATGGCTTTAACAAAGAGAAGTTTATTTTCTTACAGTAAAGTAGGCTAAAGGTCCAAATTCAGGACCTTAGCTCCAGGGAAAGCCTTTCTCTCTCTGTCGGCCTTCCCCTCAGTGTTCCCTCAGAGTAGGAGCTTCTCTGCACAGGGACCCCAGATAGAAAGGATGTGCTCTGCTCCCAGCACTGCTTTCTGTGTGGTAGAGGTCCCTAACTCTCTGCTTGCTTTCCTTTCCTTTTATCTCTTGTAAGATAAAAGGTGGTGCAGGCCACACCCCAGGGAAACTCCCTTTACATTGGAACAGGGATGTGACCTTAGTAAGGGTGTTACAATCCCACCATAATCCACTTTAATGTAAAATTACAATCACAAAATGGAGGACAACCACACAATACTGGGAATCATGGCCCAGCCAAATTGTTAACACAATTGGGGGACATAATTCAATCCATGATATTGCCTTATCTCAGTCACCAGATTTGTGGGGGTGGAGTCTTTGTGTACCATATCATTGTCCCCTTGTGTCCCTTCCAGTGTCCAGCATGGTGGAGTACTTGTGCTATTGCTAAATGATAAGACCGGAGGCCTGGCCACAGTGTGCATCTCTGAGTCAGAAATTCTAGGGACTGGGGCTAACCCATCACCCTTATTCTCTCTACCATTCTCTGCTGTAGAAGGAAGGACAGTCATTCTGACAAAAGTATGAGGGCCTTGACTCTACTTTGTGGGTATGGAAGAGAAAAGAGAGAATTTCCTCTCAATCTTTTATCCTATAATCATGAGGAGGCAGGGAACACCACTTTCCCTGCACAACACACTTGTTACCCTAAGTATTACAGCCCTGAAATAGACTCTCTCATTTCAGTATTCCATTGTACTAGGAGTTATTGCCCCTGGTTAGCCTCTAATTATGCTAGAGTTCTTCTGGGTTGGATGCTGCTTCCTGACTCCCTGTGAGCAGGAACTTTCCCTAATACCTTCTGGGGCTGAATCCCTTCCACCCCCTCGTATCCCCAGCACAGAAGGACACAGAGTGCTTCATACACACTTACAGTTGGATGAACAGAACAAATGGCTGTACTCCAAGTGGAAGAATTTCTTAATTCTGCCCTTGCAGTGTATGCGGCCTTTGCTGGTAAAGAGGAGGAATGAAAGTGTTTTCTAGACCAAGGCCCTGAGCTCGATCAATGTTTATAGACTTGAACTGAGGAAAAGCTCATCCTCTTGTAAACTGATTTCCCAGACTTCTTTCCCTGGCGAGTTGATGTTAACAGAAATGATTCCATTTCTGCTGATCAGAGTCCCTGTTTTTCTGTTGTGGTGTCTCCTCCACTGATTTATGAGGCTCCCCTGGGGGTCTCCTGTGACCCTGAAAAACATAGTTTAATGCACTTCTTTAGAAGCCACTTAAGACTGCTGAATCACTGCTGCCTGAATGTGCAGATGTAGGACCGTCTCCATGATTGCCAAGGCGTATGCTCCTGGTCTCACAGCTTCCTTCCTGAAAACACTCCTTCCATTCCCACTTGTGGTCCCTCACTCACAGTCCAGGCTCCCTCTGCAGACCAGCTCCTGCAAACAGAGGCTGGGCCTCCCAGCTCCCCTCTTCAGCAGACACACCCTATAAATCCATCCAGTCCACGGACACGGTCACCTAGAGGGAAGGTAGTAGGTGGATTAGCCTCCTAGGGCTTCTGGAACAAAGTACCACAAACTGCATGGCTTATAAGAACAGAAATTTATGGCCACAAAGATTTAGAGATTGAGAATCCAAAATCAAGATGTTGGCCATGTTGATTCCTTCTGAGGGCTCTGAAGGAGAACCTGTTCCATGCTTCTTTTCTAGCTTTTGGTGGTTCCTGGTGATCCTTGGTGTTCTTTGTCTTGTAGAAGCATCATTCCCTCTGTCTTTACATGGCTATCTTCCCTGTCTGTCTATGTCTGTATCTCTTCTTTTTTAAGTATACTGCTCAGATTGGATTAGGACCAACCCTAATTCAGTATGACCTCATGTTAACTTAACTGATAGGATCTTCAAAGATCCTACTTCCAAATAAGGTCATAGTCACAGGTACCAGGAGTAGAACTTCAACATATCTATTTGGGGAACACACTTTAAAATAGTAGGTCAGTGACCAATTTCTCAGGACTCTGATGTGGAGCTGTCCTCCTTGCGACAGAACCTTCCTCGTCTGTTTCTGGAGCCTTATCTTCCAGACATCTCACCTGAAGTGTATCAACCAAAGACTGATTCCTGGAAATATAGAAATATCCCAAACCTACAGTCTGCACATGGCAGACCTGCACTCTGTTATGCCTACCCATAATTCTGACTCCACCTCATTAAAATCAGACCTCACAAGACTTTTCCCTCTTGTCTCTGATCAGGCTAGCTGTGGGGTTAGGCACCCTTTCCCAGCCCTCTGTGGTCCCATCACAATCTCCTTACCTTACCCAGAGTATCATCACACCTGCCACACTTTTTACGTAGCCCTGTGCTCGTATGCCGCCAGACTTGGTGTGCCAGAGTTAGATCAGGAATCACCAAACCAAAGCCACACTTGGCTGTGGGGGTGCTTTGTCCAGTCCCTGCCATGGCCTGCGGGGGCAAGTGCATGGTGAGGGAACCCAGAGGGCAGGGCTGCTGCAACACAACGCTAGGCAAAACAAGTGTAAATAAACCTATTATTTTATGGAGGCTCATTATATATTTGATTTATTGTGTGCCAGGGAAGTACTGTATGAAAAAGTCAATTTGTTGGCTTTTATATTCTCATTAGGGTTTCCTTTTAAAGCATTCAAATTGGAGGTACCATCTGTTCTCTTGAAAAGGCATCACACATCACCACAGTAAATAATTTTTCAGATAAAAGGAGCATGTCTGGAGTGGTTGAGGCAAGGCACAGCCCTACACATGGCCTTGGGGGCACAGAGGGTTCAGCAGGCCTATCAGGGCAGTTGTGCACCGGCACGGCCCAGCCCAGCCAGAGAGAGGCTGGTGGGGCTGGGGAGAGCACCAGGGCTTGTTCACTTTGCAAATGCATTCTTGCATCCATCCTATCAGGATGCATTTATGACCTGGCTGGACTCTGGGGGTACCACGGTAAGGAAGGAGAGCATCTGCTTTATAAAATGTGCAGGGCAGTGAGCATCAATAGTGTCCCAATCCTATGGCTGTGGAGGGCTGGGCTACACCAGGAGTGTCCAAGAGCCAAGGCCTGGCAGTCTGGAAGGGCCCCAGGTTTGTCCTGTCACAATTGTCTTTAAATGAGATTGTATTAACAGCCACACTCATTCACTGACAATATTGAAAATGTAAAAAGAATCTGTTTATCTTACAGCTTTAAAATGTGCCCCTTTTCAAGGCCACAAAACCTATAGTACACTAAGAATTTATTGTTTTATTGTGGTAAAAAATATACATAACAAAATATTTGCCAGTTCAACATTTTTTGCATGTACAATTCAGTGACATTGTTTACATTCATCATGGTCTGCAACCATCACCACTATCGGTTTCCAAATTATTCCATCACCATTGACAGAAGCTCAGTATCTCCTAAGCAAAGACTCCCTATTAAGAATTAATATTTTATGAATTCTGTTCATCTCTTGGGACCAGCACATATATCATCATTGTATTTCTATAGTGTTAAAAGTTTTAACTTATTTAATCTGAACTTTTAGAATGCATGACAACTTTTGTATCCCTGTTTGGGCATTTCTTCATTTTCTTTCTAACCTACTGGAAGAATCTGGGTTGGCCCTGAGAGGTCCTGGCAGCCCTGTGTGTCCAGCCTTGTCCTTGACAAGGTTCATGGGCTCAGTAGGGATTTGGGCACACGCCAAAGCAGTGTCAAAAAGGGCTGGTGTAGACCACAACTGCCACAGCCTCCACCAGACTGAGTCCAGCACAACTAGATGGTGCCTGGCTACCACCACCAGCTGCTCTGACAGGAATCACAGTATAGGGTCCCGGACAGAGCTGGAGAAAAATGTAGCACAAAATTCTAATTCACAGAAAAAGACCAGACTTACTGGTGTGACAGAGAATTGGAGAAACCCCAAGAGAATGGCCCCCAGCCACCCTTATAGCTCAGTAATGAAGTCACTCCTGAGGTTCATCCTTCAGCCAAAGATTAGACAGGCCCATAAAACAAGATGACACTAAATGAGCACACCAGCCAAGCGGCAAGGACGAGAAGGCAGGAGGGGACAGTAAAGCTGGTAATGGGGAACCCAAAGTCGAGAAGGGGAGACTGTTGACATGTCGTGGGGTTGGCAACCAATGTCACAAAACAATATATGTATTAATTGTTGAATGAGAAACAGTTTGCTCTGTAAACCTTCATCTAAAGTACAGTAAAAAAATTTTTTTTAAAAGTTGCCAAAAAAAAAAAAAAAGAAAGGGGCTGGTGTGGGTTCTGTGTGAAGTCAGAGGAGGGAGGTACAGTGAGCTTCCCTCCTCCTCACACCTCTGCCCAGGCCTGGAGTCCTGGATCTGCTGCATAAATGTCATGCTGATCGCCCCCTTGTCCAGTCATGACCCAACACCTGCTTATACCCAAGAAGAAGCCTTGTCCCCCTGCAGGCACTGGAAGGAGCGGAGAGAGGGCTGAGAAGGCTGATATAAGGGCTTGGGATATGTGCCACAGCATGCCAGGGCTGCCCTTGAAGAAGGACGGAGGACTAAAGCCATGCATGGGTTGACGTGGAGCTGGAGGAAGCTAGAGACACCCCATCCCTCCCTGCTAATAAAACCTGAGTTTCATGGACGATAGGGACCACCTTCAATGAGAAGTTACCAAAGACCCACTTACATTGAGGGACAGGGAGCAGGACAAAGGGAAGTTCCAGCCATACCAGCAGGAGGATGTGTGAGGGTCTGAGGAGCTGACTCTGAGCTTTGGGCTTGCTGAGCTGCAGCTGAGGAAGCTCCACTTTCCTCCTCCTGCTGCCTCCCTGGGGCCTTCTGGGGAGCGTTGGCAACCCCCAACTTTGCCAATCTTGGATGCGTGCTAAGAAAGCTTATATAATCAATTACATGTAGCAGTCAGAAGAAGGGCCTTGGCATTTTATAGAGAAAAGTTTTGACACTTTCTCTTACCTTCTCTGTGACCTTGGGCAAGTTATTTAACTTGCTAAAATCAGGATGATAATAAGTTGTGCCCTTCTGGGTTGTTATGAGGCTTAAGCAAAATAGTATTAGAGTCTTTGGCATAGTGCCTAGTTCATAGTAAACTCTCATTGAGTGTAAGAACTCGCTTTGGTTACATTCCTGGGAAGCGTGAAGATTGCAGCTGATATGGAAGCTTCTGGCAAGGAAGGATGTTGGAGATCTGAAAATAAAAGTGACGTTCTCAGAGGGAGTCCAGATTTGACCCCATCCCTGAGTGTCACAGCAGAATCCATTGTGTGGCCCCAACCACACCTTGACCTAAAGGTCCTGGTGAAAACAAATGAAGAAGGTCCTGTCCCTGGAACTGGATGCGTTGTGGGAGGGCAGAGGGAGGCGCAGACCAACATCCTGTATCCTGAGAACTCCAGGTGCTGTTGCTCCCGGAACTTAGAGGCACTGAGAAATTGGGCAGGAGTGTGCACCTGACAAGAGTGGCTTTCAGTTCTCAGGGAGCAGAGGCACATGGACTCTTCAGGTAAGGGGAATGTGGCCTGGTCAGCAGAGAGAGGGTCGAAATTAGGTAAGATGGAACTTATCTTATAAGGTGTGAGTATTAAGTGACAGAAAGCAAGTGAAGCCCCAGGATGAAAACTCAAGTCTGTCTGACTCCAGTGCAGGCAAGAAGGCATGGAGGAAGTGCACTGCAGTGTGATACCAAGCACTATGTGCATGTGTTCGGTTTTAAGTAATTTCTAGTTTATTGGGGGACAAAATAGAAAGGAGGAATTTATGAAGCAGGTGAAAATAGATAATTATACCTTATAAAATTGCTGTCTGTTAAAAACTATGCAGAAGGGCTGGTGTGAAAATAATTACCTTGTTACATTTCTGACCACAAAAAACCCTTTTCTGTCACCTACATGGGAGAAACTTTGATGGATCATGGAGACAAGCTTGTGCTTGTCTTGTTTCTTTTATTTCTTCTTCAAATGCAAAGGGTTGCCCTCAGCAGTTTTGATCATAGAACTGAAATGAAGAAGGGGCTCCAGCGGTCACTGCCTTGTCCCGAGCCTGCCCCCTCAGATAAAGGGGCCCATGCTGGTGGACCTGTAAGGTCCATCCTGACCTCCCTCCTGACTCACACAGAGAGGCAGGGAAGCTGGGTGGCAAGAGCAGGGGATTGGGGCTTGGATCCTGAGAATGTGACTAAGCATGTCTCCTGGCTTCTTTGAACATGTTTCCTCCTCATGAAAATTGGGTATGATCGAACTCACATTATGAGGTGTGAGCATTAAACGACAGAATGTAAGTGAAGCCCCAGGATGAAAACTCAGGTCTGTCTGACTCCAGTGCCACAATCTTATACATGGTGAGACTAAAATATGGTAGCTCTTAGGATGATGTTGCAGAGGATGATGGCGATGATGGTGATTTGCTGTTATTCTCACTCTTGAATCTATATCCCACAGAGAAGGATAAGAATCAGTTCTTCCCTCTCCCATCTCTGCATGCTCCAATCTCTTTTCTTTAAGCTTATGTTTCATCCTTTAAGGGGCTGGCAGCTGTTCCCTTCCTTCATCCAAGCCATCTTAGGGCAACAGTGTGATCCCTGTGGCACAGGGATCCTGCCAGTTGGGTAGACTTCCCAGGAGTGTGGCATCCCAGTGCTCTGGCCCTTGTCTTTCCAGACAGGCTAGAGGGGTGGAGAAGAGGGTACCAGAACCCAGAGGGTGAAAAGGGCCTTGGGGATGATAGGAACAGAAAGATGTCTTCTGCTGGGTTACCTCTGATGCCAGGCTTGGTGGACTTTTGAAAAGTCTGTAAAAAGCATCAGCTCATAAACTGTCTCCCATTAGTTTCAGCCACAGGTCTGCTGAGTCATGCTTGATAAGTTCTCCAGAGATGGTTTCCTTTAGATCAACCAACCCCAACCAACCCATTGCCATCAAATCGATTTCAACTCAGCAAGCCTATAGAACTGAGTAGGACTGCCCCATAAGGTTTCCAAGACTGTAATCTTTACTGAAGCAGACTGCCGCATCTTTCTCCCATGGAGTGGCTGGTGGATTCGAACCACTGACCTTTTAGTTAGCAGCCAAGAACTTCTTTAACCACTGCAACAGCAAGGCTGCTATTCCTTTAGACCAAAAAAACAAAACAAACCCGTGGCCATCGAGTTGATTCCAACTCATGATTCTGCTCATAGGCACCCAAAGTTGTCTTGGAAAAAAAGGCCTGGCGATGCTACTGTTAAAAAATCAGCCGCTGAAAACCCCATGGAGCACAGTTGTACTCTGACACGTGGGGTCACCATGAGTTGGAATTGACTTAATGGCAATTGATTTTACCAGGTATAGTGTAATGAATTACTTAATATTGCCTTTCTAGCCATGGTCTTGTAACTTCCACCCAGGTGATTGAGGGGGATTGTGTGATAGGGTAATTGTGGCCCACCAAGGGAATTGGTCAGTTTGCCTTAAAAGAGAGCCAATTCCAGAGCAGAGAGAAAGAGCCCACCACCACCAAGGAAGGAGAGCTCTGCAGGAGAGACCTGCAGGAGACAGTGCAGTGGGCTTTCTGGCCCATGGAGCGAAAAAGCTGAGTGCCTTTAGACAGAGGCCTAGGGCCAGGGAGAGGTGTGCTTGCGAGCTCAGTTGGGAAGAAGCTGTCCTGATGGAAGAACTGTATCCTGAGCGTTCCTGAGCCTGAATTGTAACTGTTACTTCCCTAATAAACCCCATAATCTTGAGTATGGTCTGTGAGTTCTGTGTGGCCATTGCAATGAATTATTGAACCCAGCAGAGAAGTAGAGAGTGCTGTGCGAGGGACCATTGGTGTCAGAATTAGTAAAGATGGCGGAGAGAAGAGGCTAATCTGGCCTCCACCTCATGAGAATCAGGCTTGTGCTGTTGATCTTGGTTCTCCTTCCCCCTTGTGAGGTCAGAGGAGGTCAGACACTGCCCTCATGCCATTTTTACACCAGGGCCTTTAGTAAAACATACGCTTGTGTTTCCCCTTGTATTGGTAAAAGGGTTGCTTGATTTTACCTGATACATCACCCATGTTGCACGTAAATATATCGTTGGGGTATTTGAGGGGGAGGTAGTCTGTGTTTTCCTTGAAGTTCAGACAAGGGTCATAGATCAACAAGAGTCATAGGTCAAGCTGTTTCAGGGAATGCTGGGTCTTGGGCCCACACTCTGTGCTGACAGGCTGGATGGTTTATACACCTGGATGCAGAATGGAGGAAGTGTGACTGCAAGCTGAAAGCTATTTATAACTGTCACTGCTGCTTCAAGGAGGGTCAGTGTTGCCTGTGTAAACACACTTTCACACTTCTGTAATCTACAATTTCCTTTCACAGTTGTTTGACCCAAGTGGGCATAACCCTTATGAGGAATCTAAGTTTTAAACTAATAGCCAGGCACACATGCTGATGTTTCTGTTTCAACATTATGTCACCAGAGCATTTGGAGTCACAGATTGTTGACATTCAGAGCAGCCTTTTAGGTCTCCTCTCCAATGTCAGCTTCTCTCTCCAACAGCCCTGAGAAGCAGCCATCCCACTTTTATTTTTCTGAATATTTGTGATGACAGACAACTCAAATGTATTGCAGGGCAGCTCCATTCCACTGCTAGACAGTCATCATCCTTATCGTAGGAGAGATCTTCTGGACCTTGGGTTAGATACTACCTTCCCCTACTCGCTATTGGACCACACCGAAAGCCGGTGGTCTGCAAACCAGTGTTCCCAATGCTTAAGGACAATTTTCTCATCCTTTCTTAATCACCTACTTTAGGCTAAACATCTACTATTTCATCTTTTCCCCCAAAGACATGATATCCCGGCCCCTCACTGTCTTGGCTGGCCTTTTCTAAATCCCTCATATTTGTCAATAAAACTCTCAAAATATGACAACCAGAATGAAAGACATGACCCTCTCCCAAGAGCAAGGTTCAGTGGGAAAGTGATGGATTTTCTCCTGTGATTGGGATACTGTTGCTTGTCCCCTTTGGTTACAGCCTTGGCCACTGTGGGCTCCTACCAGACTTGCCAGCCACTGGATATCGAGCGTTTTGTTTGTCCCCTCAGGAAAGGCTGCCCATTTGGGTTTCCCCTATTCTGCACTTATAAATGTGAATTTCTTAATTTTGCCTTGTAGATGTAGATACAGTATACATCACAGTGTAAATCATTTTGGATTCTGACTTTACTGTCTTTCAAATGAGCTGTATTAGTGCAGTGGTTAAGAGTGTGGGCTCTAGAGTCTGCGTGCTTGGTTTTGAGTCCCCCTGTGCCACTTGCTAGCTTTATGACATGGGGCAAGTGACATGGCTTTTCTGTGTCTCCATTTCCTCATCCATGAAATGGAGATAATATTGATGCCTTACTGCATTGTCATGAGTATTACATGAGATAATACTATTTATAACAGTGTTTGTCACACAGGAAGCATTCAATAAAAGCAAGCTATTTTATTTTATTTCTATTGGAATCACCCATCCAACTTTGTCATTATTTCCAAAGCAGCTAAAATCCAAGAACTTGCCTTATTATTTTGCCAACACTTCTTTCTTCTGTACACAAGTATTTCAAGGGAGGGTTTTTTTAGCTGACCCTATTGTAATCCAGGTATGCATTCTTTACTTCACTCTCTTTTCCTTCAAGTTAATAAACTTTTAGCAAAAGAAACTATGTCAGGTGGCCTGTCTTGCACTGAGAAAAGTCTGCTGGTGCTTGTCACAAAGCACTTATTTCATTGTGAGGTTCCAGAAGTTGGAGGGATTGAGGTAACACTCATTCATTTAATCTACAATCTTTTTTATTTGAAAACGAGAACAAAGTCCACCCCATGACTTTGAGACCCTGTCTTGTCATGAATGTTTCTTGGTGAGCTCGGACGATGGCTCTGATGTCAGATTTGCAGGTTCTGGTCCCAGGTGGCCAATTGGTCTGGAATGGACGCTGGAACTTGATGGCAGCTGCAGCTTAGGGCTCTTTAACCTCCCCCACTTCAGTTCTCCTCCTCAAAGGAGAGGACATATTGGGAATGAGGGGCTCTGCATTCTCTGTCTCTTGCAGCACCTTACTCCTCCCTAGGAAGGAGAATGCCTTGCTTTGCACACTCTGAGTATTCTGCTCTGGTTAGAGCTTGTCTTAGATTCCTAGTGCCTCTGTAACAGAAATACTACAAATGAGTGGCTTTACAGAACAGAAATTTATTTCCTCACAGTTTAGGGGGCTAGAAGTCTGAATTCAGGGCACTGGCTCTAGGGAAAGGCTCTCCCTGTGTTGGCTCTGGGGTAATATCCTTCTTTCTGCTACCATAGCCCTGGCATTTCTGGGTTCCTTGGTGATCATCACATGGCATCTATCTTCCCCGTTTGTGCTCACTTGCCTCTGTGTCTAGGCTGCTCTTTATATCAACTCAGAAGTGATTAAATTTAGGACATACTCTACACTGATATGGTCTCATTAACATAACAAAGAAATCCTTATTTCCAAATAGGATTATATCCACAGGTATAGGGGGTCAAGGCTCCAACACATGTTTTGAGGTGACACAATTCAATCCATTTTAGAGCTGTTCGTGTGCAGGGCTCTCTCTGAGCACTAGACTAGAAGCTCTTTGATGTGCTGACATTTTTATACTCTTTTGTAGCCTTAGACAGTAGGTGACTAACACAGTTAAGTGGAAAGAGCACTGCCATTGGGATTAAGTAGACCAGGGGTGACACTCAGTGTCAGGCACATAGTAAGTGCTCAATAAATTATTCTTTGTTGTAGTTGTTATCAGTAAGATTTAAGAGGTGAGTCTAGAGTCATATCTAAATTAAGCAGTCCAAAATAAGAAAATCATCAAAGTTTAGGGAGAAATGGGACATTTTAGATCAAATGCTCTTGGTGAGCCACCATCGGTTAGCTGAATTCTGGTACCATCACTCCCATGTCTCCACCCTGTCACAATGTGATTACAAATCTGTGTATAATCTATGAGTACCATCTTGGTCCCCGGCTTCTCTCAAGTGGTCCCCAGATGACCTCCTGGTTCCCCTAGTTTCTCTTCTCTCATTCATGATAACTCAGTACCAGATCCTAATCCAGTTCTGACAGTAAGAGACCAAGCCCAAGTCCCATAGTGGGGTCTGGGATGTAGCTCACTCCTAGACCTCTGCCCAGGGTCCACTTTGTGGTCATCCTTTAAGGTAACCACTGCCAGTGAAACCTGGAGCCCATATAAACCTGCTAAACTCACCTATAACTGATCGTGGACCCTGTTCAGCAGCTGGGTTCAAAATCTGCTCCCAATTCCATTACACTGAGTGGGACCCCTGGCTCCACACCCACCTTACATGAGTTTTCTCCTGAAAGTCTGCACCCACATCTGACCTTGTAGCTTTCTACCATCTCCTAGGACTAGTACTACCTCTTGTCTTTCCCTGGAAGGTTCTACACCCTCTTTCATTCCCTGTTTTTGGTGCTCAGATGTCATATTAGAAACCTGGTACCAGTAAATCCTTTTCCAAACCAGGACTGGGACCTTGCAAATTCCTTGGTTTGGTCACATATGAGGATGCTGCAGGGAAGCCAGAGCTAGAGACCCACAGTCATCACCAATGGCTTCACGTGGGTTATAACAATGACCAGGAGCCCTAGGTGTCTTTGGCTCACACCATGATTTAGATGAAAGCCACTTTAAACTTAGTGTAAGGGTGTATTGTGAATGCTCTCCAAAGAGAGCAGAGGCTGCCTGAGTAATTAATGATTTGCCCATAACTAGAAGTGTACAAAGAGGTGCTGATGATGCCTGCCAAAAGGGTTTATGAATCGTGTGGGAAGTTGGATGAAGTGGACAGAATTGGGTCTCATAGTCAGTTTGGGCATGTCCATGCTCTCTGAATTATGTGTAGCAAGGGACCAGGAAGTAGCATCTTGTAGTGATTTATTTTGAAACCGTGTATCTGGTCATCTGAGAAGCTTTCCACACAATTGGCTGGAAAGTGCCAAGTCTGAGCCAGACACGTGAAAACTGTGATGATATGGTTCTGCCTGTGGACTTGAAAGCTGGACTTCTGGATGTATAAATGATTATGATGACTTTGAAGAGAAAGAGCAGGCTGCAGTCTGAAGTCAGTCTTCAGAAGGGCTACTCAGTCCTCAAAAAGAGGACAATGTTTGCCAACCAGCAAATGGGGACTGCACACAGTGAGGCTCACTTTCTCTGGGAGTGAAGGTCAGGCTTTGTGCCCATCCCCAGTGAAAGGGCCCATCATGTAGCTCTGATGAGGTAACCGTGCCCATGCCTACACCCCTCGACACAGGACAGGCTGGGAACCATCTAGTCCTCAGGGACATAAGGCCCCTTCTGAGTAAACCACCCCATGCTGTGTGCCACAGAACTCTACCATGCTGGCAACAATGATTGGATCAGGAACATAAATGCATTCTCCTAACCATAATAAGGAGCCATGGTGGTGGAGTGGTGAAGCACTCAGCTGCTAACCAAAAGGTCGGCAGTTTGAATCCACCAGCTGCTGCTTGGAAACCCTATGGGGGCAGTTCTACTGTGTCCTATTGGGTTGCTATGAGTTGGAATCAATTCGATGGCAATGGGTTTTTTTTAGTTTAACAATAATGAAAACCATTTGCTGTTGAGATGATTCTGACTCGTGGTGGCCCCATGTGTGTCAGAGTAGAACTGTACTCCACAGAGTTTTCGATCATTGGTTTTTCATAAGTAGATTGCCAGGCCTTTCTTCCAAGGTGCCTCTGGGTAGACTTGAACCACCAACCTTTCTGGTTAACAGCCAAGTGTGTTAACTAATTGTGCGACCCAGAGACTCCATAACTGATGTTTATTAAGGTCTTAGTACTCATTAGGCACAGTGCTAAGCCCTTGACATGGATTTTCTCAATCTTATAGAATATAAAATAGATACTACTGTTATTCCCAATTTATAGATGAGGAAACTGAGGCACAAAAGGGCTAAGTTACTTGCCCAAGCTCAAATATTCATGGAAGTGCCTGAATTTCCACCTCGGCCTAACTGGGCAAAGGGCTCTAGTTCTTTACCCTCCATGCTAGTCTACTTCCTTCAGAAGGAAGGACAGTTGCCTCTGAGGTGGCCTGGCAACATGGTGGTACCCCATGTAAGATGGTGAAGGTTCGCATTTCAGTGGCTAGAACTTGTCAAGTACTCTGTATGCAAGGTGATTGGGAAATGTGTCTTCCATGGGACAGAGGAAAAGAGGAGAATTGAATGGGGTAGGCATCATCAATCCCTATCACATTATCCAGTCACCCATGGTGGGCATTCAGGCTGATTCCAATGTTTTGCTCTTACAAACAGCACTGCCATCGCAATGCTGGGATATACCTTGGAGCACACGTACTTGTATTTGTGCAAGAAACTCACTGAGAAATAGCACTGCTGGGTGACTGGGAGCATTCACCCAGAAAGCCAATCAATATGACCAAAGTGCTTTCCCAAAGGACTTGACCAGTTCAGACACCTACCAGAAGTGTAAAGGAGGTCATGCTTCCCCACATGCTGGCCCCACTGGGTATCATCAAGACTTTTGATTTTTGCAAATTTGACAGACTTTCTAGTCTTTTTTTTTTTTTAATTCTTCTTTTTAATTCTTTTCTTTTATTTGGGTGACAATATACGTAACAAAACATCCGCTATCTCAACAATGTCTACATGTATGATTTAGTAACATTGATTATATTCTTCAAGTTGTACAACTATTTATCTTTTTCTAAATCATTCCACCACCATTAACATAACTTCAATGCATCAGAAAGCAAAATCTACCCCCTTTCCCCTCCCTTCAACCCCTGGTAACCACGAATAATCTTTGGTTTCTGTATATTTGCTTATTTCATGTAAGTGAGATCATACCTTATTTCTCCTTTTGTGACTGACTTATTTCACTCAATATTACATTTTCTAGGTTCATCCATGCTGTGGCATGCTTCAGGACTTCATTTGTCTTTACGGCTGAGTAACATTCCCTTGCATGTATATGCCACATTTTGTTTATCCACTCATCTGTTGATGGACATTTCAGTTGTTTCCACCTTTAGGCTATTGTGAACAGCGCTGCAATGAACATTTGTGTACAGGTTTCTGTTTGGGTTCCTGTCTTCACTTCTTCTAGGTGTATACCTAGGATTGGGATTGCTGGATCTTATGGTAGTTCTATATTCAAATTTTGAGGAGCTGCCAAACTGTTTTCCACAGTGACTGTAACACCTTACATTCACACCAGGAGTGGATGAGGGTTCCAGTTACTCCACAACCTTGCCAACACCTGTTGTTTGCTGGGTTTTTTTTTTTTTTTTTTGATCATTGCTATACTAATGGAGTGAAGTGGTACTCATTGTAGTTTTGATTTGTATCTCCCTAATGGCTAATGGGAGCCATCTGGCACAGTGGTTAAGAGCTTTGCTGCTAACCAAATAAAGGTTGGCAGTTTGAATCCGCGAGCCTCTCCTTGGAAATCCTATGCGGCAGTTGTGCTCTGTCCTATAGGGTTGCTAAGAGTCAGAATCGATTCAATGGCAACGAGTTTTAAATGTAATGAAGTTGAGCATTGTCTTAGGCTGGGTTCTCTAGAGAAGCAAAACCAGTAAAGCAGTAATATATATATAGAGAGAGACAGATTTATCAAGGAAATGGCTCACGTGGTTGTAGAGGCTGGAATGTCCCAAGTCTGTGGATCAGGATAGAGGCTTCTCCTGACTCACATAGCTGCAGGGGCTGGCAAACCAAAGATCAGCAGGTCAGAGAGCAGGGCTCTTGCTCATAAGCTGTGAAGATCAAGGAATCCCAAGTTCAGTAGGTAAGCTGCTAGATCAAGTCCCAAGAACCAGAGGTCAGACGAACAGGAGCCAGCTGCAGGATCCAGAACAAGCAAAAAGCCAGAATGTCTGCTTATATTCAGATGCAGGCCACACGCCCAACGAAACCTCTTTTCAACTGATTCAACATATAAACACTGAGAATCATGGCCCAGCTGAGTTGACATATAATCTTAACCATCACAAGCATCTTTTCAAGTACTTGTTGGCCATTTGAATATCCTCGTTGGTGAACTGTCTAAGTCCTTTGCCCATTTTTTTTATTGGGTTGTTTATTGTTAAGTTGTAGAAGTTTGTTTTTTATTTTTTAAAATATATTTTGGATATTAGACCCTTATCAGATGTATAATTCACAAAAAATTTTCTCCCATCCGTAGGTTGTCTCTTTACTTTGTTGATACCTCCTAGTTATTTTGGATAGTATTTACCTGATTTTAAGTATGTATTTTTCATATTTACTGACCAATTTATTTTGTCTTCTGGGAATTGTGTGTTCATAACCCTTGCCGTTTTCTATTTTTTAAAATAGATTTCTATATGCCCATTAATTATATGTGACATCATACCCCCCAGTCCTCTACTTACTGTTAACTCTGTTTATGGATTTTTGGGGTTTTTTTCTTTTTTTTTTCATATGAGGTCTAAAATTTCGTGAACTCAAATCTGATCATCTTTTTATTCCTGATTTTGGGGATTTGTGTCTTGATGTTTTGTGTGGGGTTTGTGTATGTCCTTGCCATTCTAATGTATAAAAACACTCTCTTATGTTTTCTTCTAATTCTTTATGTAGTGTTTGTGTTTAGCTCTTTCCTCCATCTGGAATTTACTTTTGTATGAATGTGTTATAGGTATTCTTATTTATTTTATTCAAAATAATATGCCATCAATAGAAAAGGACGGAACACTCCCAAACTCGTTCTATGAAGCCAGAATAACCCTGATACCAAAACCAGGTAAAGACACCACAAAAAAGAAAATTAAAGACCAATATCCCTCATGAACACTGACGCAAAAATCCTCAACAAAATTCTAGCTAATAGAATTCAGCAACATATCAAAAAAAATAATTCACTATGATCAAGTGGGATTTATACCAGGCATGCAGGGATAGTTCAACATTAGAAAAACAATCAGTGTAATCCATCACATAAATAAAACAAAAGACAAGAACCACATGATCTTATCAATCGATGCAGAAAAAGCATTCAACAAAGTCCAACACCCACTGATGATAAAAACTCTCAAAAAAATAGGAATAGAAGGGAAATTCCTCAGTATAATTAAGGGCATTTATACAAAGCCAACAGCCAACATCATCCTAAATGGAGAGACTTTGAAAGCATTCCCCTTGAGAACAGGAACCAGACAAGGATGCCCTCTATCACCACTCTTATTCAACATTGTGCTGGAGGTCCTAGCCAGAGCAATTAGGCTAGAAAAAGAAATAAAGAGCATCCAGATTGGTTGGGAAGAAGTCAAAGTATCTCTCTTTGCAGATGATATGATCTTATACACAGAAAACCCACAAGAATCCACAAGAAAACTATTGCAACTAATAGAAGATTTCAGCAAAGTTTCAGGATACAAGATAAACATAAAAAAATCAGTTGGATTCCTTTACACCAATAAAGATAACCTCAAAGAGGAAATTACCAAATCAATACCATTTACAATAGCCCCCAAGAAGATAAAATACTTAGGAATAAATCTAACCAGAGATG
>NW_004444020.1:6044466-6140182 GCF_000243295.1 Trichechus manatus latirostris
CAGAATGGAGTGAGCAATTAGGGTCACATAACAATGTATGTATAAAATTTTGTATGGGAAACTAACTTGAAATGTAAACTTCATTTAAACTACAACAATAAAAAAAAATAATATGCCATCAGCTCCACCTGAATTTCTACATTTTAGTGAAATACCTCTTTTGTTATATGCTAAATGCCTGTATATACTTCTTTATTCTTTACCATTCATTGATTTGTCTGTTCTGGCATCCAGTTCTAAACTATTCTAAAGATAGTAGCTTTGTAGTATTTCTCAATGACTGGTAACCGAAGTTACTACATTTTATTCATTTTCAAAATGTCTTGCCTATTCTTAAACATTTTTCCTTTAAGATGGGTTTTGGCATTGCTGGGCCCATTTCATTAAACAATCCTATTAGATTGAGATTGGAATTGCATTGAATTCATGGATTACTTTGGGTATGATCGTCATCTTTACGATACTTAGTCTTTCCATCCAGGAACATGGTATTAAAGTCTTCTTTTGTGCCCTTCGTGGAGTTTTATAGTTGTTTTCATACAGGTATTACACAGGCCTTGTGAGATTCAGCCTTGGGTATTTTATGGAGTTTGTGGCTATTGTCTCCATGGGTCAGAATCGATCTCGATGGCAACAAGTTTGGGCTTTTGTGTGTGTTCATGTGTGTGTGTGGCAATTTTGAACAGGATCTTTCTTTTCATTACATTTTCAAGCAGGTTATGATTATTACTGATAGATGATTCCCTAAAAGTGGGCAGATTGAGCTTCCCTTCACTGGAGGTCTCAAACAGAGACTGAGCAACCACATAGAGGGACAACAGAGGACATTCCCCACCAGGAGCTCACTGTGACCTCCAAGGTTTCTTCCTACTCTAAGAACTAATGTGTCTAGAATGTCAGAATCAGGACTTGATCTTGGATGAGCTATACCTCCCTGGGAAGTATCTGATTGTTCAATTTATCTTTTTATTCCCTTTGGAACTTGGGCCTTTTTTGTGTGCCTGGAGATGGGCAGCACATGTCTCTTTTAAAACTGCATGAGACAGTGCCTGAAAGATACTTCTGTGTATCCCCAAGAAAAATGAAATGAATAATCCATGAAAATTAGATTCATCATCTCTTCCCAGCTATTATCTTGAAGCCATTCTGATTTATAGCCTCTAGAAAAGGTTTTTTTTTTTTTTTTGGTTTAGAAGGGGTGGGTACTTAAGACAACTAGAAAAAAATTCTATCATTTAGGAAGGCTGTCAATTGTTTCTGAAGAACTGGAGATGCAGAACCCTCAGTGGGTACCACCTTCTCTTGATTGATGGGGAGGGGATAACCTGCAGCAGCCTTGGGGCCTCATCCCAGCTACCACCAACCCTACACTCTGCATACAGGAAGGCATGTCCACTCTGGTCCAGACCAGAGTCTTCTTATAAAAGATTCCTTGGAATGTCTGGTCCCTTCCTCATCAGTGTATAATATGAGTGTTCACAGTAGGCTGTGTGCTATGTGGAACCAGTCAGGCTCCTCACTCCTGAGAGTGGTTATGGTGGAGCCGAGATGCTTTCTCCATTTGTATGGTCCTCATCCCTGAAGGACCTTGTCCCAGTGGGTGCCAGTCAGATGTCAAGATACAGAGATTCAATTTCCTCCATCTAGATTACTTTCCAGTTCTCAGTCTTCACAGTTGCACCTGTGTGGAGGGAATTACTGAATTTTGAACTGCGTCTGGAGAACTAAATCAAACAGGTGGTCTGGGGTGGTTCGGGGTCTGGGTTAGCATTGATTAGGAACTCCGCAACAAGGAGCTCTATGAGGGGCTTTGCCCAAGCAATAGCTCTGTTGTGTCAAAGACCAAAGAGTGTCCTAAAGTTCTTTGACTCCAAAAAGAATCTAACTGCCTTGGACTGTTGTCTCCAGTGTCAGCAAACACTTAGGAGTCCTGCCTCTCAGGGTACAGCCTAGCGTATTAATCTTTCAGAAAATAGAGCTGTGGGATCCTTCCTCGGAGAGACTGCTTGGGCAGAGATTCCATGAGCAGTGCCTGGGAATGTCCAGCCTGTTCCAGTGTGGGGTGGGAGCTGACATACAGACTGGGAGAGCATATCAAGGAGGTTTGGTTGGGGCCTTGGGTAGCCCTAGGGAGGAGGTGCCCTCCTGATTCAGAAGATCTTCAGGTCAAATGTTCTAGATGATGTCTTTTAGGCATTGTATTGGTGTAAACCTGGTCCCCGTTTTCCTTCTAGAAGGTAAAGGGGGTACACAAGGATTCCTGTGTAACTATACCAGGCAGTCCGTTTTACGTGTGGCACACACTAAGGTATGCTGAATGCTTCAGTGTATATTCTGCCATTTTATTTCCCCTTGTCTGTGAAGAGGGCAAGGCCCCCCCACCCCCCATTCCCCATAGCACAGGGTCTGGCCTTCTCCAGGCCCGGGGGCTGCATCACTGCCAGCCTTGTGACACAACAGGTTGTGTGGATGCTGTGCAGGTGACCACCACTCCTGTGGACTTTGACCTCCTCAGGGAAGATGTCAATGTCCTTTTCATAACCTCTTATACAGGTCACTGCACACAGCAGAGTCTTGATCACATTCAAGAAGCAATAACTAAGGGGAAAAGGAACCAAGATGGAGGAGTAGTCAGATGCACCATCCTGTCCCTCTACAGCAAAGACCCGAGAAACCAAATGAAACAGATGCAGATAACAATCCTGGAACCCTGAACATGGAAAAGGAAGGAAAAAAAAATTTAATTGAACACTGACTGGAAGAAAAAATAGAATGAATGCAGCGAAAGAAGATTGAAAAGGAGCAGAGGGCCTCTGCCAGCCATCCTGGCTCAACATGGCCATCTTGAGACAAAGCTAGTGGGGACTCCAGGTGAGGAACACAGGAAGTCAACTTCATGGCATGCCCATAAGAAATGGAGAAACTATATAAACACACCCAGAGAGAAGCAAGCTGAAGTAGCTCATTATCCAAATCTAAGGCAGGAAAACACAGAAAAGGAGGGTGAGAATGCCAGGGATCTTGCCATCCACAGAGCAGGGAGGGAGCCAGGCTCCAGAGTCAGGTATACACAAGTGGCAGTCCCTGACCTTCAGGGTGGGTGGCATACATGAGGTGGTGGATCAGCAAAGTATTTGTGAGAGGTCCTGCACCCAATTGGAACCTCCCCCGCTCCCCCTGCCGCCACTTGGTCAGAGGCAGGTCCCGACTGCTGGCTGGAGCGAACGGGAAGTGCCTGGGCACCTACATCTGATCTGAAGTAGAGGAGGGTCCCATACCCTGGACAATCTGCCTGACTGGAGACCATAATATGAGCCCCAACCCTCCCACCTAACTGAGCCCCCCCACCCCCTCCCACCCACCCAAAGAGTGGTAGTCAGCATGCTCCCACACCCTTACCTGCCCTCCTCCTACACTCCCCCCTCTGACTTGGCAAGCAGTGGCAACCATGTATGTGGCTGCCTGCCACCCAATCCCCACTCCCCAAACTGGCAGGTGGTGGTGACAGCACAACTGAGAGCACCTGCCCACAACCCACACACACCCCCACCAGTAGGCAGAGGCAACCATGCTACCAAGAGCAGACCCACCCACCACCCACACCCCCCAGACCCAGCAAATGACAGCAACTGAACACCCACCCATGCACACTACCATTGCTCACTCACCCCACACTCAGCAAGTGGCGATGACCTCGTGAATATGCATGCACTTGCCTGCCACAGACACCCGTCCACCCTCCCAGCAAGTGGAGACAACTGTGCCACTTGCTTGCCCACCACACCTACCACACCTGCCCCCCCAATCCACTTGAGGAATACCATTGTCCACTCCTGTGCCTCTGGATCAATGACAGACATTATACATGGAAACTGAAAAACAACTTATTTAAAAACCACTGGGTAATAGAAGAAGAAATTAAAAATGAAATTAAAAAATTCTTAGACTCAAATGAGAATGAAAACACAACACACCAAAACCTTTGGGAAATAGCTAAAAAAAGTGCTCAGAGGTCAATTTATAGCAATAAATGCACACATCAAAAAAGAAGAAAGGGCCAAAACCATTGCCTTAACCCTACAACTAGAAAAAATAGAAAAAAAAAGGAAAGGAAGCCCACAGCTGCCAGAAGAAAAGAAATAATAAAGATTAGAGCAGAAATAAATGAATCAGGAAACAGAAAACATTGAAAAGAATCAACAAGACTAGAAGTTGATTCTTTGAAAAGATAATAAAATCAAGATACCACTGGCCAAATTGACAAAACAAAAGGAGAACAAGCAAATAATCCATATAAGAAATGAGATGAGTGACATTACAACATACCCAACTGAAATAAAAAGGATCATAACAGAATATTATGAAAAATTATACTCCAACAAATTTGGGAAAATCTAGAAGAATGGATAAATTTCTAGAAACACACTACCTACCCAAACTAACACAAACTGAGTTAGAAAATATGAACAGACCCATAACAAAAGAAGAAATTAAAGGGGTCATAAAAAAAAAAATACTCCCAACAACAACAACAAAAAGCCCTGGCCCAGACAGCTTCACTGGAGAATTCTATCAAACCAGAGAAAAGCTGACACCAATACTGTTCAAACTATTCCAGAACATAGAAAAGGAAGGAATACTTCTGAATTCATTCTATGAAGCCAGAATAATCCTGATACCAAAATCAGGTAAAGATGCCCCTGAAAAGAAAATTATAGACCAATACCCTTCATAAATATAGACACAAAACTTCTCAACAAGATTGTAGTCAACAGAATACAACAGCATATAAAAAATAATAATCATACATAATAACCAAGTGGAAGTCATAGCAGATATGCAAGGATGGTTCAAAATTAGAAAATCAATCCATGTAATCCACCAATGAATAAAACAAAGAACAAGAATCACATGATCATCTCAATCAATGCAGCAAAGGCATTTGATAAAATCCAACACCTAATCTTGATTAAAACTCTCAGCAAAATAGGAATAGAAGGGAAATTCCAAAACATAATTACGGTCATATATACAAAACAAACATCCCACGTTATTCTCAGTGGAGAGAGACTAAAAGCATTCCCCTTGAGAACAGGAACCAGACAAGGATACCCTTTATCACCACTCTTATTCAAGATTGCACTGGAGGTCCTAGCTAGAGTAATAAGGCAATACAGGGAAATAAAGTGCATACAGATTGGTAATGAAGAAGTAAAATTGTCCCTATTCACAGATGATATCCTCATACACCTAGAAAATCCCAGAGACTCCACAAGAAAGCTACTGGAACTAATAGAAGACTTCACCAAAGTGGCAGGGTACAAGATCAACATATGAAAATCAGTTGGATTCCTCTACACCAACAAAGAGAACTTCGAAAAGGAAATCAGGAAAACAATACTATTTACAATAGCCCTCAAAAAAAAGAACAGAGTAGGAGGCCTCACACTCCCCAGTCTCAGAATCTACTATACAGCCACAACAGTCAAAACAGCCTGGTACTGGTGCAATGACAGACACATAGACCAACGGAACAGAATTGAGAACCCATAAGTAAATCCATCTACGTATGGATGGCTGATCTTCGACAAAGGGGCGAAGAGCATTAAATGGGGAAGAGAAAGTCTCTTTTACACATGATGCTGGCAAAACTGGATATCCATTTGCAGGAACATGAAACAAGATCCATACCCCACACCACACACAAAAACTAACTCATAATGGATCAAAGACCTAAGTGAAAAATCTGAAACTATAAAGATCATGTAATAAAAATAGGAACAATGCTAAGGGCCCTAATAGATGGCTAAAATAGAATACTAAACATAACTAAAAAGGCACAGACAGGAGAAAATAAACTAGATAACTGGGATCTCCTAAAAATTAAACACTTAATGCTCACCAAAAAACTTCACCAAAAGAGTAAAAAGAGAACTTACAGACTGGGAAAAAATCTTTAGCTACGACATATCTGACAAGGGCCTAATCTCTAAAATCCACAAGATAATTCCATACTTCAGCAACAAAAAGACAAACAACCCAACTAAAAAATGGGCAAAAGACATGAACAGACACTTCACCAAAGAAGACATTTAGGCATCTAACAAACACATGAAGAAATGCTCAATCATTAGTTATTAGTGAGGTGCAAATCAAAACTGCAGTGAGATACCATCTCACTCCAGCAATAATGGCACAGATTAAAAAACAAAAACAAAAAAACAGAAAACAACAAATACTAGTGAGGTTGGGGGAGACCAGAGCTCTTATACACTGCTGGTGGGAATGTAAAATGGTAAAACTATAGAAAATGGTATGGCACTTCCTTAAAAAGGTAAAAATAGAAATACCATATGATCCAGCAATCCCACTCCTAGGTATATACAAAAAACAGAAACAAAACAAGCCCTTGCCATCAAGTTGATTGTGACTCATAGCCATAGTGATCCTATAGGACAGAGCAGAACTCCATTTCCAAGGAGCAGCTGGTGGATTTGAACTGCTGACCTTTTGGTTAGCAGCTGTAGCTCTTAACCACTGTGCCAACAGGCCTCCCCTAGGTATATATCCTAGAGAAATAAGAGCCGTGACAAGAATAGACATAGGCACGCTCATGTTCATTGCAGTGTTATTCACAATAGCAAAAAGATGGAAACAACCTAAGTGTCCATCAACGGATGATGGATAAATAGTGGCACATACGCACAATGGAATACTAAGCTACAATAAAGAATAATGATGAATCCACTAAACATCTCACAACATGGATGAATTTGGAAGATTTTATTCTGAGTGAAATAAGTCCATCGCAAAAGGACAAATATTGTAGGAGACCACTATTATAAATGGCCAAAAAAGGTTTACACACAGAAAGAAATATTTTTTGATGATTGCCAGGGATGGGAGGAGGAGGGAGGAAAAATCACTAACTAGAGAGTAGACACGTGTGAACTTTGGTGGAAGCAAAGGCAGTACACAGTATGGGGGAAGTCAGCACAACATAAAAAAGGCAAGGGAAGACACTGAGAGGTAAACAAGAATAAAAGGCAATGAAGGTAAATACTATAACATACACAATCCAGCAACAACAGAAATAACAAACAATAATTTATGAGTGGATACATAGGTAAATATCTGTGCTGAATAGGTGTGGGAGGGCATATGGGAGCACACTCATGTGCATATATAGGTTTGCTTGTGGATATTTCAACATACATATTTGTATGTACTGCGTGTATACTCATATGTATAATAGAGCACACAGGGGGCAAAGTCATGGAAACAGCCTAGACGTATCCAGACACCTTGCAGGACTGAGTTACTGGGCTTGAAGGCTAAGGACCATGGTCTTGTGGGACATCTAGGTCAACTGACATAACATAGTTCGTAAAGACAACACGCTACATCCTGCTTTGGTGAGTAGCGTCTGAGGGTCTTAAAAACTTGCCAGCAGTCATCTAAGGTACAACTATTGGTCTCTTTCCATCCGGAGCAAAGAAGAGTGAAGAAAACCAAAGACTCAAGGAAGCAATTAATCCAAAGGACTAATGGACCATGGTAACCACAGCCTCCACCAACTTGAGACCAGAACTAGATGGTGCTCACTACCACTACCAACCACTCTAACCAGGATTACAATAGAAAGTCCCAGTTAGAGTGGGAAAAAAAATATGTACAACAAAATTCAAATTCATAAAAAAGACCACATTTACTAGTCTGGGAGAGGCTGGAGGAACCCCCGAGACTATGGCCCTTAGATACCCTTCTAACTTAGAACTGAAGCCTCCTGGAGATCACCTTTCAGCCAAATAATAGACATGCCTATAAGTAAACAATAACACGCGTGATGCAAGTGCTCCTTAGAACAATCATCTGCATAAGACCAGAAGGACAACATATGCCAAAAGCAAAGATAATAAGACAAGAAGGAGCAGGAAAACCAGACAGATGGAAATAGGGAATTCAGGGTGGTATTGGGGAGAGTGCTGACACATTGTGGGGTTGCAATCAATGTCATGGAACAATTTGTGTACAAACTATTGAATGGGAAACTAATTTACTGTGTAAACCTTTGCCTAAAGCACCAACAAAAAAAAAAAAAAAAGAGGAAGAAGCAATATTTGATTAGTATCAGAGAGTATAAGTGACTTGCTTGAGGTCACACTGTGGCAGAGCTGGGACTCAGCCCCTGTGCATCTTTTGCCACTACAGGAGACCTCTGAGCCATCACTTCAGAGCGAGAGAAGGACCTTAAAGGCCACGTCTTTAAGATGACATGACCTGTAGTTCTCCTTGATTTGGAACATCCCCAGGAGGTCCCCAGAGATTCATGTCAAAGCTACTGTTTTAGCCTCACTGTCATGGATTGAATTGTGTCCCCCAAAAATGTGTGTATCAATTTGTCTGGGCCATGATTCTCGGTATTGTGTGATTGTCCACCATTTTGTCATCTGATGTGATTTTCCTATGTGTTGTAAATCCTGCCTCTATGATGTTAATGAGGGGGATGGGTGGAAGTTGTGTTGATGAGGCAGGGCTCCATCTACAGAATCGGGTTGTGTCTTGAGCCAGTTTCTTTTGGGGTATAAAAGACAGAAGTGAGCAGAGAGACAGGGGACCTCATAACACCAAGAAAGCAGTGCCAGGAGCAGACCGGGATTCCTGTGCAGAGAAGCTCCTAGTTCTGGGGAAGATTGATGAGAAGGACCTTCCTCCAGAGCCCACAGAGAGAGAAAGCCTTCCCCTGGAGCTGACACCCTGAATTTGGATTTCTAGCCTACTTGACTGTGAGGAAATAAATTTCTCTTTGTTAAAGTCATCCACTTGTGGTATTTCTGTTATAGCAGCACTAGATAACTAAGACACTCACCTTGGGTTACAAATGGAAGATTTCACCTTCCATCCCTCCCCACACAGGCAACAACACGAGCCAGCAGCTGGAGCACATTCTTCCTGAGAAACACTGCTTCCCTAGGTTGCAGGGGCCTTAGTCTCCCTCCAAGTGCTTCTACAGCCTTGGGGAAACCTAGATGCTCAGGCTGCTGCTCAGGCCAGGCTGGAGAGGCTGTCTCTTTTCCCAGAAAGTGGAATCCACTTCCTTCCTCCCAGACAATTAGCTCTACTGAAGCAGGAGAAATAAGAAGTCCTTCCTACAAACATTAGTGTTTGGTGAAATGTGTAACACTAGGTTCTTTGATGCTCCTGAAATCCTCTCAGCAGGGACCCTCCTTGTTTTGACTAATCATTTCTTCCCATTACTAACTGCTATGATTAGGAGAATTGCCTAAGCACAGGCCCAGTGTTTCTAAGACCCTAATGAGCAACACGTGCAGACTCGTTTAGCACAGTCCTGAAACCACAGTCATTCTGTTGCTGCAGGGAAGTCACTGAGAAGCTTCAGAAACAGGAGCTTCCTGCCTCCATGGTAGGCCTCCTCCCACCTCCAGCACACCACTGATTTTGCACCACACTGCCTTACACTGTTAGGTGCCTCCACCCTGGGTGGGAGAGTAGTGAAATCTTGATTCTGCTCACTACTCACCAGCAGTGTGACTTGGGCAAGTTACTTAACATGTTGGAGCTATAGTTTCCTCATGTGTAAAATGGGGATGATAGTTCCAACCTCATAGTGTGTTGGGAAGATGAGATTTCATTAAGTAATGCACAAAATGCTGAAGACAGTGCTTTGCGTAGAAAACCATCTAGTTCCTGTTGAGTCAACTCCAACTCATGGCGGCTCCATGTGTTTCAGAGTAGGGTTTTCAGTGACTGTGGGTGGATTCAAACTGCCAACCTTTCGGTTATAGCCAAGAGCTTAACCATTTGTACCACCCAGGGACTCCACACTGCATATAGAGTTTATTATTAAAACAAAATTCAAAATTCCATACACAGCTTCATTGAAATGGAAACAAAGACATCTCTGCTCTTTCAGATGCTCCTTGTAGAAAACTACCCCAGAGAAAGGACCTGGTGTTAGTCATTCATGCAGTAGCATGAACGAGTTCCACAAAATCAGAGCCATGTCCTCCTGACATCCATACAGATGGCTCAGATATCTGTCTACAGGAAGCCATTGCATAGACCCGCATTGGGACAGGGAGTCCTTTTGGTCACCTCACAAGTGTCAGCCAACTAGAAGGCAAGGGTTCTGTGCTGAGCATGCACATCCGTGCAGCAGACCTGCCTTGGCTAATAACTGTGTAACCACAGACAAGCTATTTTGACTCTCTCGTCCTCAGTTTTCTCATCATCAAAGTGGGGTTAATAATGCTTCATGGAGATCTGGAGAGAAATTAGTGGTAATATCTGTAAAAAGACTGTTCCATTCAGCGGTGTTCAAACAAATTCAAAATCGGACCTCTTCTCACTGCTCCACTGCTGCCATTGCAATGCAGGCTACCATCATCTCTCACCTGGATGACCACTGTGACCTCCTAATCAGGCTTCCTGCTTCCACGCTTATCCGCTCACAGCCTATACTCCACAAGGCAGCTAGAGCAATACTTTAAAAAGTGTGAGCGTGTCTTTGCTCTGCTCAGAGCTCTCCAATGGCTCCCACTTCACTTATCATAAAATCCCCATCAGGCTGTAGCCAGGACTCACATAATCTGCCTCCCTGACTACCTGTGCAATCTCTGTTACTACCTCCCTCCCACTTGATCACTGCCCGGCAGCCACACCGCCTCAGTGATTTTCCTCAAACAAGCCAAGCATATTCCTACCTCACGGCCTCTGCATTTGCTCGTCCTTGGCCTGGGGAACACTCCTTCCAGATTTCTGCACGGTTCCCTGTCTCAACATATTCAGGTCCATGTCCAAATGGCCTTTCAACCAAGAGAGCTCCCTTCACCATCCCATCACTCTGCTTCCCCTCGTCTTGCTCTGTTGATTATCAGAACCTTATCATTGCCTAGAGTATATATTTACTTATTGACGTATTGTCTGGCTCTCTCACTAGAATATAAGCTCCATGAGGGCAGTTTTTATCTGTTTCATTGCATTTGGATTAATTGTTATAATAATGAATAAAAGTGCCATTACAAAAGTCTAACCCTTTACTTGGATTGTGCAATCAATTGTCTTTTACAACAATCCTATGGGTTGCAGTGATCATCGTTCTGATTTTACCAGTAAGCAAACTGAGGCTTAGGTAGGTTATGCCAGAATTCAGGATTGAACTCAGCTCTGTCTGAAACTGAAGAGCTGTGGCTTCCTGTCCCTAGTGAGTTGTCCCTAGGATTCATTTTAAACTAATTTCCAAGTTGGCATAAAATTGTCCCTGGGAAGGTTGTACTCACATGACTGTTAGGAAAAGCAAAGCAACATGATTTTCCCCTGGTTTCAACACCCTCTCCCCCTTGCTCCAGGGGCAACCTGATTTCTACATAGAGAAAGAGAGTTGAATTTAGCCCAGGGAGTATCACAGCTACAAATGGCTGCTAGACAGAATAAAATGAGACCCTAAATTTTGAGGAAAGGATCCAGGGTGCTGAGCTTGCAATGGGACAGACACTAATCAGCCTTCTAGCCCCTGCTGCCTCAGACCCCCAGCACAGCTCCATTTTTGGAAAGGATATCTCAAGAACCTCAGACACCACCACCTTCGTATTTAGTAAACAATGTTCCAAATTTCTGGTGCTCATAAGTCACAAATAGTAGACAACCCCTCGTCTGTTTTTATTTTATTTTTTTCCCAAAGATCCCAAGCCCGTCAGCTTTATGCTGTTGAGAGGAGGATGCCTTGCCAGTTTGTCCATTTTTATGCCGCAACTTCCCACCAGGTACCCAATAACTTAATCCTAGTTTCCCAATATGAATACAATTGGCACCATCCCCACCACGATAAGACATGGCAACCACTGCGCACCAACCCCTGTTATTGTGGTGTTATTGTGCCTGACGACATAGAATCTTTAGGATCTCCTCCACTGCAGCAAGAGAACCTCCGAGAAGAGGCTGGGTAGCACACGGGCTCATGTCCCTCTCCAAGGTCCTGAGCCAACACAGTCCACCACATCACAGCCTGTTTCTCTAGGATACTGGTAATACTTGTCCAGCCTCTGCCAGGAATTCTGCACCTTAGGGAATGATGGAAGAGGAATTAGTGTAATACTTAGGAGAGAGGTAGAAAGAGACAGAGAGTTGAACTTAGCCTGGGGAATGTCATAGCTACAAATGCCTGTTAGAAAGAATAAAGAGAGGTGGTTTTGTTTGTTTGTTTTTATTCTTTTGGCATTGTTTTCAAATAACCAGTTACCACAGAGGCTTTGTGAGGGTAACAAGGGCTCAGGGGCAATCTCTAAGTTGCACATATACCTGCCCCCCCCCACCCATCTTCAAGATGAATAGACATTGATAGTAGCAGCGTGTCAGCAGAAACGACTTGCCCTCTCTTGTCCGGCTGTCTTAGTCAGGCACCTTTGATATTTATGCCGCCTCAGAATGTCATTCTGCACCTCGTTTAACGCCCCCTTGGACTTTCACTTGGGGGCAAGTGTCTCCCTCTGTCCCCCCTCTACCCACCCCCCTGCCCCCGCTATAGCTGTGAGTTACCAAAGAAGAAACCACAACTGAACAGGAAGATGACACTGACTTCACAATTACTTGATAATTCTACTACATTTCTGAAAGTTACAAACTTTCTTCCTTTTTGCTATCTTGCTCTTCACCCCATCCAGCTTTCCAGCCCCATATGCTGTATTTAGGACATGGGCATAACAACCAGCCTGAATTTGGTTTCCTTCATATTTTGCCCCCATAAAAGATCTCTTCAGACCCCCATTTCCATGTCCATCTCTGCTCCTTGACTCCTTTCTATTTCCCCATAACATCTCAAAGACCTACACACCTTCTCCAACAAGGCTTCTAATCACTCATGCATGGTTCCTGTATGTAGCTATATCCCGGTGAGAAACAGGTAAAGAGATGCCCCGGTAAAACCCTCATTTTGGTGAACTAATTCTGGGCCACCCCACTCGTGTCTTCCTGGCCCCTCACAACACTTTTTCCTCCAATGTCATTTCTAACCCCTCTTCTCTATCCTCTCTTAACCGTCAGTCCATATTGAAGCATGCAGTCATTTTTCCACACTACAATCTTGAGTCTTCTCAGCCATGAGAACATTAATATTACATTGTTGCATTTTCTTGACTCATGATACTCATGATGATGAGTAGCAAATGTCCCTCCTGGTCCATTCCCAGACCCTAACTCACCCATTTGTCCTAAAGGGAGGCTGAGTAGAAGACATAGTTTACTTTGGGCGTAAAGGAGGGGTTTCCTTGCCCACAGGCACAGAACATAGCACTAGAGGGTGAACATCAGGGTCCTGTTAATGGGGGAAGGACAAGTAAGACCAGATACCACGTCAAAGCCAGACCATCTCTTGGAAGGCCAGAAAGCAGAGGTACAGGTGCATACTGAAGTCATAAGCCCAGGAAGTAATAAGGGGGATGTGGATGGGACTCTATAGAGCTGGACCCATTCCGGGGACACAAGCCTATGTCAAAGGTCACAGTTCTACCCCTTCCTGGGTGTGATTTCAGGAGACAGGTTGTCTGGATAGGGGCAGACAACCTCCAAGCTTCTTCCCAAGTGTAGCTCCGACCTGTGGACAGGATCCCCAGATATCATCTCTGAATATATTTGTCTTCACTCATCTCATCTTTTGCCAAACATTTGTAAACTTTTGTGTCTGTATCATTCACTTTGATCCTTAACTATATGAGTTCACAGTTCCCAGAATTCCATGAGTATGGAGTCTTGGAACATCTGCGCCCTCCAAAATCATGGGCTATAATTTCCATATCCTCATGACTTTCACAGTCCCTGTATAGCTCTGGGTATGGGGTCTCTGCTCAAAGAAGGAGTGACTGAATTAGGCTGGTCTTAATTGGATGAGCAGTTCAAGACTCCAGATGATCCAATACTACTATTACTAATAATAGCAGCTGACATTTACTGAGTACTTCTGTGTACCAGCCACTTAGCTAAAATCCTTGAGCATATTATCTCATTAAATCCTCAGAACGATTGTTTTTCACATGAGGAAGTTGAGACTTAGAAGTTCACTTTCTCAAGATCCACTAGTTAGAGAGTAAATTTTAACTTAATCACTGAACATTTAGGGGTCTCACTGGCTGTTTTCAAGGGACAATGAACCCCTCAGAATCTGCAAAATTGTGTATGTGTGTTCAAGCACACATTCATTTCTATAAGGAAAAGATATGTCGCTTTCATCCAATTCTCCAAGGGGTCATGCATACACTGAGGGAGATCAGCCTCTGGTATGAAGCAGAAGAGCACAATCCCAGCCTGCACGGGGCCTCCTAGGACAGCGTCACCTCACCATGGCTTCACCCTCACCAGCTCCCCTCAGGGTGGGTCCGAGGATGCAGACCATGCAGCAATGCAGAGTTAGCTGGACACTCTGCCTACTTGTCGTCTTGTATCAGCCTGAAATTCACTTCTGAATTTTGAGACCAGGAGGTTGGCCTTATTAAGATTTCTAATAAAGGAATTGGCTTTCTGGGTTTACCTGTGTTCAGCCGATTTTCCCTTTGATTACTCAGGAATGCTCCTATTTCCAGCTTGATGTCTACAAATAAAGTCACCTACTCTCTCCTACCTACCCTGTTTATCCATTTCCTAAAAATTCACCTGGCTTAAATCACATTAAGAATTGGGATATTCTGTCTCAATATGGCGACACCTGGGCTGGCCCTGTGGTTCTTGATGGATCCTTTCTGCTTAACCCTCAGGGTTTCTGTGGTGATTGTGCTCCAGGCAGGCAGAGCCACCCTCTCAGGCACATCCTGGAAGACATTGGAGACCCAGTCCCACAACCTGGAACCCACCATGCCCCTCCACCCCAACATAAAACCACAGCTTGACACTTCCCATCCTTTAAAAGGACTAAATTTCCCTGACCCTTTTAACAGAATGTTTTCATCAGTAGTAACCGTGGCAACAGATCAGAGAGACTTCAAAAAGCCTATCTATGTGTAATTAAGAAAAAATGAGGAAGCTGACGCAAGAGCAGAGAGCTTAGACTCAAAGGCTATGGTGCTTAGCCCAGCCACTGCGCTTACTGAGGGCTTTTGCTGACTGAGGTATCATTTTCTTCCTCCTTCTGGGCTCCCTCTCCACTCCCCCTGTTAATGTGTTCATTTGGTTTCCTCTGTTGGCCTCCTTCCTGGGAATGGTGCTGGGGGCCCTGATTCTGGACAAGGACTACCTGCAGAGGCAGGGCCCCAAGCCTAGGACTTGGACAGGGACGTGACCCCAGCGCTTTCCTCTAGAGATCAGAGACCAAACCTGCACTGGCCAGGCTCTTTACTCTGGCTTGGAAGAGGCCAAGCAGCCTGCCTGCAGGAATGTGCTCTTATTGTCAGGATGGTGGAGCACAGACACCTGGGATCATTGTTCCAGCCATCCAGACCCTGGGCCCTGGCTTTCCCAGCCCAGAGAAGACCTCATGGGAAAAGGGACTGGAGCTCCGCATTATGAGGGAGCAGTCTGAGCCTTGGGGGTGTTTTATTTCATAGCATAGGGACACTTGTGGTTCAGTGGTAGAATTTTTGCCTTCCATGCAAGAGACCTGAGTTCTATTCCCAGCCAATGCACCTCATGTACAGCCACCACCTGTCTGTCAGTGGAGGCGTGCATGTTGCTATGATGCTGAGCAGGTTTCAGTGGAGCTTCTAGACTGGAAGGACTAGGAAGAAAAGCCTGGCGATCTATTTCCAAAAATTAACCAATGAAAACTCTATGAATCACAAAGATCTGATCTGCAACTGATCATGGGCATGGTGCAGGTCCAGGCAGCATTTCATTCCACTCTGCATGGGATTGCCAAGAGTTGGGGGCTGACTCAACAACAGGTAACAACAACATCCCTACCTGAAATCATCTAATTTATCTATCTCTGTGTTTAATTCCTCTTTGTCATTTTTCTCTAGCCCAATGTGAGAGCGCAGAAGCTTGTCTGTCTTGTTTTTTATTTTTTTCTGTGTCCTTAGTGCCTAGGATGGAAACCCTGGTGGTGTAGTGGTTAAGAGCTACAGCTGCTAACCAAAAGGTCGGCAGTTTGAATCCACCAGGTGCTCCTTGGAAACCCTATGGGGCAGTTCTACTCTGTCCTATAGGGTCGCTATGAGTCAGAGCTGACTCGACAGCAACGGTTTAATTTTATGGGTTTTAGTGCCTAGGACAGCACACAGAGTATTTGGTAGAGGAATGAATGAGTAAACGAATAAACGAATGAGATAATGAATAGGGTACTAGTCACTGTAGCCCCAACTTGGGTCACCTCCATGACTATGTAGCGGCACCAACTCTTTGCCCTGTGCCCAGGCCCGTTCTCTCTCTGAGATGAATAGGATGTATCCCTGCTCTTGAGGTGGCCTGCGGGGGAGGGCACACAGCAGGCATGTTTGTGCTGTCCTAACTCTCCAGTCCACTCTCCAGGGAAAGACCCTGAATGTATGCTCCTGTCCTTGGAAGAAAAGGACTCAGATTTATTCACTCCTGAACTCAACAACTGTGGGACCAAGCACTCATCCCATGCCCTGCAGACACATTTGCTCTGAAATGTCTCCATGGATCAAGAGGGGCAGGTGGTTGCTTCATATAAAGGCTCTTTCTAAATAACCATTTAAAAATCTTCCTGGAAACCCACTGTTTTTCCTCTCATATTGGAGTTAGTTGCTGTTGAATTGGCTCCAACTCATGGCGACCTTATGTATAACAGAACGAAATGTTGCCCAGTCCTGCACCATCTTCATGACCCTTGGTATATTTGAGTCTATAGTTGTGCCTATTCTGTCAATCTATCTCATTGAGGGTTTCCCTCATTTTTGCTGGTCCTCTGCTTTACCAAACATGATATCCTTTTCTAGTAATTGGCCTTTTCTGATGAAGTGTCTTTATCAGACAATATTCTGTTGTTCTGCAAAGGATTTTTACAACAAATAATAGAGTCTGGGTTGTTGTTGGGTGCAATCAAGTTGATTTAGACTCACAGTGACCCCATGTGACAGAGTAGAACTGCTCCATAGGGTTTTCTAGGCTGTAATCTTTACAGGAGCAGATTACCAGTTTTTTCTCCCACAGAGCTTCCAGGTGGATTCAAACCACCAACCTTTCGGTTAGCAGCCAAGCACTTAACGGCTTACACCACCAGCGTAAGTCTGGATTAGGCATACAGAAATGGGTTTATGGAATCCCAGAAAGGGAGGGCTTGCCTCTGCAGCATCAGGGAAGGCTCCTTCCCAGTGGAGGTATGAGGATGCTGGATCTTGAAGGATGAACAGGAGTTCATGAAGTAGATAAGCAGGGGAAAGTATTCCAGACAGAGGGAAGCACTGTGCAGGAGCTCAGGGGTATGCACAAGGAACCACAGGAGTGTGTGGATTGGCTACAATGTGAGGGCCAAGAGCCAAGTGGCCAGAGATGAGCTCAAGAGCAGCAAGTACACATGGGGAGTGAATGTCATGGGAAGGAGGGTATGTGTTTTGGGTGACTGGAAGTCAGAGGTGTGTGAGCAGAGGAATGCTATGATCCCACATGCATTTTAGGACTCACACTCTGGCAGAAGAGATGTTGGAGAATTAATTAGGAGGCTTTTGCAATAGAGCAGAGAAATTGACAAGCTTCCAAGTTCTGAGGCAGTAGCAATGGGGATATAGAAGAAGGGAAGGATCTGAGGAAAAGGAGATGCAGCTGACAGACTGTGGTAATAGACCATGTGTTAGGGGATACAGAAGATGTGACTCCCAGGGTCTGGCTGGGTGACTGAACAGGGTGTCAAGGGAGATAAGGATTGAATTGTGTTCCCTGAATTCGTCAAGTAGGAAGCCAAAGGAAAAGCAATCTTGGTGGAGTAGTGGGGAAGTAAGCCAGTCTGCACTTGGCGGAGCAAGGGGAGAATAGAGACAGCAAGTGTAGACTCCTCCTTGGAGAAGCTTGGCTGGAGAGTCAAGAAGAGAAAGTGCACAATGCAGAGAGATGCCAGGTGAGGGTATTTTGGTTTCAAAATGATGACGACTTATGTACGTTTAAGTTGAGAAGATAGACTCAGGAGACAGTGTGAAGTTGAAGCTCCAGGGCGAGAGGAGATAATGGAAGGAGGGAGGGATGCGTGGTCACACTCAAGACCCAGTACTTGTCTCTGCCCCTCCATCCAGGGCTGCCTCCTCAGGATGTCCTGAGGATACAATAAGAGAATGTTTTTAAAGGATGTACTGCACAACTGTTCAGCATCATAGCAACATGCAAGCCCTCACTAACAGATGGGTGATGGCTGTACATGAGGTGCATTGGCCAGGAATCAAACCCAGGTCTCACTCATAGAAGGTGAGAATTGTACAACTGAACCTCCACTGCTGTCAGTGGAGCTTATAGCCTAAGATGGACTAGGAAGAAGGGCCTAGCAGTCTATTTCTGAAAATCAGCCAGTGAAAACCCTATAGATTACAACAGTCTGATCCACAACTGATCATGGGGTTGGTGCAGGACTGAGCTGCATTTCATTGCATTGTGCATGAGTTGGGGGCCAACTTGGCAGCCGTTAACAAAAACAACCCCATGCCTAGCATATAGCAAGCACTCAATGTATGTATTTGGTATGGGTCTGAAAAGCAGTGGCCAGTGGGTGATGCTAAGCTGTCTCCTGCAAAAGTAAGACAACTGGCTGTGGTGTTGGCTGCTGCAAGCTCGTAGTCTGAGTCTCATCAGTCTGAAGCAAACAGACACATCCAGGACTGACATTAAACAATACAAACGTTAATGAATTGTGCGGTGTACACTGTGTCTGGCCCAGTAAGAGCTCAACCGGGACAGTAGCGACTGCCCTCCCACTGCTTGCTGTGTGCTGATTCCAGGAGATTGATGTGTATCCCTGGGCAGATGGGTGAGGAATTCTTGAACGCTGTTTGCAAGACTTCAGTAAAAATGTTTCATGAATTCTGCTCTGTCACAAAACTGTGTGAAAGCTGTGCTTTAGCTCAGGCCTAATGGACTTTATATAGTACAGTACTGATTTTCTTTCATGTTTTAATAGAATCCAATTTAAAATTTGCTTTCTGTTCTAGCTGCTTGCTGTTGACTGATTCAACACAGAATCCTTCCCTGGTGCCCCCGACCTTGTCGTTATTCCCTCATTTTGTGTGTTAGTATTTGATTTCTGTCTCCAGCATGAACCACTTTACACATGTCCTCATTCAGCTGGTGATGGTCACATGTGTGAATTCTGAATGCATTACTATCCGCAGCAGCTGCTCCTGCAAACCTGCCATTCAAAGCGGGGCTTCTGGGAAGGATTCATTTCTGTCAGTCAAACGTTGAAGATATGCACGATTCAGGCTTGGGAACCTGAGGCTGTGATCTTCTCTGTGCTTGGGCAGGAGGGTCTCAGACTTAATCTCAAAATGCCCCACTCTGTGGCCATTAATTCAGCAACATTTTGGCCTTCTGAGAAAGACTAGGCTTTATACAGTTTTGCAACAAGTCATTTCAACCTTTGCATATTGAGAACAGTAACCACAAGCAGCAATGTGCAGAGAGGAGAGGCTGCCCTCCTTGAGACCCGTGATCCTAGCTGGCTTGTAGGAGAGAGCAGTCAGTCTGCTCACATCTCTTGTTGTCCTGGGGCATGTAAAGTCCCTGCATAGATCTGACCACCAACATTTAGAGTAACATATAAATGGCAGTCTGGGGTTGGGGATAGCTTTTTCCTTAGTTAAAAAAAAAAAAAAAAAAACCCCTTGCTATCAAGTTGATTCTGACTGATGGTGATCCCATCTGTTACAGGTGGGGCCGTATTACCCAATAAGCAAGTTACACACGGACTTACTTGTGTTTACTTATTAATCTGTGAAACCCATGTGAAATTGTTCACTACAGATTAGTAAGTAAATATAAATAAGCCCGTGCGTACCTTGCTTAATGTAAGCTGGTTCGTACCTTGCTTACTGGTTAATCCGCCCCTGGTTACAGGATAGAACTCCTGCACAGAGTTTTGTTGGCTGTGATCTTTATGGAAGCAGATCATCATGCCTTTCTTTCGAAGCACCGCTGGATAGGTTCAAACTGCCAACCTTTGGGTTAGAAATTGAAAGTTATGTTGTTGTGCGTTGTGTGCCATCGAGTCAATTCTGACTCATAGCAACTCTGTAGGACAGAGTAGAACTGCCCCATAGGGTGTAATAGGCTGTAATTTTTACAGGACCACATTGCCAGCCCTTTCTGTTGCAGCACCACTGGGTGTGTTCGAGCCGCCAATCTTTAGGATAGTAGTTAAGCTCAATCCATTTGTACCGCCCAAGTACCTCTTTCCCTTAGTAGGATCTTTTTTAAAAAACAGCTGGTTTCACTAGCTAGCAGCATAGGGCTCTAGTTAAGAAAGACTTTGGAATCAGGTTGGTGAGGGTTCCACACTGACTTCTGTTCTACGGACCACGTGATCCAGAGCCAGTCCTTTGGCTAAGTTTCAGTTTCCTTTTCTGTGAAATTGAGTGAATAATTCCATCTTCTGGATACTATTCTTGGAGGATTAAATGAGGTAATGCATGGAAAGCACCAAGTAGAGTGTCTGAAACACACCCGAATGCACATCTCATGTCATGGGCTCCAATATGGTAGCTGCATGAACCTCTCACATCCCACTCTGCTTCTTAGTCTTCATGCACCGAAGCCTGTGCAATGTGAATATTCATCTATATGTGCTCTGGCAGCCTGACCTACAGAGAAACACCCTACCACCATGCACACATCTCATAGACCCAAAATTGTGTGAGATTCTGTGCAGATGCCAGGATATCCCATCTCTACTATTGGGTCTTTTGAGGAGCATCCAGTAAGGGCCCAGTAGATACAATTTATTTTCTTTCATGTTTTAATAGAGGGTTGGTTGGAGGGTGTGGCTTGGTTCTAAGAACGCAAAGGTCTTCCCATTTTTCCAACTACCAGCCTCCACCTCCCCCCACCCCATTCCTGCCTCCGGGACCAGGGGGCCAAACTGCTTGGTGAGTTTGATACAAAGCAGAGCCAAGCATGGATGGTTGTATAGTGCACACAGAACACTCACCCTCCGTCCTCTCCCAGTCTCAGCAGTCATTTTCATCTCCTTTCCTAAGGGATGAGAAGGAGAAAGGACACTGAGGAGAGGGGTATAAGTAGATTCCCAATCACTTCCAAGGAGCTAGAAGTTTCCAGTTTATGAGCTGAGGTCAGAGTTCAGAGTGAGTAACAGCCAAGATCTCAGCTCCACTGTGATGCTGAACTAACAGGGCTTCAAGAGCCAAAGGGTGGTTGTTGTAACTGGTCTCTGGAGGCACAGGACCAGAGAGCCCCAGAATGCCAGAGGAGCAAGGGACCTTGGAGATCATCGAGGCCAGGCCACTCCTGGAGTCTCTGGGTGACACAAATAGTTAATGCACTCAGCTGCTAATGAAAAGGTTGGCACTTTGAGTCTACCCAGAGGGCCTGGGAAGGAAGGCCCTCTTTTTTGATCTACTTCCAAAAAATCAGCCATTAAAAACCCTATGGAGCACAGTTCTACTCTGACACACATGGGGTTACCATAGTCCAGATCAACTCGATGCTAACTGATTTTTAGTCCTTTTCTGGACTCTTTCAGATATTCAAGCACAAACTTATTTTTATTCATTTAACAGCAGATTATGTATGTAGGAATTGTTCTATTTGCTTTACATATATTTCATCCTATTAAAAACCCTATGATGTAGTTGTTGATACTATCCCCATTTCTCAGATAAAATAACTGAGGCACAGCTTTCCCTAGGTAAGGTAGCTAGTGAGTAGGAGAGCCAAAACTTAATTCCAGCAGCCTGTCTCTAGAGCCCATGCTCTTCACCACTGTGCTATGCTGTAACCTGCCCAACACCAAACAGCTAAGAGGTTGCAAAGTTAGGACTTGACCCCAAGTCCTTGGCACATGTGATTGAAAGTTGGTCAGTTGAAAATGGGAACTTCTGATCACCATTTTTTTCTTGGAATGGATGGGAAGGCGGAGATCTGGGGTTGAGGGGGGTGAGGTGATGAGTGCATGTAAAGAGGGTGGGAACGCACCAAAGGTAGACAGAGAGGTCCTGGACAAGGGAGCTTCTACCCAGGCTCACTGGACCCTTCTTTATCTCCCCACAGGTGTCCCATCAGGTCCCCGCAATGTCATCTCCATCGTCAATGAGACATCCATCATTCTGGAGTGGCACCCTCCACGGGAGACAGGTGGGCGGGATGATGTGACCTACAACATCATCTGCAAAAAGTGTCGAGCAGACCGCCGGAGCTGCTCCCGCTGCGATGACAACGTGGAGTTTGTACCCAGGCAGCTGGGCCTGACCCAGTGCAGGGTCTCCATCAGCAGCCTGTGGGCCCACACCCCCTACACCTTTGACATCCAGGCTGTGAACGGAGTCTCCAGCAAGAGTCCCTTCCCCCCACAACATGTCTCTGTCAATATCACCACAAACCAAGCTGGTGAGTCTGGAGGCCTCTGTGCACCTTCTGTCTGTCTGTATAGCTGGCTCTTTGTCTATTTCTGTGCTGGAACAAAGCTGCAACCAGACCCATCCTGCTAGTCTTCTCTCAGGCCTGCACCCAGGAGTAGAGGGTCAGGGGATGGGCATTTGTTGTCATAGAGAAGGCGGGTGTAGTGTTTCACCTCTGAGAGTAAGCTGGAAAGGGGGGGAGGAGGGGTTCTTATACCCAGAACAAAAGAAAAGACATATATCCAAATCAGAGTAGAACCCAGTGCTCCGCATGCCACCAGGAATTAACAAATGCTGTTGGAAGGATGGATGGAGAGATAGACAGATGAATAGACAAGGGGATAGATGGATGGATGGATGGATGGATGGATGAGTAGATGGAGAGATGAATGAATGAATAGGTGCGGGGGTGGTAGCACAGCAAGACCTTGAGAACAGAAACATAAATGCTGCTTTAACAGAAAACCCAATGACAGAAACTTCCCAGAATCGTATGATAAAGTCAGTATTACCTTCATAGATTATTTTTCAATTTAACCCATGTGATTCAGGAATGCATTCTCCTTTATAGCTTACTCAGACAAATGCTACACTGTTATAGAGACCTTAGATGGGTGGCAATAGATCACTCTTGATAGCCAGTGTGTCCCTGTGGCATGCACGTCTCAGAACACATTTTCCTCTCTTCTCTTTATTTCTGTATCCCTTACTCTTCTGATCTTTTCTCTTTATTACTTTTCACACCTCTTACAACAAACCGTTTTTTGTATCTGTTTAACCAGTCCATTCATGTACTCAGTCCCTTATTTATTTATTCACTCACTCAATCATACATTCATAATTAAGGAACACTTACTTAACATCTCCTTACTCTGTGCCAAGCTATGGCTTAAACACCATGAAGGATACACTGATGCTAGGACACCATTGTTTCTCCTGTGAAACCCATTAACTGAAGAATTTACACGACATAGAAATAAAGTACAAACCTATAAGATGGTGTATTCTAAGCATTGTATGCAGTACACATGCAGTAAATATCAAGGATATTAGAGAAATGAGCAATCCCTCCCCGGGGGTGGCCATACAAGGTTGCAGAGGGGAAGTGACATCTCATCTATCAGCAATGGGGGTTACAGGCAATGGACCATGATCCTATTTGGAATTATGGATTTTTCTCAATCAGCAGATTCTAAATGGACAGCTTGTTAGGAGAATAGCAGTAGCTGAGCATCTTTCTTTCTCTCTCTCCTAGTGTCTCTCCTCCTTCTTGATCTCCTCTTTCCTACTCTCCTCTTTTCTACTCCTCAACCTCCCTATTCTCAGACTCTCTGCCTCTTTTATACCAGGCATCTTTGATGGCAGATGATTCTTGGGTTTAAGCTGTCAGAACTGAGAAGAAAAAAAGGTGTTGTCGGAGAACATGGCTGTCCAGATGGCTGCGTTGTTGCTGTAAGCGTGTGTGTGTTCCTGTGTGCATGTTTGTATGTATGTGCATGGTCACGTGTTTACATGCATACGTGTGTAGTGAGAAAATAAGAGTGGAAGTGTAGAAGCCTCCAGCTGGTGACCAGGCCGGTGCCATGGAGACAAAGGTTGTGACAGTCTGTCTTACCCAAAGAAAAGAAAATGGTAATTTCTGCATTATGCTGAGCATATAGCATGCACAGCCTTTGTTAGCAATGTTTCCCTTGGAGAGTTTAAGGCAGAAAACTGGCTGAAGTATTTTACTGCCCTAGCTTCTGGAGATAACAATTCTGCCAGGCTGTTATGTTACGTTGGACTTGGCTATGTTTTCTCTCCCTTTAACCATGTGCTAACAAACCTGCCACTTATATCAGTTTGCTTTTATTTCTGCCCCTCCCTTCCCTTACCCTGCTATTCCCGAACCTGCCCATCTGTTTGTCTTGCCATCTGCACCTTCCCAGACTGCAGCAGGGCTGAGGGACCAGACTTCAGGGAAGGGGCCCTGCATTGCCAGCATCCAAAATATTTATTTTAAACTTCACCTATTTGCTCCTCCATGAGCACATTTCTCCTACCCTTTGTTCTCCCTAACTGACGGGCCCTTTATTCATTATCTTCCCTGACTCTGTATTATCATCTTCCAATCTATGAGTTCTCTTTTGGAATTCTAGAATGTTGACATCAGAAAGTTTACAGTCAGTGAGCAAAGTCTGCAACTGCTTCTTGGTGGCACATGGCTGTTATGCAACAAATATTCAGTTGACCAATGGTACCTAATCTGTGGGCTGTGGGGCTCTGAGGAACATGGTGCTATCACACAGGTTTGGTGAATCTACATGTGAATGCAAATTATTTTCAACCAACAGTTTAGAAACATGAACATATGCTTGACTTTTTATGAATGATGGGAGAGAGACTAAACTGAGGGTATCATAACAACCCTAATGAATCAGATACATTAAGAATGAGGTGGATGGACCCAGGTATCACCAATAGGTCACGATGTCTGTCCTCTTCCCAGGATGCCTCTAAGCTCTTCTACTCTGGGTGAGACATGGGTCAACCTCCCTCCTCCAACTTGACTGCCCTGAGCTAACCTCATGGTAGGGTGGAACCCCTGTCAGTACCTGTGTTCACCACTGTCCTGCTGTTTGGGTTATGAGTAGGGTAGGTGACAGGGAAAGAATTTGACCAAGAACTGTCCTGGAATCAATCACTAAGTCAATCAATAAGTGTTTACTGTGTTCCTACTCTGTGTTCCTACTCTGTGCCTGGAACTGCCCAAATTCTGTGAAATGGCTGGGGACCATTGGGTGGTTCCTGATTAAGGAATAGGTGAGTAATAGTTATTGTAATAACACCTTGCGTTTGTATTTCTTTTGAGTTTACAAAGAATTTGGGAATATGTTGGCTCATTCAATCCTCATAATCACCCTATGACTTGAACACTAGCATTCCCAGTTTTTAGATAAGGAAGCAGAGGCTTAGAGATGTTTGGAGAATCTTAGATTCAAGGAGGGTTAGCAGGACATCCCCTCTCTGTTTCTGCCTTCCTGTTCCCTGCCCTAGCAGATGGACAGTCCCTCTGGACTCCCCATTTTATAGCCTCTGAGCATGAACGGACATTTGAACAGAGCCAGACAATGCCATCCTGCTGAAAGGAAGAGACAACAGTGTGCAGTCTCTGTTACTCTTCCACAGTTTGCTCTGTGACACTGAGCCATAAAAGGCTTTTCCCTGCCTCTGGGTTGAGACTGGGAGATGGGTGTATGTGTAGGAGGTGGAGGGTACAAATTGTCTCTATGCTGAATTGAATTCTGACAATAGATGTGAGAGTCACATTAGAGACAGGGTTGGACAACTTGGCTGCCTAGTGGTTTTGGGCTTGATCTGCAGCCTGATGCATAATCTGCAGCCTAGGAGACTGCTCAGTGCTCTGGGCTGGTTCCTTCTTTGTTTAGGAGCTATGGACCACACCTGTGGCTGGGTATGCAGCTCTTACTGCACAGCAGGACAGGATTGTCATGCTCTTCTTTCTCAGGGCTTCCTAGACATGCCACATTGATGCCACCTCATGCTGTTCTCATGAGCCCTGCCCAATGGATACAGGCAGCTCTTCTTAGCTTATTTGGGTACCCAACAAAAAGAGCTATGGTTGGCATCAGTTCATCAGAGAAAGTCACCAACAGACTTTTCTTGATCTCAAGGGTTGTGATCTAAGAAGAAACCATAGAAGATTGTGTAATCATCATTTTGGTCATTGGGAACACAGTAGATACCATTCTGCACTCACATTAGCATGACTGGGGGGATCACAAAGAGTCTGTGGAGTTCTGAGATTCAGAGAGCCTCTGTGTTCTTCCATCACAACCCCAGTCATGTATGTAGTTGCAGATGTTCAAGGATCTTGTGCCACAGGAAGAATATCAGGATTGGTCCTCATTCGTCTATAGGCAGGGGCAGAGAAATACCATTTTTGAGCACTTCTAGTGTACCACGCCTCTGCCAAATTCTTTACAGAGATGAGGTGGGTCAGGTGAAGAAACTGAGGTTAGAGTGTTTTCAGAATTTGCTTAGCACCTCACAGATAGAAAATGACTAATCTGGGTTTCAGACTCAGGTTTGTAGCCATTTTATCCTCAGCCCCATCAAAAATCACATTATGGTGGGTGGTGTAGGTTGTAAGCTTTCTCTAAGCTATTGCCACATAGCAGGGCCGCTTTAACTGTCAGAAAAAAATGTCCATCATCTTTGATCAGGGTTGGTCATGAATTATGCAAGTTCAGATTTACGTGAGGTCTTCAGGGAGGCATCTTTGCACTGAATACAGCTGCCCTGAGTTTAAAATAGACCAGATCCAGTGGAACTCTCTGTTCCAGTGACCAAGTTATCTGCAGAGAGGTTGTTATCGCCACTAACTCCTGCAGTCACTCTGTGGCACCTGGCCCCAGATTCAGACTGATGGCTGAATCATCTGGCTGTCAGAGAGAATTAAATGAATGACAAACTTTACTTCTCTCTTCTGCCAACTAGACTCTGAGTATCAGAGCTGGGGACGGGGGCCTCAGAGGAAATCTCGGGAAAAAAATAGTAAGATACGGATCAGACCAGCACATCTGTAAAATCAACTTGTAGCAAGATAAAATAAAGCCAGTGAATTTGGAACCGTCTAAGCCAGAGAGAACAAACTCAAAAGATCATGGGGCCAGGCAGGTAATGGTCAGGAGCAAAACAGGGCCAGTGTAAAGCAGTAGGGAGTGGCGTGGCTGCAGGGAGCTGAAGAGCATGGGGCAGCCACTACTGTGCTCCAGCAAGTACTGCCATGCCCAGTGCTGCCAGATCTTATCCAGATTTAAAATGTTGACAACTAATTATAAAATTTTAAAGCACTTGAGAACCAAGCAAATCCAATTCTGGATTCAGCCTATTGGCCGTGATGTGCAACCTCTGATCCAGCAGGCTAATCTGATTTACCCAAGCCTTAACCACGAGTATGCTATGTTGTTCCAGTCTTACTCCACCATGGGGTAGTCCTCTCCTCGCCTTGATGATAGCTCCTGGGCTCGTGATGGCTGAAGTGCAGTGGGGAGTCCTGAGTAGTTTCACAAATGAGGATTAAGTCCTTGGCTAATGCAAACGGTTAAGTACTTGGCTACTAACCAAAAGATTGGCAGTTGGAACCTACCCAGAAGTGCCTCAGAAGAAAGATCTGGCAATCTGCTTCCAAAAGATCACAGCCTTGAAAACCCTGTGGAGCTAGGTTCTGTCTGCACACCTAGAGTCACCATAAGTTGGAAGCAACTCTACGGCAACCGGTTTGGTTTTTGTTTTCCGCTCCTCACTAGCTAGGTGACTAATGCAAGTTCATTTAACCACTGTGACCTCTCATTTCTCACCTGTAAAATTGGAGTAATGGCATCTGCTTCCTAGTGCTGTTGTGACAAGCAAATGAGACAGTGCATAGAAAATCATTCTCTGAACCGTGCTATGGAAAGGGAGATTAGCATCGTTTCTGAGAATATGTCCTGAGCCAGAGAGCAATTTGCTGGGCTTTTTCTTCCTAGGCTGTTTGGAACTGATGTCATCCATATCAGATCAGTAACAGATAGCACTTTCCCCATCCGCATTAGGAGGAGTAGGCACCAGGAAGGAGGACAGCAGAGTCTGTGTCCCAGTGAGTTAATGATGAAGGTGGGACTGCATTCCAGAACCTTCCTACCTGGCATGGAGTGATCCTGCCACTCAGAGGAGCCTGTCTGTTTTTCCTCTTCGTACATTTGGAGAAGCAACACTTTTGCCTTTACTGTCATGATCCCATCAGCACTATTTATACTGACATTTATATCACATAAAGTTCATGTATGGCCCACTATATATTCACCATGCACCATTCACCAGACACAATCCATTACTTAATTTGGTTTTAAAAATTACTGTACTACATCTGCTAATAGTCAAAAGCCCCTGCAGTTTGTCCATTTTTAAGGCATTTTTGAAGTCCTTAGACAATTAAAGTCACTCAGATATGCAACTTTTCCTTCAAAAGAATTCTTTAGCCCACTAATTTCTCTGAATGCATCACCTAACTTGCATCATTTCTTGGTTAAATATAGTATTTGCATGCATAAAGAATAACCTTTGAATATGAAAAAGGAATTATATGATATTGCAATATATTGAGCTCTTTGGAGAAAGATATTATGTAAATCTCAAAATTAAATATTAAAACAATATTACACTGCTGCCTGTAAAAATGTAGGATGTTAAGATCCATATGCTGAGACCAGTCCAATGGGCTGATCCCATTGGAAATTAGAGGACGAAATTTGCTCCAGAGCAAAGGAAATACTTTGTTGGAACTTTGCAAAGATTGGAATGACATTAAAGAAAACTCATTGAAGTTAAAAATGAAAAGTTAAAAAAAAAAAAAACAAGTAAATGAAATTTTCACTGATCGTAATTCAACTTCTTAGGTCATTTCATTGCTTTCTTTTCATTTTCAATTCTAGAAAGGTATTTTTTATTGTTTCTTGAGTCCTGACATTGAGAAGGAATTTCCAAGTGGCCTCAAAGAGGTCCTGGACATTTGTAAACAGCTGTGTGTTATCTGGTGAGCTGGGCAAGTCAGCATGTAATGCTGCTGTGACTGAGGTTGGGGTTCTGCCCCTGGCAGCCTCGAGGTTCTCCACTAGATGATGAGCTCTGCGAAGAATCAGACTTTCTCACCAACCACCAGCTTCGTGAGAGAAGAACCACAGTGCTAAGGACAAAGAGACTTGATAAATATTTGCCAGATGTCTGTAGTCCCCACCCATCAATTTTAATATGTAAGTGTTGTGGGGGCAGTAGTGGTTCAATGGTAGAATTCTCGCCCTCCAAGTGGGAGACCTGGGTTCCATTTCTGGCCAATGCACCTCATGAGCAACCACCACCCGTCTGTCAGTGAAGGCTTGTTTGTTGCTATAATGCTGATCAGGTTTCAGCAGAGCTTCCTAAGACAGACTAGGGAGAAAGGCCTGGCAATCTACTTCTAAAAATCAGCCAATGAAAACCCTATGGATCACAATGGTCTGATTCGCAACCAATCATGGGGATGGTCCAGGACCAGTTAGCTTTTCATTCCACTGTGCAGGGGGTCACTATGAGTCAGGGGCCGAATCAGTGGCAGCCAACAACAATTTACAAGTGTTAGGTTGGTTTGTGGTGATGAGAATGTGTCCTGGTGGCCCACAGATGGCATCCTCAATCCCCCCCAGGTCAGCCAGGTGACCAGATATCTTCCTACTTTCTGGCTCCCAGGAGAAAAACTTAAGAGAATGATACTTAGAGGAACAGAGTAAGTCTCAGCCACCCTCAAAAGTGTTTAAGTACTTTAACTCTGGAAATGTAGTCACTCATTCAACACAATCTTTGTAACTGCTTTCTATGTGTCGAATCACTGGTTCCTGCTTCTTAGGGGCTGGTATTCATTCACTTATTCAGCAAATATTTACTGAGGTGCTCCTTGTCTCAGGCACCAGGAACACAGCAACAAACAAAACAGATAAAAGTCTGAGCCCTCAGGAGCTTCCGCAGCATCATCCCGAGCCTGGGATCCAGAGGCCCAGAAAAGTCACCAAGTGAGCTGGTGGCTGAGCTGAGAAGAGACTCCAGGGTGTCTAGACCCTCGGCCATGCTCTTAGCACCACTCCTTGCAGCAGTGACAACTCTCACTCTCCAAAAGTCAGACTGTGACCACATGCAGTTGCTAGAGAACATTTCACTTTGGGGTGGTTGTTGCTATACAGTGTCAGTGTAGTGGGTGGGATATTTGTGTTGTTCACCAACTGACCAATTTGTACTTCCTGTGGATGGGCTTCACCTGTCAGGCAGGCCACACGGTGGTTGGGCATAGGAATGCACCTGTGCCAGGTCCTGAGTGGTGGCCAGTGATGCAGCTGGGAACGGCCCTCCCTGCATCACTGATGGAATGACTGGAGTGTCCCTGGGACCAGGAAATTATTTGTTCATTTCACTCTATCTTGGGCCAGGCACTCCAAGTATATGGCTTGTTAAGTGAAAACGGCACCTCTGGCAGTGAGATTATACTAAAGTTCCGTACTCTTCAAAATCCAAAGGAAATTGTTATAACTCTTATTACACAGAGAGCACCTAGTCGGATTATAAGGTACTGATAGTTTCTGTGCACCTTGTGGCCTTGGCCAAAGATGGTGGGAGGGAGGAAGGGTCCCAGTGATCTGTCCACACCCTGCCCATCTGTTTGGCCAGCTCAGTGAGCAGACTGTCATTGTCAGGAGAGAATCTTATTGGCTATGGCACCCCAGTGTCCAGCTAGCTGCCTGAGTCATAGAGAGCACTCAGTGAAAGTTCATTGAACGAATTCACACATTATTGAATAAATGCATTAATGAATGTCTGTCTTTTATCTCAGACATCAATAAATGGTACAGCTTAGCTCTCTGTGGTCTTTCCTTCATCAGGCATCTTTAGGCATGGGGTTGTAAATGGAGTCGAGCCCTTTCATTCTCCCAGATGTTGGTGAGACCTGGGCCTTCCTGGGTGCACTATCCCCCAAAACATGGCCCTGTAGGAGATGCTGTGCTATGACCTGGCTTTCCCCCTCCACCATGAGCAAAGCCTCAACTGCTTGAGCAATCACAGCTGGGGGTAGTTGGGTGGCATTCCAGCGCTGTTGTGTGTCCACCTGCACACCAACATCTTGCCTATCATTTTCACAGCACCATCCATGTTAAACAGGCAGGAGCACCAGGGGTTTTTGAATACAGCAATTAACAAAACAGTAATCAAGCTAAGTGTTTAATTTCAGAAAATTAACGTCTTCTCTCAACGGATGTGAAAGATGAGGGAAAAAAGCCACAGTAAGTGTGCTGGATAAATAAAGGCAATGCTGGACCACAAATATTTTCCAGCGTAAGGGAGACTCTGCCAATCTCCCAGGCCTTGGGATCAGCCTCCTTTTGAGAGGTGAGCTGTAGGACAACATTAGCTATAGAAGTGAGACCTAGGATTTTAAAATGTTGTCTTTTTGTGGGGAGGTTTGTTTTTTGTTTGTTTTTGAGGGGCAGAGCAAATGCTTTATCGTTCCAGAAGAGCTCAAAGGCAACAAGGGCCCAGCCATGCCCCCTGTAAGCATATCTGTCCCATGGATAATCCTGAGGTGGAATGTGTTGTCCCTCTCTAAATTGTATTCACTGTAAGGACAACACAATGAGGTCTTGTGCATGTGTGGGTGCAGGCCGTGTTTCTCCTGATAGTTGAGGACTCCCTGAAGGAAAGGACCACATCTCACTCATCCTGGTCAACCTTGTACCCAGGAACTGTACCCTCTGTTACGGGGTATCCTGGCTGTCATTACATAATGTTCAGTCTGGTGGTGCTTCTTAAGCAAATGGACTGGTATTTGTTTGTGGAGATGGGTTTGCTCACGGGAAGGGGAGCTGTGAGGAGATGGGTGTGTGCAGGGTGGGATGGAGGCTGGAGGATGGAGAGGACCTCCTCTGATGCCCTGGGTGGGAATGAGAGCCCAGGGCAAAGGACCTAGTCCAGGACAGGAAAGGTAGCTTTGCAAGAGAGACACTGTGAAGTTTGAGACACAGATAGCAAACTTGAGGCTTGGTGACAGGTGCCACACCCAATGAGAGAGGCAGTGTTTCTTAGAAGTTTGCATTCAACCTCATGATGCCTGAGGAGCACAAGGAAACCTCGTTGTCACCGCTGGAGGCTTCTGTGGGAGGACTCTGCAACCTGGCTTAAACAGCAGCTTCCCTTGAGGGGTCTCATGCAGTTGACATGGAGAACAAAGAAACTAAAGCAGGAGAATGAGCAGCTGGTTTGCGAGCACGTAGGAGACATTCCAGGGGCTTCCAGAGGTGCTCACGGCTGTGTTAAGAGCTGGCATGTTCAGTTCTGTCCATGTGTAATTTGTGGAGATTGGAGTACCCAGTCAAGGTATTACTTAGGTAGTTGGTATCTAGGGTTCTGTTTTCTCTGTGAGGTGGGAGGTAAGGTTGATTGCTGAGAGTGAAGGGGGAAGTATGGGGATTTAGGGTTTGAAGAGAATGGAAAGATTCAGCAGTGTCCTTGCAGATAATGGGAGGTTAAAATGACCAGAGAAATCCAGGACTTCCTCAAAGTGTTGAGAGCTCATTTGAGGTTGGTGATGATGTATTTACAAAGCTGCCTATTTGCTCTGTTGTGTGGCTTTCCTAGGAGGGTATGGTTGCTGGAAAGTAGAAGCTACCGGAAGTGGATCTTGAGTCTATCCTGTGTTGAGTTTTGCCAGTTGTATGCTATGAAAAAGGAGCCTTGGTGGCACAACAGTTAAGCGCTCAGCTGCTAACGTAAAAGTTAATGGTTCAAACCCACCCAGCAGCTACACGGGCAAAAGACCTGGCAATCTGCTCCCATAAAGATTACATCCAAGAAACCTTGCAGGGCAGTTCTACTCTGTTACATGGGGTCGTTATAAGTCAGTATCAATTCAGTGTCACCTAACAATAACAACATGCTATAAAAAGAGAAAGGCAACCTGTGCCTGAGGGTATAAAGAGTATTGTCAGTTATGCTATTGCAGAGATGAACCTAAGCTGGATAATAAGGATATGAATAAAAAAGAGGACTGATGCATTGGGTGAAAGAGAACCAGATAAGACCAAGAAGAGTGGCAATGGGATCATCGAGATTATAGTGAGGGAGCAGAATGTTTGAATTTGTGGTTTTGAAAATAGAACAACTTCAGGTGAGGCAAAGTCCGCGAGCACCATGCGAATAGGCAGACATGGAAGAGCCGAGGATTATGGTAACCAAGAGACCAGGCTGTTGGGTGCGTGATTCCTGTGGACATTGAGGTCAGCAACACAATAGCAAGGCTTGGAGTAGAAAGGAAGACTGAAACTGAAGCCAGAGTCTTCAGTGGGTGCAGGGGAGTGATGGTGGGAAGGAGGATATGACGTTCCCAAGATTTGGAGGGCAGTGTGCAGTGGTCCAGTTGAATGGCATTTTATAGAGGCTACAGGGAGATGGTGAGGGATGGTGTAGAACAGGCAATGGAGCAAGGAAGACATGCCCCACAACCTGACCCTGAGGCGTGGTTGATGTAAGATCATAAACCACCACCACCACTTAAGAAGGCTGCGGAGGTAGTGGTGTTCCCAGGAAAGAACTGGTTTACTTTAAGGCAGGTGTGGAGGGAATGCTCTGAGAGCAGGTTGAGGGAGGGTACTGAGGAGTTTATTGAGCAGTCATTTGGAGGGTACAAGGGAGGGATGTGCATGGCGGAATGAGGGGAGTCAGGGTCAAAGGAAGGAGTCCCAGGACTTTGTGGGGATGGTGTGCAGGGAGTGACTCATAGCTAGGCATTGCCGAATGGAATTCTGCCTTAGAAGCCAGTGGATTTTGCCTCCCCAGACTCTGAGGAGGGGGCTCTGGGCCTTAAGGCCAGAACGCTTAGACCTCTGGCCTGTGGTGCAGCGACCGCCTCATGACTACAGGCTCAGCTCCCCTGCCCAGCGTTGGTGGCAGTGACCTGTCTTAGGGTGGTGGTGGGTCCCCTAGCTGCAGCCAGTGCTCAGCTGAATGGGCATGAATGAGAACCAGGGAATAACCAGGAACACAACCTGCTGCAGAGAATCATCAGCTTTCATCTGTGGCTTCTCCTGTACTGATGGTATAGGAGCACTGCCCCCCATGATCAAATAGTAGACAAACCAAAGCTGCATTGGCTCTTGTCGTCCCACACCACAGAATAGCTGGCAGGCCTGTGGGGAGGTGGGGCTAAGCATGGGCCAAGCTGATGTGTGAATCTGGATTGTTCAGTCCTCAGCGGCCTTCACAGCCACCCCAGGGGCCTGCCCAGACGGGCACTGCCTGACAGGTATCCACACATCCCTTCACAGCCCCCACAGCCGCAGGGCACAGCTTTAAGGTGTGCTGTTATTACCAGGGTAAATGACTGCTTCCTGATGCACCTTCTGGTCATCCAGAGGGAGGAGGAGCTGTGGGGAAATGCCAGGCTGGGGGTGACCCAGGAGGCAGAGGTGCCCTCCAGGGTAAATGACTGCTTCCGGATGCACCTTCTGGGTACCCAGCAGGCCGGGTTGCCTCCTCCTCCTGATACAAAGCTCTGTGCACTTCTACCTCTGGTGGAAGTGATCTGTGGGGACCTCTAATCTCCCTGAGGGCATAAGGGGTCCAAGGAGGCAGCACACCCTGCTCCAAGCGCAGCACCACAAATGCCGACTGCATGAGTACAGGAGGGAGAGAGCAATGGCACTGATCTCAGAGAAGGGAGGCTGGGCTATTTCTGCTTCTGCACCAGCAACAGGGGCCTTGGGGAAGTCGCTTTCCCTTTCTGGCCCTCAGTGTTCTAATCTACAAATTGTAAAAGTGAACAGGAAACTGAATGACTTCTGACATATTTTCTAAGTTTCACATTCTGATTTCTAGATTTCTAGACCAGCAGTTCTCAAACTTGAGCTGCATCAGAATCCCCAGGAGGGCTTGTTAAACAGATTGTTGGGCCCCACCCCCAGACTTCCAGACTCAGTAGGGCTCAAGTGGGGCTCAGAATTCTACATTTCTAACCATTTGCCAGGTGATGCTGCTCTGGGTCCACACTTTGGTTCAGGTGGATGATCCCAGTGAAGAATCCCCCTCCTCACCACATCAGATGTAATGTCAGAAGTGAAGGCCTCTGCTATAAATCCACATCCCTAGAGCAGCCCCCACCTCCCCACCCTTGCTATCAGCTGTCAGCCCCACCCTCATCCTGCCTTGGCTTAGACCCAAACCCTCTGTGAAGGGGCTGGTGAGGAGGGGAGGAGGGCCTGGCCTGTGGCTTCCTGCCTGGAGTATGAGTCTGATGCAGCCACCCAAGTCTGAAACCCTCACTTTCTCTCTAGCTGACACTTCATTGAGCTCCAAGACAAGGCTCGCGAGTATTCTACAACAATGTCAAACTAATGCCAAATACTCAAGGAATTCCCCTGGCCCTAGGTGACTCCGAGGTGCAGTGAGATAGAAAGAGAGGGACAGGGGCATCTCATGGCAAAGCACAGACAGTATGCAACAAAAAGCCAATGTCCACAATAGGGGAAAACAATTAGAAAAATAATTAATTCTGCTTTTGTATTCATATCCAGTCTCCAAACTCACTGCTTATTTGTTTAGTCTACTCTGACTAGAAGTGTTACTGCACCAAAAATACTTAATGAGCCAGACTTCCTAATGTAAAATTCAAACATATTTGTGCAATTAAATGAGTTTTCATCAATAGAGGAAGAACCTGTTAGCTAAGCAGTACCTTCTTAGCAAAGAAAGTTACCTCCTGGAATAGAAATGTCAGGGAAACACAGTTCATCTGTGTGCAAATTGTTCTTTGTCATCAGTACTAGTGGGCCTGAAGCCTTTAGTGACATTTAAATACAGATTTGGGGTTGTTTCTAAGGATGTTTCTTATGAGGAGAAAGACAGCCCGTCACCAACCTCTCACACCCCAAGTCATCACCCAGACATTTTAGGATCTCACATAGTTTCATCTGAGGCCTCAAGGGGACATCTGGAGACTTCCCAGCATTTACAGATCTCTCTGTGAACCCCATGAGGGGTGGGGATAGAGAGAAAGGCAATGGGCTGACTTCATGGCTCGGGGACCCCCACTTCTGATTCACCCAGGGCAGCTCTGAATTTTTCTGTTTTATACTATATGCTTCAGAGAAACTTGTTTGGAGAGGGTGTTACACAGCTTAAATAAAGTTTGTAAACCACTAAAATTAGGGTAACATTTAAGATGAAACATCCTATGAGATGAGGGTTGTCCCCATCTTCCCAGTTTCTGAGTCTATACCGTGCAAAAACATTCTGTCCTCACTCCCCTGGGACCACTATACCCCCACCCCGTCCAGCTTCCTCCCAGAGGTGGAAGCCAGAGAATAGCAACCCTGCTTCTCCATCCTCCCCTCCATTCTTCTTTGAAGGCCAATATCCATGTTTGGGAGAACAAAGTGATTTTTCTGGCTCCTTTTATTTTTGATGTCTTTAGGAAAGAGCCTGCAACTAATCCAGTAAGAGCTAACGTTTATTGAACATCTGTTATGTGCTAACACAGTGGGAAGAGGCTAAACCATGACTCTGACTTTAAACAGTTTGTTCCATGATGGAGAGCAGAGGTGAACACCTGGAAAGTTAGATCCTGGTGCACTGTGTCCCAACGTGGTGATTGCAGCCCAATGAGAGTTATGAAAAAATAAGGGCTTTGACCTCAGAAGGGGCACTCTAGTTGGCATGGTCTGCAAGGCTAAGCCAGGAAAGTGTGTGGCTTGATCTATGCCTTAAAAGTAGGTAGGGTTATGAAGAGATGCATCCAGAGAAGGTGGCACTACAAGTAGAGATTCCAAAAGCTGGGTTCTGGGACACGGTGAGTAGAGGGGCTGATCAGAGCTGTGAGTTCCTGAGAGGGAGCAGTGAGAGGCAGCCTCAAGTGGTTGGTGGCTGTCACACTGTTAAATGTTGAAGAGGGTTAGGGCTTCTTCCAGTGGGGGAGGCATTGAAGGTTTTGGGGTCATCAGAAAAACTTGGGCAAAATCAAGATTTAGAAAGATTAATCTGGTTACAGTGTAATTCAAATGGAAAGGCTCAGAGGTGGACAGGAGAGTGGGGACAATACAAAAGGTGTAAGGAGATCCAGGTGGAGATTAGAAGACTAGGAGAAAGGCAATGGCAGAGCCAAGAAAGCACCCATGACTCCTGGGCCATGGGTCATCCCTCCTCAGAGTCACGGGGTCTTCTTATCCCCAAGGACAAAATGCCGCATCATTTACTTTCGAGGTTATTTCCCAGAAAAGCTCCAGGACATATCATGATATTACAGGGAAATCGTCTCTCTTCTTCACACTCACTTCTGGGGAACCCAGCTCTTAGCCTTCCCTTTTTCCAAGCTAGTTCTTATCCATTGCTTCCATCCTGGCTTGTCAACAAGTTTATTTACCTCCTCAAAGATATTTATCAAGCAAATTCCCAAGACTATCTCTGAGTCTTGATGTTCACATTTACCTTGGGGAACTATGCCCAGGAATTGATCTGCATTATGTGGACAGGAGTAGACCCAGAAGAAGAGTTTCGGGTGGTTGCCAAGTCCCTTGGCCTAGCAGGCTGGATTTAATTGAGGCTAGAAAGAAGCAATAGATCGTGTAGGGCACATCCGCAGAACATTCAGAAAATTTGTAACAAGGATTAAGATCGCATTTCACAATTGAAGAATTTGAGGCTCAAAGAAATCAAGTAACATACCCAAGATCACAGAGCAAGCAGATGGCAGAGCCAAAATATGAACCCACCCCTCTCTGCAGCATTGGTAGTGCTCCAACCAATAGCCCTTCTTTATTTCTGCTAATTCCTACTGCCCTAGGTTGGTGCCTTCTATCCTTATTATTCCTTACCCCGCCTCATTTTCCTCATAGCTGGGGTTGGTGGTATAGATTGGAGGTGGTTAGTCCAAAGATGATTTGCCTCCTGAATGCTCTCCTAGAAAGAATAGGTTAACATTATTATATGATCCAGCAATTCTACTCCTAGAGATATACCCCAGAGAAATGAAAACCTATGTCCACATAAAAACTTGCATGTGAATGTTCATATCAGCATTATTCATAATAGCCAAAAAATGGAAACAACCCAAATGTCCATCAACAATGGACAGTTGTCCTAAAAAAAGCAATGCCCATGATTGTAGAAGTGATTGCTAAGCTTCGGATATGTACTGTTCAGACTGGGACAGCGACAGCACTCTGAGGGGTCACTGTGAAGCTCCCCTGTCATATGGAAGGACCAGGGAAGGTTACCCCAACCCCCCACAGCACGAGTTATGTTGAGGGGGCAGATGAACAACCCTGTCTATGGACCTTCTTGGTAATTTTAGATGTGAGTCCCCCTGACTGGAAAGACCATTTATCTTCCAGGAGACTTGCTAGAGCAGTCGCCTGAGCCGAGGTAGAGGAGACTCAGCTGTGACCTGCACCCCACCTCCTAGGGTAGGTAAGAGGTGGGCTCAGAATACAGCTGTTGCTGGCATGATTTCCACCCTCAGAGCAGCATTGTTTTCTCTTATAATGAGGTGAAATTTGTTGAGATCTGAAATCCAAGTTTCATGTTTTTATAACCTTGTCATGGATTGAATTATGTCCCCCCAAAAATGTGTGTTTCAGTTTGGCTGGGCCATGGATTCCCAGTATTGTGTGATTGTCCTCCATTTTGTGATTCTAATTTTATGTTAAAAAGGATTAGGGTGGGATTGTAATACCCTTACTAAGGCCACATCCCTGATCCAATGTAAAGGGAGTTTCCCTGGGGTATGGCCTGCACTACCTTTTATCTTACAAGACATAAAAGGTAAGGGAAGCAAGCAGAGAGTTGGGGACCTCATACCACCAAGAAAGCAGTGCCAGGAGCAGAGCACGTCCTTTGGACCCAGGGTCCCTGCTCGGAGAAGCTCCTAGTCTGAGGCAAGATTGGTGAGAAGGCTGACAGAGTGAGAAAGCCTTCCCCTGAGGCTGATGCCCTTAATTTGGACTTTTAGCCTACTTTACTGTGAGGAAATAAATTTCTCTTTGTTAAAGCCATCCACTTGTGGTGTTTCTGTTATAGCAGCACTAGATAACTAAGACAAACCTCTTTGTCTTAGTTATCTAGTACTGCTGTAGGGTCACTCTGAGCCGGAATCGACTGGATGGCAATGGGTTTAGTTTCAGGTTTTGCTATAACAGGAGTACCACAAGTGGATGGCTTTAACAAACAGAAATTTACTTTCTCATGGTTTAGGAGGCTAGAAGTCCAAATTCAGGGTGACAGCTCTAGAGGAAGGCTTTCTCTGTCTGTGGGCTCTAGGGGAAGGTCCTTGTATCTTTCAGCTTCTAATCCTTGCTGATCTTGGTGATCTTCATGTAGCATGGCATCAATTTTCCCCTTCTCTGCTTGCTTGCTTCCTTATTTTATCTGCTCTTTTATATCTTAAAAGAGATTGACTTAAGATACACCCTACACTAATACTGCCTCATTAAAATAACTTAAAGTAAGAAAGAAAATCATTCCCAAATGGGATTATAACCACAGGTATAGGGGTTAGGATTTACAGCACATATTTCTGGAGGACACAATTCAATCCATAATAGTCTTCAAACATTTTACTCCAATGTTGTTGCTGGAAGCTGCATCAAGTCAGCTTCCAACTCATGGCAATCCCATGCACAGTGGAATGAAACATTGCCAATCCTGTGCCATCACCATGGTCAGTTGTGAATTTGACCTTTGTGATCTATATAACCCAGGAAAAAAACCAGTTGCCATGGCAACCCCGCGTATGTCAGAGTAGAACTGTGCTCCATAGTGTTTTCAATGGCTGATTTTTCAGAAGTAGATCTCCTGGCCTTTCTTACAAGGTGCCTCTGGGTGGACTTGAACCTCCAACGTTTATGTTAGCAGCTGAGCCCGTTAACTGTTTGCATCACCAAGGGACTTGTGATACATATAGATCGAGTTAATTTTAAATAATGTATGTTTAGCCATTACTTCCTTTAAAACTACTTATACATACTTTTTGTCTTAAAGAAAATATTTTAACATAATAAACTGTTTATCATTTATTATTAAATCCCAAAGTGGATTATGGTTAAAATTGTTGAAAGAATTATTCTAACACAAAAATCAATTAATACATTCTGAAATAACTTTTAATAAGCAAAGCATGAGAACTTGGTAATGATCCTATTAAAAGCATCAACTCATTTCCACATTTTGGAATCTGAGATGCTTAATTGTTGGGGAAAATTCCCCTATCAAATAAGGACAGCCAAATGACTAAGGAGAAAACTTTGAAAATGACTGAGTCAGTAACCAAACTAAAAAGGCAAGCAATGCCAGACACATACAATGTATTGCACAGGTGAGCCTGTGATGTGACAACAAGGTTTCTGCACACCAGGACTCCAGGGTCTGGATTTTGAGTTGTTAACCTTTGAGATAGATCTACACTACCTTCTCAGTCCTGGCCTGAGTCTCACGGATTGCAGGTCCCAAGGTCTCCTTTGGGGCCCTTTCTGCAGGGCCTGGGTGGGCTGATGGTCTGCCAGGCCCATCCCCAATGCCCTTGGCGGTGACCAGTTTGGGCCAACACTTGTCCCATGTCACCTGTGCACTGTGCTGAGACCATCCTGCCTTAGCCATTTGTCTCTATCTCATTTGTCAGTTCATGCAGAAACATTCTGTGTGTGTGATGTACTACCTTGGATCTGTCTGCTTCAAAAGCAATTTGGGAGTAGGGTCTCATCGAAGTCTTCCTTGGCAAAACCTGAAACAAAGGGCTCACTCACTCAGTCTGCCTTCATTTTTCTCCATCCCAGAGTCTCCTGACCAATGAAGTTTAAGTCTCTTTCTGCTTCTGACTCATTTAAAAGGCCTCTTATTATGGGTGCAGACTTTTATCAGACACTTCTGTTTCTGATTCTATTTGAACCCTAATTGACTTTCCCTTGGTGCCAACATGACACTCTTCATTGTTTCCCCACTTCTCCTCTTTGGATCCTGAGTTCCTGTTGCGTCAGCCTGTTAATTTTGCTAAGAAAGGGTGCAGAGGGATTTTGGGTCTGTTGGATTTTTTGAACATCTTCGTTTTAGGCCAAACACATCTTTCTTAAGCCTTCAGTATCTTTTTTCCAAATAGCCCCCAAACTAATTCTTCCTTCTTATATTTTCTAACCAAATCCAAACCAGTTGCTGTTGTGTTGAGTGTGTGTCAGAGTAAAACTGTTCTTCATAGGGTTTTCAATGGCTGGTTTTTCAGAAGTACATCTTCAGGCCTTTCTTCCAAGGCGCCTCTGGGTGGACTTGAACTTCCAATCTTTCAGTTAACAGCAGAGTGCATTAACTGTTTGCACTATTCTGAAAAAGAGTTCATATTTGTTTCTTTGCTAAATTTGAATAATTTTGTGAACTCTTGATTTTCATTTCCTTCTCCCAATAGAACGTTTAATTTAGTCAAAAGCTTTATGTATACTTGTGAGGGAGAGAAACTGTTACTTCATCTGAGGATGCAGGTTTGTAGAGAAAAGGTGGGACTGGCCAGGACTTACTGAAACTGCCATATTCAGGGGTCACAGGAGCTGCCTCTTTGAATCGATCTTCCCTTCCCCCTTTAATCTGCTTTTGTTCTGCTAGAAGTTGGCGTTTGATTAGATACTGGAGCTTGCTTTTATTTTGTTTTGTTTAAAGGTTTCATAGCACTTAAAACACCAGCTCTAGAGGTGACATTTGCACACAGAAGGAAAGAAACAAATGAATCCCTGTAGGTAATCAACGATGGCAGAGCACCAAATGGAAGCTGCCCTGAATTTCAGGAAGAAGTACTTTCTTACTTTCCCTCATATGCTAAAACCCATTTGAATTAAAATGTAAAACATTCAGAGTGACCTGCATGAGAATAAAGAGCCTGCCACAGGGTCTGTGACTGTTGTACCATTGCCATAAATCTGAGACATGGCAGAAATGCAGGCAGGTATCCTCTGACACCTTCTCTGGAATCTGTGAGCTGCTGATTGGCTGCTGGGGAGGTCATTGCTGTCTGTCATAACAGGAAGGTTTCCTCTCCATGGAATTTGGGTATTGATTGCGCTGTGATTGCCTCTTTATCATCTGACCCCTAACTGGACTCCAAGGACCTTAAGGGCAGGGCTGTGACTTGCTTGTCCCTCAGTTCCCAGTGCTTAGACCAGGCCTGGCACAGTGTTTGGAGAAGAGTGAAGCCCATCAAATTCTTTGTATTGTTAGAATTACTCTTTCCAATTTTTAATGCATGATGCTTCAGCTCTCGAGGCAGATTGGTCCTGAACATCAATATGATACTCATCTACAACAACATGTAAGTTGTGTTTCCACATAGATCTGAAAAGGCAGCCGGAGCTTTATTGTGTTCATAGTAGGAGGAAGGCAGGGCTGTCAGGAACCATTTGTCCACCGCCTGTCTTGCTGGATCCATCAGGATCCCCAGATGATCTGTACTGACTCCTGAATTCTGCCTCACCTTCCCTGAGCCTCCTTTCTCCTCTCCCATGGCACTCATAATGCAGGACAAGGTCTTGTGAAAGATCACCATGTGCCATCCACACTGTTAACTATTTAGCCTGTTGCTAAATTGGGGGAGGGGGAAGCTCAATTCTTGGTTTCATTTTACTTGACTCAGCAGCAGCATTTAACACATTCTTTTCCCCTAAACCCAAAACCAAACCCATTGCCATCAAGTCGATTCTGACTCATAGCGACCCTATAGGACAGGGTAGAACTGCCCCATAGAGTTTCCAAGGAGTGCCTGGTGGATTCAAACTGCTGACCTTTTGGTTAGCAGATGTAGTGCTTAACCACTACGCCACGAGGCTTATTTCTACTTGGTTTCTAGGCGATCGCACTCTCCTGATTTTAACTTTTACCTGACTGGCCTTTCCTTCTCAGGCTGCTTTGCTGTTTCCTCATCTCCTGAATCTTAATGTCTTCTTCTATTTATGTTCATTCTCTTGGTGATCTCTTTCAGTTTCATGGCTTTAAATAATTTTGAGACATTGATGCATTTGTCTCCAAATTTTTTATCTACAATCTGGACTCTTATACATCCATTGGCTCACTCAGCTTACACTCTTGGGTATCTAAAGGATCTCTCACACTTAACAGATCCAAGATGAGCCCCTCGGCTTCCCTCCAACACCACTTCCACTGATGTCTTCCCTGATCCCAGTTGAGACAGCCCCATTCTTCAAAGTGCTCAGGACGAAAACCTTGGAGTCATTTTGATTCTTCTGGCATTCCATAGCTCTTCTACCTTGCTCTATTTTTTTTTTTTTTTAATTTTTTTTTAACATACCTTGTCGTTTATGTATTTGTTATGTTTGGTCTCCCAACCCCTCCATTAGGAAGTAAACTCTGTGGCAGAAGCAAATTTTATTTCATTCACTATTGTATCTCTAGAACCTAAAACGGTCACTGGCACATGGCAGATGTTCAATAAGTATTTGTTTAGTTAATTAACTAATTAATTATAAACCTGGGCCATGATACTAAGCTGGAAGGAAGAGAAAATGCAGTTGATGGCTGAATCAGGATCCCAAATTATTTCAATTTACTAGATTAATAGGCCAAATTTAACACCATAAAGGTAAAGAGATACATGTAAATCCCTGTCATTAAAGCCAAAAGCCAGAGCCAACTCCACGACAAAAGATGAGGAGTATACTATGGGAACGCCTCAATGTTGGATTTGACTGTGATTTCAGAATCAAACAGCAGGGACATGCTGTTGATCCAAAGGTCACATTAATAAGAGGAGTAGTACACAGATCATGGTAGACATTAGTTTTACTCTAGTCTTTGCTGCTCAAAGAGCAGAGAGAGAGTTGGGTTCGCCTCTGGGTCTCACACCTAAAGATGGATGTAGACCACATGGGCCCCTTTTGGGAATGAGCCACCTTGGGTAGCAGCATGTCATGGGAGAAGTGTTTGTAGTAACTGGCCATTCTTTTTAGCAGGAATAACTCAGGTAGACCTACCTAGTATCTTTAAATATTCAACAGGACATTTTACCTGGGAGGGAACATTCTATATTACTTCAGTTGGCAGAACTGAAACCAGTAGAAGAGGACAAATTTCAGGTAAGGATAAGGAAGACATGCAGAAGTGGTGAGCAGTACCCAAGTATGGAGCAGCAGTGCCTAGAGACAGGGAGCCTCTCGTCACTGGAGGAGCTGGGCAGTGAATCCTTCAGAGGGAAATTTTGGGAGGGGATTCAGGGCTGGATTAATCCAGAAACCTATGATCCAGTACTATGAGGTGAGCCAGCTCCTCCTGCAGACTTGCAAGACACCAAGATAGGATTAGCTGTGTAAGAGATTTATGTGAGGGAAAATGGGCTGGGAGCCAGAAGAGGCTGGGAGAGCGTCAGGCCACATTGAAGGTCTGAGCCTTGTGAAGGAGGAAGGGGAGGAAGGTGGATTGGTTAGGAAGAGGCTTAGACTGCTGTGCTGTCTAAGAAAGCATTCATAAGGGCAATGGGGAGTCCTTAAGCTAAAGTTGCCCATCAAAGGAGCCCCATATCTTATAGGAATGGGCCTGCCATAGTATCCCTGCCATGCTCAGTCATTGGCTGAGAGCAGTTTGTGGGAAGCATGACTTCTGTGTGAACAAGATAATAGATTTCAGAGCCAAGCAGCTGGGACCATTAGTCAGTTACATTCTGAGGAGTAGATCTAAGAGGCTCATTTTCATGATCAACACAAGCCCTCAAATGGGAGCTATGCAAACTGATCCTCCAAGTCCCAGGTGTACACTGGTTCTAAGTCCACATCTCAGCACTTCTCACACTGGGCTCTCTCTGTTGGCACCCCTGGCTGTGAGCAGCTAGAGACCAAATGTTCAGCATCGCCAGCCCCTGGCACAGTGGCCAACACACAGTAGGTACTCACTGAGAGCTCAATGAGTCGTAGACAATGCAGCAACCCGGGTCCCTGCCACCTGGAACAGTAGTCTGTAATTTCAGGTCCAGGTCTTGGAGGAGAATCTGTTAACTTAAATTGAGGTTAGTAAATGTCACTCATCCACAGTCCCCAGAGAAAACCCTTGTAAAGTGGAGTTCCAGTAAGGAAATGACTTTCATCACTGCAGAAGTGTCAGGACTGAACGGAGCAGCCCTAGCTGAACACATATTGAAGCCTCATTCATTACCCACCTCTTCCCCTAGAAAGACAACCCTCATTTATTATTTCCAGAGTGTTTTCATTTTACTCACACTATGTGATAAATGTTGAATTGGGAAATAAACAGTATTATTTCCAAACAGATTTTGGAGTCATTTTGCAGATTTTGGAATTATTATCCTGTTTCCAAATGTTTGGTTTCTGTATCATTTCTTCATTTGTATTTGTGAGTTCCTTATTGCAAATGCCCTCATTTGGAAAACTCTGACAGTACCTCTGTTGTTGGTCTGCTTTCATGTCTTCTTGAGAGATGTTTCCTCTCTTCCTGTCAGAGTACAGTAAAATCTTGCATGCAGTTTCAGAAAGTGATTTTTGCTAGAACATTCCTTCATATTGCATAATAATTCTGCACTGACCAGTTCCGCTCTCTGGCTATCATCCCTTGCCTCCAGGTTCTCTTCTCTGCAATATCTCAGAACATTACTTCAAGACTGAGATTCTTTCAACATCTTTTTATCTTGCTCCACTCTTGCTCAAAAACATTCCATTGCTCCTCTTTTCCTACTGTCCAATGCCTAGACTCCTTTGCCTGGTTGTCACTGCCTCCCTAATTGTCTCTGGCTTCCCCAGGCCACGTTGTTTTCCTCTGATTTTTCCAACCAATCCTTGTTTTGGTCAAGCCTTTTTCCTCCCTGCCCAAGAAAACACCATGCCCATTCCTGTCCCTGCCCTCTCACAAGTTCTCTTCTCCTGAATTATCACCTTATCTCTCCTTTGTTATCCAAATTCCACTCATTCTGCAAGACCCGAAAGAAGTTCTACAGGTCAGGCTCTGCTGAAAAAGAAAGGGTAGTGTTCAAACCCAATGGCATTTCTGTCCCTGCCTATCTCTGAAAGATGGCACTTCTCATGTAATCAGGAGTCTGTTTATCTTCCCTGTTTCTTCCTCTCTCCACAGCCCCTTCCACTGTTCCCATCATGCACCAAGTCAGCGCCACCATGAGGAGCATCACCCTGTCCTGGCCCCAGCCGGAGCAGCCCAATGGCATCATCCTTGACTATGAGATCCGGTACTATGAGAAGGTGAGCCAGCTCCCCTTGCAGGTTTGCAAGACCCAGGGTCAGCTACTGTTCAATGGGTGATGGGAAGCTGAGACTATAAGGAGGCAGGCTGGAGGAAGTCTTGAGGGAGGAGGATGTGGTAATAGAGGCCAGGGACTCCCTGCAAAAGCCTCAGCGCAGACACTTTCTGCACTGACTCAAGAACGAAACTTCCAGCCCTCTGCCCTGCTATCTGGACAGCTCACTGGGGTGGCTAAATCTTCAAAAGATTTTGTGCCTTTGTAGATAGGTGGTTTTCAAAGTTTTTGATCCTGTATCTCCAGTATAAGTTTTATAAATTCTATGCACACATGTACTACTACACTAATATATTTATGGAGGTTAGAAAATATGTAAATGAAAATTTAAAAGGATGAGATAAAAATTAGTAGAAATAAAAATTTGTTTATTATCATCCTTGACTGCTTTTTAGCAGCTGCTGCTGGGGGCTCTGGCAGGACAAGTACTCCCAAGAAAAGGGAAAGGGGACCTTCTGGAGTTGGTCCTGGTCTCTCCACAGGGGAAGGAGAGCCTCCTTCCCACCATTGTGGCCTGCAGCATTTGCAAAATCTCAGGAAAATACAGTGCTTTCTATACTGACCCAACACATTATTTGTAAAAACACTTGATTCATTCATTTATTTTTTTTTTGCAAATATTTATTGAGTGCCTACTGTTTGTCAGTTACTATTCTGGGTATATATTAGTGATCAAATCAGATGAATATCCCTGCCCTTAAGGAGCTTACTTTCCAACAGAGGGAGACAGACAGTGAGCAATGAACATAATAGGTAAGGAAATCATATAGTATGTTAAAAGATGATTAACGTAAAGGAAGAAACAAAAAGCAGAACAAGGTAAATGGGATCAAGAATGTCAAGTTTCGGGGAGAAGTAAGGTGCAGAATTAAATAGAATGGTTAAGTTAAGCCTCTTTGAAAAGGTAAGATCTGAGTAAAGGCCTGAGAGAGTTGAGGCTGTTGTGAAGTAGATACCTGGGGGAGGGAGAGGCAACAGCCTGTGCAAAGGCCCTGAGGACTATCAAAATTCATGATTCAAGCAGCAGGAAGGACATGAGCATGACTGAAGTGAGACAAGCAATGGAAAAGTAGTAGAGAGGTGAGAGAGGTAACAGGGGAAGTGATTTGGGCCTTGAGGACTTGAGCTTTTCCACTGAGATGGGAAGCCATAGGAGGAGAGAAGAGTCATGATCTGACTTACATTTTAAAATGCCTATTCAGGATGCTCTTTTGAAAATAGACCTGCTCTATCTACAATCATCTACGCCAAGGATGATGGCAGTTTGAATCAGATGGAAGCAGAGGGCCAGTGAAAATTAGTAAATTTCCACATATATAAACTAAAGGTAGAACCAATGGCATTTCCAACAGGTTGGATTTTGGGTGTCAGAGGGTTATGACTTGAGCCGCTAGAAGGGTGTAGCCACTATTGATTGAGAAGGGGTCGGCTGTGGGTAGAACATGTTTGAAGAGAGGAAAGGAACAGAAGTTCAGTTCTATGTCTAAAATGTCTATGAGATAATGGGTGAAGATGTGGAGTAGGCAGCTAAATGTACACATCTGGAGAGACAGAGAGAGGACTGGGTTGGAGATGTCCATTTGAGAGTTGTCAGTATATTGATGGTATGGAAAGCCGTGAGCCTAGATGAGATCATCAGTGGGTCAACAGAAATAAGAAAAGGATCAAGGACCAAGGCAGTGTTGAACAGTGGAACATGACTGCATTGGGAAGCAGGAATCCTATGTTCTAGTGCCTTTGTTAACTAACCAGCCATGCAGCCATGGTGAAATTACTTAACCACTCTGGGTGCAGTTTTCACATGTGTAAAATGGCAGCTATTTGCCTCCCTGAAAGCAGAGGGCCAGGTGGATCCCAGTCTGATCTGTGAGGAGGTGTGCCCTTAGCCATCGTGGCTGAACTTGAAAGCAAGCTGGAGCATCAGGCATTGTTCTCTTATATTTAGAGAACATAGGGTTTTTTAGACAGTTAATTCAGGTAATTAAGTGAATTTGGGGGTAATTTAAACTATCTTGATTCATGAAAACCAAACCCCTTTCTGTCGAGTTGATTATATATCCATCCGACTTTGAATTTGAGGCCCTGGTTGTGCAGTGGTTAAGTACTCAGCGGCTAACCGAAAGGTTGACGATTCAAACCCATTCAGCAGATCTGCGGGAGAAAGACCTGGCAATGTGCTCCTGTAAAGATTACAGCCAAGAAAACCCTATGGGCATTTCTATTCTGTCACATGGGGTCACTATGAGTCAGGATCGACTCGACAGCACCTAGCAACAACATATGCTACATATTTTGTGTCAGTTAATAAATGCTGACTTTCCAAAATGTTTTGATTGAGGCACCATATCTGTTTGGACCAATTAACCAGGTTTCATTTTGTCACCGAAGTTGAGTAAGGGTTCGATAGGGCATCACATGTGGCCAGTATATAATGCCCTGTCAGAGTCTCCAACAAGGTTCTACCCAGACTCCCTCTCCACACACACATGAACTTTTAGCCCTGTTGAAATAATAATTCATCTCAGAAAAACGATAATGATTTCTCCCTAGTGTGCATCTATTGGATTGGGCTTGGGCTTTACAAACATTATCTAACTTTCTCCTCACAACCCAGTATGGCAAATGTTAGTATCACTGGCATGACTAAAGAAACTTATGTACCAAGTTTAACAAAACCCTCGCCCAAGGTCACAGAGCTCAGAAATGAGCTGATAGCCTGAGTTCTTTGCCCTGGAGCAAGTGGCAGTGTTGAGAAGGGCCTGGATGCATTGGAGACCACCTGCTCCTCCTCATCTGTTGTGCCAAGGGCAGTCACTTCAGTGGGCAGCTGGGACAGGGGTGAAGGGCTTAATGATAGTATCAGGACCAAAGCCATGAGGTTCCCACCTGTGCCTTGACCCTTCGCTCCCCATCCCACCCACAAGCTGCTCCACTGCCTTTCTCTTTACTTTCAAACGTCCTCCCTTGAAAAACTGTGATTAACCTCAACTTCTGATGCTATGAAAAAAGCTAATTCTCCCATTTCAAGTCATGTCCCTACTTCTCAGTAATTTATACTAATTATTAACAGACACACATGCACAGCAGCTCAATGCCTGAGGCAGTTTCCACACCTCATTGAAGCATATTATTGTCCCCACTCCAGAGGACAGAAGGCCTTTTTTGGGAACACCGAAGAGCCTTTGCTGAAGCATTGGTCACCATTCAATATGTTACTTTAGAACTCTTCTTCATTTATAAAGTGCTTGGCTCTAAAATCCATTACATTGCTTGACCATTTCTAATATAAGTAAATAAAAAGACATTAGCCTGTGAAGGTTTTGATATAATAACCAAAATGATAATAATTTGTCATATATTGAGTACCTACTATGTGCTAGATACACAGATATATTAGCTCTAATCCTTAAAAGAAAAAAGAAGAATACTTGAAAGCCTGGTGTACCCAATTTATAGATAATGGAATCAAGTCACAGAAAGATTAAGTTACTCATCCATGATGACACAGGTCACAGGTAGGGCATCACAGAACTGTGACTATAGGCTTTCTATTATGTTTCAAGGGTAGAACCTTCCGTGCTCAATATAGAAGTGGATGCAATCACCTTTGATGAGCATCTCAAAATTAATGTGGCCCCTGAAACAAGAGATTGTATCTGAATTTTAAATCTACATGCTTGTGGCCACAATGATCGGTCACCTTATTATCCCACCTACTTCACATGCCATAGGATCCTGGTCTTTAGAAGATACCAACACCAATAGAACTCAGCCCAGTAGCTGCCCTGGAATCAGGCCCAAAAATCAAAACCCACCATCCCTCTGTCCTGTGTCACTTCTTCTCCCCCAGAGATGCCCCAGCCCCTTCATCTAAGTTGGAGTTGACAAACCTTATCAGTAAAGGATCAGATATTAAATATTTTAGTCTTGTGGATCTTATAGTTTCTGTAGCAGCTAGTCAACTCTGCTATTACACCATGAATGCAGCCATAGACAGTATCTAAATGGATGGGCATGGTTGAGTTCCAGTAAAACTTTATTTACAAAACAGGTGCCTGGCCATGGGCATTAGTTTGCCAACCACTGAAAAAACTCTTCCTGGGTTTTTTCTTGCCCCACCTCATCCTCTCCATTTGTGCTTGGGACCCATTTCAATTTCAGCTCTGTGAATAGAACTAATGACACTTTCGCCTCCTCCAACAGCTCATTAATAGAGAGCTCAGATGCCATCGAGCTGATGACACTCCCCGCGCCTCTGCCATGTTCATCTCCTTCCCCATTTTAATATGTTTCCATTCATCGTTCTCTCTTGTTTACTGTCTTGTAGCTCTTTTCACTCCTGGCATCAGTGCTTATAGGCAAACCATGGGAGGAGCACCTACATCTGCTCTCGGCTGTCTTGACAATTAAGTGCTTAGACACTTACTCTCTCTTCATAATAACTGCCCAGGTTAGGACAGCCTGGTTTAGGCCTTGGGAATTTTTACTCTTCAAATTTTAGGATCATTTTCTCATGGAAACTCTTTCAGAACTTTGCAATATCTTGTGCTCAATCGATGGATTCAAACAACTGAAGTGTGCTGTTTATTCATTCATTTAGCACCGACTCATTGAGCACCCAGGCAGTTCCAGCCTGGTGCTGCATGTTAGGGATGGAGAAATAAGAGATATGTGGTCTCTTCCTTCAAGATAGCTGCATCCTCTATCTTCCAAACACTTATTAAATCAGTCATAAATGACAAAAAAAAAAAAAACAAAAACGCACAACCTTGCTCATTGCTCTCACTCATTTTCCTGGAGTTGATTAATGAATGTGTGGGTCACCAGAACTCGTAGTCATTTTAATTACAAAACTTCTTGAAGAAAGTGTGGACTCTAAAGTGATTATGGGTTAATGTCTCATCCTCACAATCCAAATGCCAATACATCAAAACACTTTTTTGAGTAAAACAGCTGCCCAACCAATGCTTCACTTAATTCAAGCAGTGCGTGATTCCATCAGATTCCAGTAAAGCCAGCTGGATTTACAGAATAGGGTTTTATCTTTATTTGCAAGTGAGGAGGAGATTTTCATAGTTTGAGATCTCACATCTCCAGTGTGTCAAGACAGTAATGACCCAAGTTCTAGATGGCACCCCCTCTGTAGTGGACAACCTTCTTTTTGCAGAATCCCTGATTGAGGAAAGGGTGACCATCACCATCTGTTAAATAGACCAAAAAATCAAATGACGGATGGAGCAGTCTCTCTCAGAGGTGGGTGTATATCCCCCTCCATTAAGGTGAGTTTGGGCCTCTTTGTAACTTGCAGCTGTCGCTGGAGCTGGCCTCAAACCTGTGGTCCCTTACAACTGCTTCAGAGTCATTTATCACCACCCGTTGTGCCAATCACACTCCACATGTGCCCAATTACTTACAGGCTCCTGAGTCCCTTTATTATTATTATTTTAATTATGCTTTAGATGGAGGTTTACAAAGCAAATTAGTTTCTCTTTAAACAATTAATACACGTATTGTCTTATGACATTAGTTGCCAACGCCACGATGTATCAACACTCTCCTCTTCTTGAATTTGAGTTCCCCATTATCAGCTTTCCTGTCCCCTCATGCTTTCTAGTCCTTGCCCCTGGTTTGGTATGCTCATTTAGTCTCATTTTGTTTTATGGACCTGTCTAATCTTTGGCTGAAGGGTGAACCTCAGGAGTGACTTCAGTACTGAGTTAGAAGGGTGTCCAGGAGCCATACTTTCGGGGTTTCTGCAGTCTCTGTCAGACCAGTAAGTCTGGTCTTTTTTCGTGAGTTTGAATTTTGTTCTACATTTTTCTCCAGCTCTGTCCAGGAACCTCTACTGTGATCCCTGTCAGAGCAGTCAATGGTGGTAGCCAGGCACCATATAGTTGTGCTGGCCTCAGTCTGGTGGAAACGGTGGTAGTTGTGTTCCATTAGTCCTTTGGACTCATCTTTCCCTTGTGTCTTTGGTTTTCTTCATTCTCCTTTGCTACAGACAGGATGGTACCAGTAGATGTACCTTAGATGGCCACTTACAAGGTTTTAAGATCCCAGAGGCTATTCACCAAAGTAGGATGTAGAACATTTTCTTTATAAACTGTTATGCCAATTGAGCTAGATGTACCCCTAGACTATGGTTCCCAGCCCTCAACCCAGTAATTCGTTCCCTCAGGGAGTTTGGATGTGTCTATGAAGCTTCCATGACCTTTCCTTGGTCAATTTGTGCTGGCTTCCCGAGTATTGTGTACTGCCTTATCCTTCACCAAAGTTACCAGTTATCTATTGTTTAGTTAGTGTTTTTCCCTCCCCATTCCTCCCCTCCATCGTAACCATCAAGGTTTGTTTATTTTTGTGTGTAAACCTTTCCATGAGTTTTTATAATAGTGGTCTTATGCAATATTTGTCTTTTGTGATTGATTTATTTCACTCAGCATAATGCCCTCCAGATTCATCCATGTTGTAAGATGTTTCGCAGATTCATCATTGTTCTGTATCATTTCATAGTATACCATTATGTGCATGTACCATAATTTGTTTATCCATTCATCTGTTGATGGGCATCTAGGTTGCTTCCGTCTTTTTGCTATTGTGAATAATGCTGCAGTGAACATGGGTGTGCATATGTCTATTTGTGTGACAGCTCTTATTTCTCTAGGATATATTCCTAGGAGTGGGATTGCTAGATCATATGGTATTTCTATTTCTAGCTTTTTTAAGGAGGTACTATATTGTTTTCTAAAACGGTTGTACCATTTTGCATTCCCACCAGGAGTGCATAAGAGTTCCAATCTCCCTGCAGCCCCTCCAACATTTGTCATTTTCTGTTTTTTGATTTGTGCCAGTAATGTCGGTGTGAGATTATATCTCAATGTAGTTTTGATTTGCATTTGTCTAATGGCTAGTGATTGCACCCATTTCCTCACGTGTCTCTTAGCTGCCTGAATGTCTTTTTTGGTGAAGTGCCTGTTCATATCCTTTGTATATTTTTTAAATGGATTATTTGTCTTTTTGTTGTAGAGGTGTATTTTCCTATAGATTTTAGAGATTAGACCTTTGTTGGATTTGTCATACCCAAGTTTTTTTTCCCAATCTATAGGTTCTCTTTTACTCTTTTGGTGAAGTCTTTTGATGAGCATAAGTATTTAATTTTTAGAATATTCCAGTTATCTAGCTTATCTTTTTGTGTTTGTTTATTGTTAGCACAGTTTGTATCCTATTTATGCCTGTATTAGGACCTCTAGCATTAACCCTATTTTTTCTTCCATGATCTTTAGAGTTTTTGGTATTATATTTAGGTCTTTGATCCATTTTGAATTAGTTTTTGTGTATGGTGTGAGGTATGGGTCCTGTCTCATTTATTTGCAGATGGATATCCAGTTTTGTCAGCACTATTTGTTAAAAAGACTGCCTTTTCCCCATTTAATCGACTTTGGGCCTTTGTCAGAGATCAAGTGACCATAAGTGGATGAATTTACATCTGGGTTCTCAATTCTGTATCATTGGTCAATGTATCTGTCATTGTACCAGTGTCAGGCTGTTTTGACTACTATAGCTGTATAGTATATTCTGAGGTCAAGTAGTGTAAGTCCTCCTACTTTATTTTTCTTCTTCAATAGTGCTTTACTTATCCAGGGCCTCTTCCATATCCATATAAAGTTAATGATTAGTTTTTCCATCTCTTTAAAGAATACTTTTGGTGTTTGGATCGGGATTGCATTGTGTTTGTAGATTGCTTTGGTTAGAATTGACATTTTCACAAAGTTAAGTCTACCTATCCATGAGCATGGTGTATTTTTCATTTACGTAGGTCTCTTTTGATTTCTTGCAGTAGTGTTTTGTAGTTTTCTTCGTATACATCTTTTACATACCTGGTTAGATTTATCCTAAGTATGTTATATTTGGGGGGCTATTATAAATGCATTGTTTTCCTGATTTCCATTTCGTAGTTCTCTTTATTGGTGTATAGGAATCCAACTGATTTTTGTATGTTTATCTTGTATCCTGCTACTCTGCTGAATCTTTCTATTAGTTCCAATAGATTTCTCATGGAGTCTTTAGGGTTTTCTATGTATAGTATCATATCATCTGCAACCAGGGACAGTTTAACTTCTTCATTACCAATTTGGATGCCCTTTATTTCTTTTTCTTGCCTTATTGCTCTAGCTAGAACTTCCAGCACAATGGTAAGTTGGAGTGGTGATAAAGGGCATCCTTGTCTTGTTCCTGTTTTCAAAGGGAGTGTTTTCAGCCTCTCTCCATTAAGAGTGATGTTGGCTGTTGGTTTTGTATAGATGCCCTTTATTATGTTGGAGAATTTCCCTTCTATGTCTATTTTATCGAGAGTTTTTATCAGGAATGGGTGTTGGAGTTTGTTGAATGCCTTTTCTGCATTAATTGAGATGATCATGTGATTCTTTTCTTTTGATTTATTTATGTAGTGGATTACATTGATTGATTTTCCAATGTTGAATCATCCTTATATAACTGGTATGAATCCCACTTGGTCATGATGTATTATTTTTGTGATATGATGCTGAATTCTGTTGGCTAGAATTTTGTTGATAATTTTTGCATCTATATTCATGAAAGATATTGGTCTTTCTTTTTCTGTGGTGTCTTTGGTTTTGGTCTCAGGATTATGCTGGCTTCATAGAATGAATTTGGAAATAACCCTTCTTTTTCTATATTCTGAAATAGTTTGAGTAGTACTAGTGGAAGCTCTTCTCTGCATGTTTGGTAGAATTCTCCAGTGAAGCCATCTGGGCCAGGGCTTTTTTTTGTTGGGAGCTTTTTAATTACCTTTTCAATCTCTTTTCTTGTTATGAGTCTGTTCAGATTTTTGTCTTCAGATTGTGTTAGTTTAGGTAGGTAGTGTATTTCCAGAAATTTGTCCATTTCCTCTAGGTTTTCAAATTTGTTGGAGTATAGTTTTTCATAGTCCTGTGTTATGATCCTTTTTATTTCAGTTGGGTCTGTTGTAATGTCCTCCATTTCATTTCTTATTTGGGTTTTTTTTTTTTTTTTTTTTTTGGTCCAGTTTTTCTTTGTCATTGTGGCCAGTGGTTTGTCAATTTTGTTGATCCTTTCAAAGAACCAACTTTTGGTTTTGTTGATTTTTTCTATTGTTTTTCTATTCTCTATTTCATTTATTTCTGCTCTGATCTTTATTATTTCCTTTCTTCTGGTGACTGTGGGCTTCTTTTGTGGTTCTCTTTCTGTTTGTTCAAGTTTTGTAGCTAATATTTTGATTTTGTCCCTTTCTTCTCTTTTGATGTGTGCATCTATTGCTATAAATTGACCTCTGAGCACTGCCATTGCTGTGTCCCAAAGGTTTTGGTATGATGTATTTTCGTTCTCATTTGTTTCTAAGAATTTTTTGGTTCCATCTTTGATTTCTTCTATTACCCAGTGGTTTTTAAGCAAGGTGTTATTCAGTTTCCATGTGTTTAATTTGTTTCCTTGTTCTTCCTGTTGTTAATTTCTACTTTGATTGTGTTGTGATCAGACAAGATACTTTGTATTATCTCAACGTTTTGGATTTTGTTGAGGGTTGCTTCGTGGCCTAAGATGTAGTCTATTCTGGAGAATGTTCCATGTGCGTTAGAAAAAAACGTGTACTTTGTAGCTGTTGGGTAGAGTGTTCTGTATATGTCTAAGAGGTCAAGTTGGCTGATTGTGCCCTTTAGGTCTTCTGTATCTTTGTTGAGTTTCTTTCTAGATGTTCTGTCTTTCAGCAAGTGTGGTGTGTTGAAGTCTCTATGTGCCAGAAGCTCTCTAGCTGAGCAGTACACACAGCCCATTGAAGGTAAGGGGGGTGGAACACTGGACTAGGTGGATGGGAGAAATGAAAGGAGAGAGAGAGGAAACAACAACAAAAAAGAAAAAAGAAATGTGCTGAAGGAGCCTGCCAGTGGGGGTGGTGCAGACCCAGGAAGGCCATGTGCTGGTGACTCTCTAGCTGAGCAATGTGTCACAGCCTGTCAAGAATGGGTGGAGATAAGACAGCACACATGGCTAGGTGGGTGGGAGAAAGGATAAGAAGGAAGGGAGAAAGAGATAGGAAACAAACAAACAAAAAAAATGGCACTGAAGGAGCCTGCCGGTGAGGTGGCACAATCTCAGGGAAGCCGTGTACCAGCGACTCTCTAACCATGCAGTGTGGCACAGCCTGTCAAGAAGAGGTGGAGATAGCATCCACGGCTAAGTGGGCAGGAGGAAGGAAAGAAAGGAAGGGAGAGAGAGATAAAAAACCAAGAAAAGAAGAAAAAATATTTAAAAAATGGCACTGAGGGAGCCTGCCAGTAGGGTGGCATGGACTGGGGAAGCCATGTGCCGGTGGCTCTCCAGCCAAGTGGTGTGGCACAGCCTGGAAGAAGGGGCAGAGACAGCACACAGTGCTAGCTGGGCAGGAGAAAGGAAAGGAAGGAAGTGAGAGAGAGAGAGAAGAAACAAAAAGCCAAAACAACAACAACCATCACAAAAAAATGGCACTGAAGGGGTTTTCCTGACGGGATGGGGCGAATCCGGGCAGCGAGGATCTGCTGTCTCTCTGGCCGAGCAACCATGGCCTGTTGGAAAGTGGCAGAGACCATGTACAAGGAAGAGTGGTGGGGGGTGGAAAAGCATATATTCCTGGTTACCAGGTGCTCTGTCTCCTGTTGGGAGCTCCGTGAAGTTGCCTTCCCATATTACCTGTCCTGTGTTTTTGGTGGCTGAGGTCCAAGATGGCAAATCTGTGATGTGTTAGCTGGTAGGGGACCTCCACTCTGTAGCTCTCCTCGTTCTCTGTTCTCTGTCCGTTTCTTATTCCATTTGGTACTTGACTGAGTTCTTTATTCCTTCATTTGATGCTTAGAGTACCAGGATTGACGTTTGTATCTGTTTTACTTAGTTTTTTGGGTCTTTGCTGTAGAGGGATGGTGTGGTGCTTCTGTCTATAGCGCCATGTCGGCTCCACCTCTCCTCGTCCTGAGTCCCTTTAGACCTTGCTTTTGCATGTTTTATTCAGTTCTCACTCCCCACATTCATCTATGTGGCTAATTCCTTTCAATTTTCATAACTCAACTCATGTCATCCTCTTCTTGTACCCCTCCCCAGTCAGGGCTGGGCAGTTGTCTGCAGTGCTTCCCTGAACTGTCCTCTGCCAAGTCACTCAGTCAACACTGCTGCCATCATCTGTTTATTTTCCAGTCCACCCTACAAGGTGTTGCATCCCCAGAGGAGAGGGATCATGCCTCTATACCCTCCCACCATGTGTCCAGCACATGGTTGTGTTGTTGTTGTTAGGTGCAGTTGAGTTGGTTTCAACTCATAGTGACTGTATGTACAACAGAACAAAACACTGCCCAGTCCTGCACCATCCTCACGATCATTTTTATGCTTGAGCCCCTTGTTGCAGCCACTGTGTCAATCCATCTCGTTGAGAGTCTTCCTCTTTTTCACTGACCCTCTACTTTACCAAACATGATATCCTTCTCCAGGGATTGGTCCTACCTGACAACCTGTCCAAAGTACATGAGATGAAGTCTCTCCATCCTCGCTTCCAAGGAGCATTCCGACTCTACTTCTTCCAAGACAGATTGGTTTGTTCTTCTGGCAGTCCATGGTATATTCAATATTCTTTGCCAACACCATAACTCAAAAGCATCAATTCTTCTTTGGTCTTCCTTATTCATTGTCCAGCTTTCCCATGGATATGAGACGATTGAAAATACCATGGCTTGGATCAGGCGCATCTTAGTCCTCAAAGTAACATCTTTGCTTTTCAACAGTTTAAAGAGGCATTTTGCAGAAGATTTTCCCAGTGCAATACATCGTTTGATTTCTTGACTGCTGATTCCATGGGTGTTGATTGTGGATCCAAGTAAAATGAAATTGTTGGCAACTTCAATCCTTTCTCTGTTTATCATGATGTTGCTAATTGGTCCAGTTGTGAGGATTTTTGTTTGCCTTACGTCGAGATGTAATCCATACTGAAGGTTATAGTCTTTGATCTTCATCAGTAAGTGTTTCAAGTCATTTTCACTTTCAGCAAGCAAGGTTGTAGTCATCCATATATTGCAGGTTGTTAATGAGTCTCCCTCCAGTCCTGATGCTGTGTTCTTCTTCGTATAATTTCTTCATACAGTCCAGCTTCTCAGATTATTTGCTCAGCATACAGATTGAATAAGTATGGTGAAAGGACACCTCTAACATGTACCTTTCCTGATTTTCAACCATGCAGTATCCCCTTGTTCTGTTCAAACAGCTGCCTCTTGGTCTAAGTACAGGTTCCTCATGACCATAATTAAGTGTTCTGGAATTCCCATTCTTTACAATGTTATCCATAATTTGTTACGATCCTCACAGTGAAATTCCTTTGCATAGTCAGTAAAACACAGGTAAACATCTTTCTGGTATTCTCTGCTTTCAGCCAGGATCCATCTGACATCAGCAATGATATCCCTCATTCCACGTCCTCTTCTGAATCTGGCTTGAATTTCTGGTTATTCTCTGTCAGAATGATTTTGAGTGATTTTTCAGCATAATTTTACTTGTGTGTGATATTAATGATATTGTTTGATAATTTCTGCATTCTGTTGTGTTCTTTGGAATGGGCACAGATATGGATCTCCTTCAGTCATTTGGCCAGGCAGCTGTCCTCCAAATTTCTTGACATAGATGGGTGAGCACCTCTAGCGCTGCATCCGTTCATTGAATCATCTTAGTTTGCATTCCGTCAGTTCCTAGAGCCTTGTTTATCACCAATACTTTCAGTGCAGCTTGAACTTCTTCCTTCAGTATCATCGGTTCTTGATCATATGCCACCTCCTGAAATGGCTGAACATCGACCAGTTCTTTTTGGTGGAGTGACGGGGTATTCCTTCCATCTTCTTTCGATATTTCCTGCTTTGTTCATTATTTTCCCCTTCTAATCCTTCAATATTGCGACTCTAAGCTTAAATTTTTTCTTCAGTTCTTTCAGCTTGAGTAATGCTGAGCGTGTTCTCCCCTTATGGTTTTCTAACTCCAGGTCTTTTGCATATTTCATTACAGTACTTTACTTTGTCTTGTCAAGCCGCACTTTGAAAACTTCTGTTCTGCTCTTTTACTTCATCATTTCTTCCTTTCGCTTTAGCTGCTCTACATTCAAGAGCAAGCTTCAGAGTCTTTTCTGACATCCATTTTGGTCTTAGGTGTATCATAAATGTGACTACCTGACGGAATGAATGAATAAATACACCTCAAGTCATCTTCACCTTTGCAAGGTAGACTTTTACACATTTTAAGACAATGGTAATTTCTTATCAAGAAGCCCTGGTGGTGCAACAACTAAGTGCTCAGCTGCTAACAGAAAGGTTGGTGGTTCAAACCCATCCAGTGGCTCAAAAGGAGAAAGACGTAGTGATCTGCTCCTGTGAAGATTACAGCCTAGAAAACCCTATGGGGCAGTTCTACTCTGTCACATGGGGTTGCTATGAGTATGAATCTACTCAATGGCACCTAACAACAATTTCTTATCATTTACTGTATTGTTTCTCCTGGCTCAGCTCCCCAAGTTTCTTTCATCATTTGACTGGAGACATAGCTTACAGACTTATCATCATCCATCTTTCCCCTCATGTGTCACCATGCCTCTTGAACTGTAGTGCCTAGAACTCATGACAGTACCCCAAATCTGCCCATGGACTTGGCCGCCTCTCTCCCAGTGACCCAAGAAGCTCTTCATTTCTGCTGGTGCCCTCATTTTTGTATAGGATTCATGGTACAGAGAGGGACAGGCCCGGACCCTAAACTTTTGTTTCTGCACACTTGGCACTAACCCAGAATCTGTATAGAGAAAAGATAAATGCAAATGATTAGAGACTAGACTGGTGTATAAGAAAGGGCTGAGGGTGAGATGTAATAATGAGTAAGGAAGAGACTTCCATAGGCTGAAGTAGTGAAGGAGGCCATCCTGGAAGAGGAGATCTTGTGAGATATAAGCTTAAGAAACCTAGAAGGAGAGAGGCATTTGATACTCAGAAAACATCCTAAGCAAAGGCCTGGTGGGCAGGGGGTGTGGTCTCCAGAAAGGCAGCAAGGCAGTGGATTGGGGTGAGGGTGGGAAATTGGAACTGACTTAATTAAGTCTGTAAACTTGTATTTAGGAATTTTTCCTTTATCTGAAAACAGTTTTAGGGAAAAAAACCTTAGAAAAGAAGTTTGACATGGGGAGAGCAGCAAAGATGGGAGGCTACAAAAGTCCAAATACAAACCACATGTTAAGTAAGATTGGCAGCAAAGAGTGGAGGACACCTGTTGAGGGCACTCATGATGGACAGAGAGTTGGAGGATGAGAAACACAAGAAAAATGTGTGCACACCAGACATACACTAGTACAGATAGTAGGGCCTGTAGGGGGCAGGGCAGAAGGTGCTGGAGAGAAAGCAGGGCAGACAGGAGGTGGGGCTAACCTCCTTAGTAGGTGGGAGGGGTGAGGAAGCAGGGCTTGCTCTCCAGGGAGAAGGGACTTGTCTTCCCTGGATGCTGGCGGAGAGGGAGCCTGGGATCAACACACAGACAGATGCAGGCCAAGGTGAAAGCAGGACCAGATACGTTAGTCCAGAAAGGCCTCAAAATCTTCAGAAGGGTGGCAGCAAAGCCATTTGCCTGAGAGGACTTGAAGGGACTTCAGAAGAGATGCAGAACAGCCATTATGAGGAGTCACCAGGGGTATCGTGAACAAGGAGAAGAAAGAGGACTCAGCAGAGGGGAGACAAGAGAGGCAGGAAGAGGGCAGATACTACCCAGTTTGCTTCTGCTGAGGTCAGAGACTTGATTTTGCAAGGATTTCACAAAGCTGAATGTGCTGTGTTATTCCATCTCTGAACAATGAGGACAAAGAACATGTCTCTGAGCCCCTGCCAGGCCCTGAGAGCTTAGCCATTTCTCCAGACCCCTTTCTTCAGAGCACAGCCACCCCATGGGCAAGAGCTCATTCTGCATTCCTTTAACTCAGACTGGACTCTGTCCCTGGTTAAAGGGATGGCCTGGGACTGTGACAACTTCTAGCATGTCTGCAGGGACTGAGGACTGACCAGGCCTGGGTAGGCCAGGGCAGAGTGGGCTGGTGGGCAGTACTCAGGAGTGGGCTGGTGACCCCTTCTGCCCTTGCTCTTTTGAAGGAACACAATGAGTTCAACTCCTCCATGGCCAGGAGCCAGACCAACACTGCTCGGATTGATGGCCTACGGCCGGGCATGGTGTATGTGGTGCAAGTGCGCGCCCGCACCGTCGCCGGCTATGGCAAGTTCAGCGGCAAGATGTGCTTCCAGACTCTGACGGATGGTAAGGAGCAGTCAGAGTCAGGGGCACAGGGTAGGGCGTCGAGGGTGGAGGAGACGCTGAACTAACAGCCAAAGTGCCCACCTCTATTTGGATTCCACTGGAATTTCCTCTTTGGACTTTGCCTCCCAGTAGGGCCATGCAGACTTGCTTAGTTCACCAGGCAGTGCATCTGTCTGAGGTCTGGCCCATCTCTTTTCCAACATCTACTTGGGTTTGCTTTTGATGGCTCTCTGCACAAGGCCACCACATGTGGGTCCATGTGTTTGTATGGTAACGAGACCTGAACATATTCGCAGGGCATGCCCTCTCCCTTTGTATCAGGGTCCAGATGCCCAGCCATTTCTCTCACTTCCACCTCACCCCTCCATTCTTGGGGCCCGGGGTCTGAGCTCACAGCCTAATTCTATGAGCCTAGGTCTCCAGGGAAGAAACAGAGACAAAATTTGGTGTGTGGAAGTCTTGTGCACCCAGGATCTCAGAATCTTTGAAGCAGCCTCACAGGTGACCCTTAAGTAGGTCCTGCTCAGGTGTCTCCGGAGGGAGCAGTCACTGTTTCCAGACTCTTTCCAGGGCCAGAAAATCTGTCACCAAAAATACTTCTACTTTTGAGATTTATTATTTCTTTATTATGATTATCTCCCTCAGTCCTCTGAGTCCACCCCTTTAATAGTTATGAAAATCTGATTTCCCTTTTGCCTTAGCATTGTGCATGAGTGTGTCTGTCTGTGTTCACCCACTCTTTCCCTTAGCTAGCCATTTACTATAGTTTTTGTATTCATCTGTCTATCTGTCTATCTATCTATAAACTGTTTCCTGATAGTTTTGCAAATGTCAGTCAGTCTATTCCTGACCCTCTATGTTGAAAGCCTCTGATTTTTCCTTTACTAGCTACATTACGTAGAAAACTGTCCGACCTTACATAGTGTTATATTTTACGCCAGCACTCTCAGACTGGGTGCCGGATAGGGCTTGAGTTTTTAAATTGCCTGACATTCTTTTTTTTTTTTTTTCTGACATTCTATTTTTAACAATTTTTAAATTAACTAGGAACATGTAAAAATCAGATAATTTCATATGAAAATCAGAATACCCATCTTCTTGTGAAAAATATAGGAGGAGCCAGAATGGTGGGCATTCTGGTGTTAGGACCTTGCAATGGGCTGAGCGCTGGCTGCCTGACATGGTGTCCACACTTTCCAGTGGTTCATACCTGGTTGCTCTCATGTTGCCTGTCTGATCCTTGGAGGACTGGAGTTTCTAATCCGTTTTGAGTTTAAGTGAATTTTGCTCATATTTTTAGGATGGTGAGATGGGGTACAAAGGCGAGCCAGTTCATGCAGATTAACTAATAATGATGCTAGTGAAAAGAATGCAGGATGTCTTCTCCTTGAGGACTCTGCCTCCTCTTTGCACCTCACTTACCATCTAGATTTATGGGCACTTTGGCATCAGGAGGTACACAGGATTAAAAGCCCAAAACTCAAAGTGCTCTGAGCACTGGTCTCTTGGCAATTCTTCTAGACAAATCAAGAAGTAACAAATTTCTCCCAAGAAGTCTATTCCTTTTACATTTGGCAGTTAAGTTTTGTAAACCCAAGAGGGGATAGATGTAAGAGAGTTCTGGTAAGTGGCCAGATTAGGGAGTATTTCTCTTAATGGCTGAGGTTCACACATCGGTAGTAATTATACTCAGGCCATGTCTGCAGCACAAAGGTGAGTCTGAAAGTTGATTAATGGTCAGTGACCACGTTTTGGACAGGTGACCTCCACGTAGGGCAGAGCCACTGTGGTCCCAGGCTGCTCTTAACAACAGTATGCTGACCTTTGACTTAGCTGCCTTTGTTTTTTTTATTTTAACCATTTAGGTTTCACATTGCTTTGTGAAATTTACAATTCATAAAGACATTTTCACACACTCCTCACTGTGGGCCCTAGCATTTTTTTGTCAAATTAATTTATTTTTTAAATATATGCTTTAAAATTTTTCAGCCAAGGGCAACTGAAACTCTACCTTCAGTCTTTAAACTAGATTTCTATAGAGTCTCTCTTTCCCTACCTATGTAGTCGAAGGACGGTTCTCAAATATTCAGGAGGAAAAGAATCACCCAGAGTGCTTGTGAAGCTGGCAGATACCCTGTGCATATCAGAGGTTCTGATACCATAGATCTAAGAAGGGGCCCAGGATTTTAGGCATGTTTTACAAATGACTTCAGATGATTCTGATGCAGGGCATGAGGGACCGCATTTTATGAAGTATTGCCATTAGGGTTACCAGATAAAACACAGGATACCAATTAAATTTGAATTTCAGATAAACAGTGAATAATATTTTAGTACAGAACAACTGACAAAGCCAGAACTTGTATAAGGCAGAAACCTTTCAGAGAAGGAAAACTGAAATATTTTCCATTAAAATGAGTGATAGAAAAATGGCAAGACTGTACCCTGTCAAAAGCAGAAAACTTTCAAGACCCAGAAAAACAAGGCAGTTCTGTCCAGCTCTCACAGGTTTCCAATGTATGAATATGCCCCATGCAATATATGAGACATACTAAAACATTATTCATTGTTTATCTGAAATTCAAGTTTAACTAGGTGTCCTGTATTTTTATTTGCTAAAACTGGCAATCTTAATTGTAATAGAGCGTAAATAGTGTGGCCTTCATATGCCTGGGTCCTGATCATTAGGTAATGATCCGTTAACACCAAGTGAAAGAATTACCATAGCCATAATGGTAATAGCCAGCTGGGCCAAGCAATTTATATGGATTAAAGAAAGGAGAATTAATATTTGGGCATCCATGATAGGTCAGACACTGTAAAAAATGCTTTACATAATTTAATTATTTTTAACAGACAAGGAATCTGAGGGTCAGAGAGACTGAATAATTTTTCCAAATCACAAAGCTTATCTGTGGCAAAGCCAGGGCTTGAATGAGCTCTGACAACCTCTGTGACCCATGGACTTCTCGCTCCACCACATATAACAGTATAGTTTTAACACTGGCAAAGCCTTGATCCTTTTCCTTCTTGAACGGGAGCTTTTAGAGTGCTGGGCCATTTCTTATGTGTTTCTTCATCCTCTGCAGCACCTGGTACAGTGCTGTCTGGCTGTGGATACTCTTTAAATATCTGCTCAGTGAGTCTGTTGAGTATGCTGCATTTCAGCAACTTTGTGTTTTAGCAGATATTTCAACAGTGGTTTTCGTTTCCCTCCATTAGACGTATTCTTGGCATGACTCACAGCCCTTTGAGACACCTTCCAAGCAAGGAAGTGTAGATTGGAGTCATCAAACCTGAGTTCTGAAATTCTCTCTGTCACTGCTGTTTTGTTTTTATTGTTGTCATTGTCATTTGTTTTGTGGTTGTTTTTGTTTATTTGTGGCTTAAAGATTACTCTTCCTTTTGGTTGGGCTTACAGCACTGAAGCATAGAAACTGTTCTCTGCCTCTCTCGCTCGCTCTCTATATATATGTGATTGTGTGTGTGTGTGTGTGTGTATGTATATATATATGCATATATAATTAATTTAGCATCATGCATTGAGTACCAGCTGTACGCAAAGGCCACACAGGGAGAATGCTAATGCCTCTTTCTCACCTAGACGATTACAAGTCTGAGCTGAGGGAGCAGCTGCCCCTGATTGCCGGCTCTGCGGCAGCCGGGGTGGTGTTCGTCGTGTCCTTGGTGGCCATCTCCATCGTCTGTAGCAGGTAGGTGCCCCCTCCTGCTTGCTCTCCTTGGACGCAGGAGGCCCCTTCCCACATGCAGCCCCTCACTGGCAGGACCTGACCATCCACTGCCACACTGCCGGGTTTACCATCGTCACTCCATCTCAATCCATGGGCAGGCTGGAATTTTCCAAATTACTTATTTTCTCTCTGCCTGGAATAAAATCCTTTGTGAGAGCTGGGCATCCTCAAACCTCATTTTAGCCAAGAATTTTAGCCTCCCTCACACAAAAGGCTTTTGAGAGTGACAGTTACAAAATTGCCTTTGACCAGTTGAGCATCACACCGTTTCCCTTAGCCCGTCCTCTGGTTAGAGAGCTAAGACCTTCAGCAGAAGGCCAGAGGCAGGTGGGCAGGAGGAGGAAACTGAGGAGGAAGAGAGGATTCTGCATGCTGCAGAAGGGCCGGCCCTAAAGGCCTTGTGAATTTTTAATACTGTTGCTACTGCCTTCAGTGCTTCACAGTTTCTGCTGTGCAAAGCCCTGAGCAATTCCGCAGTGTGGCAGAGTACCAATATGTGTCCTCATTGCCTTGGTCCCATGCTTTGCCAGGGGCCACATCCCTGCCAGGGGCCACAGCCCTGTAGTGCCGTAAGACCTTGACTTGAGGCAGGCCTGTCTGCCTGCCAAGAGTGAGCGGTGGTCAGCCAGGACGCTGACCATAGCAGGAGTGAAATCTTAAATTGAGGGTTGCTTGGTCCCCAATGCTGGAAAAAGCTTTTGAGCGAGCCCCCATCTGGGCATAAAGTCTAGGTGGAGGTCCCTGGGGCAGAGTGGTGGGTGTGCCCCAGCTGAGAGAGATCTTCTCTGTATCCACAGGAAACGGGCCTACAGCAAAGAGGCTGTATACAGTGATAAGCTCCAGCATTACAGCACTGGCCGAGGTGAGTAGAAAGCAGACACCCACTGCCTGACCCCCGCAGACTGCTGAGTCAAGCAGGCAAATGTTTAGAATGCTCCTCAAAGCCAGACTGCCTGGTCCCTGACAAGTTGGCTTCCCGCCTCCAGTGCTGGAGCAGCGCCTCTCTGCAGGTCCCCAGAGACCACAGGCTGCCTGCCCTATTGCCGTTCGCCCATTGTGGGCACTCATTGGACGCCTGGCAGGCAGATGATCTTCTGCATTGATAAGCACATATAGGACACCGAATGCAGGTTTAACAAGTTAATGAATCCTGAAATCAGACACAGTGGGGAAAAAATGGAGGTGTCTCTATTAACTTCTCCTGCCTTATCTTTTCCAATTGAGCAGTGGGATGTGTTAACCAAATTCACAGATAAGCCATAGAACATGAATGTAGGGAATTAAAAAGATAGCACAGCCCAGGAGACCAAAGTACTTGGGTATCTCCCAAGTGCTTTCTTTTAAACAGTACCTTGAAAATTTTTTCTCACTCATTATCTTGCTCCTGTCTTTTTCTAAACCTATATATAATTTAAACTAAAACTTCTTCCAACCAATATGCAAGAACGTTCTATGTCCGAATTGGTCTTTCATCTGTATAATTACAACATTGCAAGATTTGAAAAAGGTCCCACTAGGTCATTTGGGCCACTCTCCTGCTTCCAGAAAGTAGAACGCTTAGATTCTTACAGCACAGGTTTCTAAAGAACTTTGTTTGAATTCCACAGATGCCCTCAGAAATCTGTCCCAGCACTTTGTGTCATGCTCTGTCACAGACTTCTTCTGTAAGCCGAGTCTAATCTAAATCTCTCACGCTGCAATGTAAGCCCTTTTCTTCCTGCTCTGTCACCTGTGAACATGGAAAACAGACCTCATACACACACACAGTAACCATGCCATCGAATGTGTTCTTCTGGGAGCAAAAATGGACTCGAACGTGGAAGTTCTCATAGACAAAACTCTGCCTTTCTCTGCAGCTACCTGAAGCAGGAAAGTAATGCTGGACATTCACTGCAGCAGGTGGCCTGAGAAGGAACTATGTTCTAGCATGGCTGGCTGGTGCCAGCTTGGGCTGTACAAAGGGCACTCTGTAGATGTGGCTTTATCCTCTGGAGGCTTTCAATCCAAGATGAAGAACCTGCCAAGGGTCTGTAGGTGATCAAGCCCCTGCACCTGGGCTGCTGCTGCTCAGGGCAGTCATTGCTGGGAGGGAGGCGTGGGCTTAGAGCTGGCACAAAGGCACTCATACTCACCCTCCGTGGTCCAGAGCAGCCCCTACAAGTAGCAGCACAAACCCTAGTGGCCACATGCATGGCTCCTGCTATACTCAGAGTCCCATGTATACCCCTTTCGTTCCTGCCCTGCCCCCGGACATCCTGACCCTCCATTTTAAACAGATGTCACTGGTTTTAGAGGGAAAGGCCCTACTATGCACTCTCCCGCATCCTGACTCTGAGCCTGACTTCATAATCTACGCATGCTTTTACTTATATTGACCTGTGTGTTAACCCCTTCAGGCAGGGCCTTAGCTTCCCAGCGTGAAAATAAGGCTTGGCCATGTCTATGATTCTCAAGTGATGGTGAACCCACCAGCTGCATCAGAACCACCCGAAGGGTTTGCCCCATCTCCCTGCTTCCTACCTCTGCCTCAAAATTCTGACATTGCTGCCCACACCCTGCTTCTTGGGTGACTGCTTGCCATGATGAGCCACTGTAAAGCCATTTCAGATCTGCCATCCTGTGGCCCCTTTGGATGAGACATTTAGAGGTGGTCATGTCAGCTGAAAGGCAGAGTCAGGACCACAGGGCTACAGAATTCGGCTTCAAAGAGGAATTGTGTTCTGAAGGCCAGAGATGCCCAAAGGTGGGGATGGGGTGCCTTGCAAGGGAGCTTTCCTTACTAAAGGCATACAAAGTAAGTATTGACACCACCCCTCTGGTGGGGTACAGAGGGTCCCTAAGCATTGAGTGAGGGTGGAGCTTGGCGCCCTCTGGCCCCTTCAACCCAAGCTCTGGCCATCTTCCTGCACTGGAGGAGCTGGCTGTGCTGGGCCACCCATGGCTCCACATGCACAGAGATGTGTTTCCAAATACTAACAGCCACCTTCTGGGGGCCTCTGTTACCTGTAAAGGCCAGCAGAAGGAGGTTTCCTTGGTTCCTGGGGTTCATGGAAAAAACAATGCCCGCACTGTCTTTATGAGTACAGCAGTAGTGGCCTTGCTGCACCAGAGAGGACGCGGAGGGCTCACTGTTGACAAGCTCTGCAGACGTCATCCCCAGGACTCTGGGTGGATACAGAGTTCTTCCTGGACTAGAGTTCAACCCCTTGGTTGCCTTAGAAGCCTGTATTCTTTTGACTTTGGTTCTTTTTATAAATAAATTTCCTTTCCCTCTATTCATAACTGTTCTCCTTTTACGTAGTCCCTGGCACCAGGGTCCTCTTTGCACCCAGGGTGGCTAAACTCACAGGCTCATGCATTGAATGGCATTAATTCATTGTCTCCTATGGACATCCATCACTCTGACTAAATCTATTACTGTTGGAGAATCACAGCTAATGGATTGCAGAGCCAGAGGAAGCCAGGCACGTATTTAGCAGAAGAGGAACCTGAAGGCTTTGAGGGAGGAAGGGACTGACTCAAGAAGAGTAGAAATAATCGGTTACCCAAAGTCTGCTCTGGGCTATGCATTGGGAGCTTTATTCTGGTAGCTCATTTTCAACTCACCTAGGCCTCTGAACCACTCTAGGAGGTAGGTATTAATTCAGGCATTAATTAGTCAAGTGACTTACCTAAGGTCACCCAGGTCATAGGGGCCAAAGTTAGACTGCACCTCCTCTAAGTCTGACTGCAGAGACCTCACTCTTGCTATATTACAGAGGCTGAAGGTCCCTGGTCATCAGGGGCAGCTCCAGGACTAATCTCAGGTATCCTGGTTGGTGGTTTGTTTGTTCCCCTCCAGGCCCACTATGTGAAGCAGAGAGGTTGATAATGCCCAGTATGGACATGTTCACATAACTATGACCATCCACACCCATGTACCTCATTGTGGGATGCAGACAGCAACGTGGAGCTCCGAGAGCTTCCTGCCCTGGGAGTGACAGAAAACCTGCAGCAGCTCACCAGCCTCATAAATCAGTGCCTGAGAGCGCCCCCTAACTCTCTCCCCAGTGGGCAGGGCACAGGCATTCCAGGGAGGTTGGTGGCCTCTTCTCTCCCAGACCTTCCTTTTTAGCTGATGTGAGGGTGGAAGGAAAGGACATAACAGAAATGTTTGCAGACAGAATAACCTTCTCTAGCCAGTTGTGGACAGAGCAGGTTAGGCAAATTTGAGGCCTCCAAGGTACTGGTTTATGTTCAACCTCTGAGCCCAGAGCCAGGTGAAAGGGGAGTTTGGATTTGGGTGGAAAGAGACAAGAGTGAAGGCAGGTTGGGAACAGAAAGTGTGATGGACGCTTGGATAAAGAGCATCAGGGGCCTATGGCTCATGTTCAAGAGTGGTGGGTTGGGAGTGTGAGCTAGTATGTCTGGGATGAGGTAGACAGGCTGCCTGTCCTTATGGTTACTGGGGCCAGTTCTCAGAAGGTGCTGGCTGACTAGAAATTGCCTAGAGAGGATGATCCAAGCGGGTTGGGGTAGGCTTGGAAATCTGACTTCAGAAGGGTTTCATGATTCTGGCGGGCAGCTGCATTTGGGAAACATGAATAGGTAGTGTTTCTATAGGGCTTAGGTAACTACACACTTTACAGTGGTTGGTGCCTTGCTCATTTCTGACTCTTGGAAGTTGGGAGGAGTGTGTTAGGATGAGGAGAGAGGGGACAGGGATTTGTTAAGGGGTCAAGGGCTTTCAGAAAGCAGCCTTAGAGAGGCCCCTCCATGTCACAGGCAAGTACAGATATAATATCAGAGCTACTGTTGTTAAGTTTTGAGAAAGCACAAATGAGAAGTGCCCAAGGACTACAGACTGGCAAATGCCCTAATTTTCACGTAAGAGGGCAGAGCATAGAGATTACAGAGACATGAGAGTGATCCCTGCCAAACGCATGAAGAGATTATGAAGAAGACGATTTCTGGGCATTTAAAACTGAATTCAGCAATCCTTAGGAACCAGCACAGGTTCATTAAGAACAAATTATGGGAACCTCACCTCATTTACTAGGGTTAAACGTTTAGAAAATTAAGGAGGGATTGCAGATGCAGTGGATTTTTATTTTGGCAAAAATCCATGGTGGTCTCCTAATGGAAAGCATTGTAAGTGGATAAGAGCTTGTCTTCATACCAAAAGAAAGTAGATTAGCGACTCTGTCAGCCAGGAAGGAAGAGACTAGCTTTATTCTAGTCCTTGTCCTATTCAGTTTTGTGTATGTTTGATTGTTTTTCAAATTCATGAGTCAGGTGCAAGCATAGGGATGCCTATCAAGTTTATAGGTAACAGCTGGTGAGCATAACTAACACTGTACAAGACAGAATCAAGATTCGGAACTCTCCAACAGCTTTGAATGTTAATTTGAAACCTGTAAGATAAAAGGTTACGGAGGATAAATCTAGAATCCAATGTTTAGGTTAAAACAAAAATAAAGCAGTGCAAAAAGAAGGACATCTCACTAGCTATTAGTTTGTGTGAAGAAAATTAGATATTTAGTTGACCACATGCTTCATGTGAGTGGTACATAGCTGATAAAAAAGCCAAGCATTGTTATTGATGCAGAATAATAATAATAATAACCACCAATTTTGAGCACTTACTATGCTAAGCACTTTACATGTGTTAACTAATTAAATCCTCACGACATTCTCATGAGTTAGATTTTGCATGTGAAGAAACAGAGCCTTAGAGAGAGCAAGTAGCCTGTGCAGAGTCATGGGATTTGCAAAACCAGGTTTTACACTCAGATCTGTCTGACTGTGTGGTCCTAATTAAAGTTCAGATCAGAGGAGGCGATACACAAACATGCTGTATCATGCTGCTAGGTACACATCTCGAGTGATGTTCTCATTCTGGGTACTCCACTTCAGGGAGGACATTGTTCACAAAGCACCTGCCCAAGGAGAGCAGCTGTGCTGCAGAGGAGTGTCAAGTCTTGGTCTGTTACTGAAGTGACTTGAAAATACCAGTGTTTTGGGGCTAGAGAAGAGAAACCCAGGTGGGGACATGAGGTGGTCTTTGTCAGGTACGTGAAATGCAATTATGTCAAAGAAAAAGAGATGTTGTTGTGCTTCATGAAATTAAATGAAACCATTGAATGAAGATCAAAGGATAAGAATACTCCACAAACACAGGCTGACCTGTAGGGTGGTGAGCGCTCTGTCTCTGGAATCATTCAAGTGGAGCCTACGTAGCTATTTGTAAATGAAGTTGTAGAGAGTACCTCTTCTTTAGGTGGAATATTGTATTAGATTACACCAGGACTTCATCTTACTCCAAGATTCCACTTCCAGCTTTCTTGATTCTGGGTGGTGGGTGGGTTTCAGAACTGCAGAGCAGACAGCATCCAGCTCATGAGAAATCACCTTGAGTACTAGGGTGAAGGTCAATTTGCTCCCAGGAGGGGCATTCTGGCTGCCTCTTTTGGAGATGACTGGAGCATTAGCGACTAATAAGGATCTCTGGGGGCAGAGGGAAAGGCCCCTGGTGCAAAAGGTGAATAAGTTTACAGTGGGTGCTTAATAAATGTCAAATAAATTTAATGAGCTAGTTTCACCTGTAGTGTCTGCTGCTGGCTGTAAGCCAGAGCCTCTAGAAACTGTGTTAACTCTTCTAGTCCTGAGCTCATTGGCTGGTGCCCTCAGGTTCCCAGCAGGACTTCATTGGCCTTATAATCAGTGGGCCTTCCCTGGTAATTGGTACGCAAGAAGCAGGGAGATATTAAACTCATTTACCTGAAATATTCTTTTCAGTAGGAAGTAGCCTTGTGTCCACTTTCTTTTTTTAAGAGACAGATATTCAACGGTTTTAGGAGCAAATCTTGAAAATGTGATGAGATTCCCTAAACAGAAGATGTCAACAATGTCATCCTCAGATCTACTGCTTTTCTATTCAGCCTTATTGCCCACCCTGTGGCTTTCCTTTTGGATTCTTCCTGAAGCTCTGTTTGGTAATCCACATGACCTCTGCTCTCTCATGGAAAAAAAGACAACCACCCATTATCCTGGTCTTGACCCTCAGTGGCAGGTGGAGCAAACCGTTTCTAGGGCTCATCAACCTTTAGTGGTAGGTTCCCTCCAAGAAGCTGCCCCATCTTTACTCCTTCACATCAATAGCTTCAACTACCACCTATGTACCTTCCAAACCCACAACGCCAAATCCAATCTTCCAACTCAGGTTCCAGTCTGAGTTTTCTACCTGACTTCTACCAAAAAGCAAACAAGTTGCCCTTGAGTCAGCTACAATTCATGATGACCACATGTATGTCAGAGTAAACTGTGCTCCGTATGGTTTTCAGTGGCTGATTTTTCAGAAGTAGATCACCAGACCTTTCTTCCAAAGTGCCTCTGGGTGGTCTGGAACCTTCAAGCTTTAGGTTAGCAATCGAGTTCTTAACTATTTGTGCCATTCTAGGTGCTTGTGTGTTTCATTTGTCAATTCAAAGTCTAGAACCACGTGTGCCAACTTCCCTGACAATAGGTTTTCTATTCCGAAGTCCTGGTTAATACCACCACCCTTATTCTAGAAGTCTTAGCATTGATTTGGATTCTTTTTCTCTCTCCCTAATTCTCGTCTCTAATTGCTCACCAAGAGCTACCAATTTTTTCTTTGAAATTTGTCTTGCCCCTTCTGCCATTCTCATTGCAGTACTTTGCTTGAAATCTCCATTATCTTACAACTTAATTACTGCAACAGTCTCATAGCTGATTCCATAGCCTCCAGCCCCTTCCCCACAACAATACATGCAGAACTCTGCAGACTGCCAGCAAAATGAACTCACCAATACCCTGATCTCAGCACATTCCTCGCCTGCTGATAGAACGTTTATCAGCTCTCTGTGTCTGATGGCATCACTTCTTATCCTTTTGTTTGGCAATCGAGGCCCTCCCCGTACTAGTGCATCAGCTCTGTTCTACCTCAGATCCCCTTCCTTCCACTTTCAAGCTGGTTTCACTCTTCCTCACTCATGTACGGCCAGGCCTCTCTCTGAACCGTGCCTCATGACAATCCAAGCTCCTCTCTCTTTAGTGCAGGACCATTTGTACTTGTCCTTTAAGCTCAACTCAAGTCCTGAAGCTTCTATGATTCCAATCTGGGAACTAGTATCCATAACCCTCTGCTGTCTCTGGTTTCAGCATTGTTCTCCAGTTGTTTCACGTCTTAGTTACTTGAGGGACCTCATGAGCTTGATTTTTCCTGTAGGTAGGTCCCCCAGGTCCCAGCACAGTGCTGGTTGGGTACCTAGAAAAATAAGGGATGATCAGCATACTGGGGCAGAGAATTGGATGAACTGGTCTGAAATCCCTTCCAAGAACAGGATTTTGTGTATGGATCTATAAACTGCTTCCCTCTTGGGCTTGGATATCTGGGCCAAGTTTAGATGAGTCATAAAGATAGCAAAGTTTGCCTTGGATCGAGAATAGGGAACAAGGAAGCACACTTCCCCATTTTCCCATGGCTCTGTCAAAACCTGCTGGGACATAAAGATAGAAATAACTAAAAATAACCTAATGTTCTACCTCTCCAAAACCACACCATGGGATTCTAGGAATCACCCACCAGCCAGAAGGTGTCAGGCTCTTCCTGGCACATCTGAAACCACATAGACAGTCCTCCATGGTAATAACTGTGCACTCTTTAAAAGCACAAGTGAACTGAATAGGAGCATTCAGTCTTCTCCCTTCAGCTTTTCATCCCCAAATATCACCTACTGTTTGGGATTGGCTCTTTCCCAGCCCACTTCTGCTCTGCCCTGAGATCTGGCATTTTTACATGTCTCTGGCTAACTTTCAGGTATACCCCCACACACCTGCTGGCATCCCAGAGCTTGTACCAGCCTCTTCACCTTTGAGAGCATTGTGATGTAATGATGTGGAGTGCCTGACAATGGCAGAAGTTTCTTCTGCTTCAAGGACTGCTTAGTGCCATGAAAGAAGCCTCCACAAAGTGGCTAAGTCATTTCACCCCAAACCTAATATATTTAAAGCCTTGGGTCATGTTTAATATTCGGCAAATCTGCTGAGACTATTGTCCTTTAAGGCTTTAGGCAATCCAGTGTGGGATCCCAGGCACACCGTAAAAGGATTTTGAAGTCAAAGAACATGTCTACAAATTAGACTGTTAATAGAAATTACTAAACTAGAAGATTGTAACATTTAAGATCTTTGTCTCCCTCAAGGCACCAGCCACCAGAAATTTAGATCCCTACATAGAATTTTTGTGCCAAGAGTATGTAACCTATGCTAAAAATAATTTAAAACCATAAAATATTATAAACATATAGTATCAACACTAACAATAACATGAAGTGTTGTACAGACCATTAAAAGATGTTTTGCTTTATAAAGATATAGTGCACCTGATATTATTATTACTGTCACTGATAATATTTCCCCAACACTCACAATTTGAGAACATTTTCTGAGCCCTGCCTCCAAATGTTTGGCTGTGCCTGTCTTCGTAGCTGACTTGAATTCCTTGTTCACTGTCTGGTGATTCATTGCACTAAATACCATTTTCCCGATAATTAAAAACTGCTCACTGGCAAGTGGGAGCAGGAACAGGCTGATGCAGGATTTATGCAGAAACACAAAATGAGCCAAAAGACAAATGACCTGTTCTGCCTAGCTGGAGGCTTTTTTTTTTTTTTTTTTTTTCTCATCATCTTCTGGGATTTGAGAAAGGCTAGCTGTAATTCGGGAGGGAGGTCTAGAGAGATGTGTCATTCTGTGATGAGCTGGATGCAGCACGCGTGCTCAGGCCAAATCACTGTCCTGATTTAGAACAGCTGCTTTCCTAACCCCACAGAGGAGCTACCCCAGGACCATGTCCCCACTTAGTCCATCCTATTGAACCAAAGTCAGAGGAAAGTGCTGAGTCTGAGCAATGTGTTAGGCCTTTGATTTCACATTTTCAGTTTCCTTTCCCCAATTTGACAATGGTTTCCTCAGTTTTAGGGAAGCCAAGAGTTGATTTCTATTGTTGTGTAGATCCAGCAATGCACCAGTACCAGCTACTGGAGTCGAATCCAACTCATGGCAACCTCATGTGTATTAGAGCAGAACTGAGTGCCATAGGATTTTCAATGGCTGATTTTTTTTTTTTTTCTTTTTTCAGAAATAGATTGCTAGTTCTTTCTTCTGGGGTGTCTGTGGGTGGACTCGAACATTCAACCTTTCAGTTACCATTTGCACCACCCAGGGACTCCAGGTGCAGCAATTAGTATGTTCTCAATTGACATTGTATCACCACTCGTAGGTCCTATACAGGTTCCCTGGCTTTTTAGAAAAGCCCGCAGTGACAACCACTGTCCTCAGTACAGCAGTTGTTACATCACACGCTTGCATACACATGCAGGTGCGCGCGCGCGCGCACACACGCACGCAAGCACGAGGCAGCAAGGTAGCTCACCTCTCTTTGTGAGTAAATTGGCCCCGTCGTCAAAGTGTGAACTTTCTCCCATTTGGGTGCACTTAGTTGTGCATTACTGGCCTAAAAGAATCCTGGCTCCATCAAGGGATAAGCCATCTCCCTTCTGGGAATAGCTCCTTCCCTGAATTGATTGCAGCCAATATCTGTAAAGCTCGTTAACTCAGAAACCTTTCCCATTCATCCTTATATATATCTTAACTTGGAAACCATTCATTACAGCACATTCTAGATTGTTTAATTAGTTTCCATGGAAGAGGTCCTGTAGGACAGCTTAGCATGCATCGTTTAAAAACCCTTGATCTAAAATAACGAGGTAGTTATTTTTAAAGTAACGACTATAACCCTAAGTGGCTTACATCCCCCACCGCCCACCACCTCACTTCCCTTCCCTACTTCCCCAAACACTTCCTAGAACAATATACTGTTAATAATAATGAGTATGTTAGTCAATGAGTCCTCATTGTACATCAGGCACTGTGCAAGGTATATTATTTGCAATATGTTCTTTAATCTCACAACTACCCTGGGAGAAAGATATTATCAGCTCTTCCATTGATAAAGAAGAAAACTGTTGCAAGAGAGGTACACGGACTTGCCCCATTTTGCAGGGCTAGTAAAAGGCTCTATAAGGAACCCTGGTGGCACAACGGTTAAGCGCTTGGCTGCTAACTGAAAGATTGACAGTTGGAACCCACTCAGCAGTTCTGCAGGAGGAAAGACCTGGCATTCTGCTCCCATAAAGATTATAGCATAGAAAACCCTATGGGGTAGTTCTAATCTGTCACTTGGGGTCGCTATGCATCAGAATCAACTTGACGGCACCTAAAAACAACAACAGTAAAAGGCTCCAGGCTCTGACCTCACCTGTGGGCCCCAATATCTGGGCTCTAAACCTCCTCTCTTTTCTGGCTCTCCTCCGGCATAGAATTGGGGAAAGGTCATGGGTTGTTGACATTGACCTGATTTCCCTTTTTACATTTAGAGTGGGTCTGTCATTGTCTCATGTCCCACCCTCACCACCCCTGTGCACAGTGGCCCACTTACACTTGCAGCATCTGCATTTCTCTACCTGAGAGCTTTCTCTGGCTGTAGGAGCCTCCCTGCCCACCTGCACAGCATGCTAAGCCCCTTCAACAGTGACTGGTGGGAACTGGTGTGGCCCAACCCTAGAGTGGGCCAACTCTGAGGCATACGGTCTTCTGCATGGGTTCCCAGAGCTTCCTCAGGGGAATTACCCTGCTTCCATTACCCACAGTGGTAAGTGGCTTGAGAACACACATTCTATCAGCTGCCTTCCATTTCTTATCTTCTCCACTCACCTACAGCTACTTCTTGGGATCATCTCCCAGATAAACCACTTGCTTTCAAAACCTTGTCTCAGTGTTTGCCTCTGAAGGAACTAAGCCAGACTAAGACAGCAGCTGCCTGGAGATGCTTATCTGTAATCCTTAGACACTTTCAGTCGGGTTTCGCTGATTCTTGCTCTTCACCTGTACTCCACAGCAAATGAGAAAGAGATGACTGCCTATCAGGACCCCCCATCTTTATTTTCCCCTTTCTCTACTGTTATTAAAACAGAAGCTCCCTTTTACACACACACACACACACACACACACACACACACACACACACCCCCCCTTCACATTCCCCAGGGATTAGAACATTCTAGCACAAAGATGGAGATCTGTTTGGTTTGTCCAAATTTTAGTCAGCACATTCAAAAGTCAATGTAATCCCAAAGTTTCCAAGGAACATTCTAACCAGTTGCCATTGAGTTGATTCCTACTTATGGAGACTTCATGTGTATCAGAGTAGACCTGTGCTCTATAGGGTTTTCAATGGCTGATTTTTCAGAAGTAGATCACCAGGTCTTTCATCCAAGGTGCCTCTGGGTAGACTCAAACCTCTAACCTTTCAGTTAGCAGCTGAGCATGTTAACCATTTGCACGGCCCATGGACTCCAGGAACATTTGAGGATGGTGTTAATCATTGTAAAACAAGCCATCCAGCATGCTAGGAGTGATTTTATTTACTGTATTTTTACTCAGATAGCAAGTACCTTCTACGTTTGTTTGCCAAACGCTTTCCCCTCCCCATGAGGGAGGTATTTTCGTAAGTATCACTATGCCAATTTTTTTTTTTTTTTTACATATTACTGTAGAAAAATTAGCATAGCACACTTATAAAAATATCTTACAGGGGGAGGGATCGATTGGCAAACAAAAATAGAAGGTGTGTGTTATTTGCATAAAAATACAGTAATGAATGGGAAACACCCATCTTTAAGAAAAGGCAATTCTTCTGGGCAGAGCATCTGGCTCTCTCTAGCTTAAAAACAAAATCTCCTTTCAATTCTTTGCTGTATCTTCCTTCTCCCTTTGGGTTGTACTCCAACACTTCCAATCCTTGTCTGAATTGGTGACCAAGGCAACATTAATTTTGGGGAGCTGGAGAGCCGTTGGAAGTTTTTTGAGTGAAAAATGTCAAAACTTGAACATGTGTGAAGGGCTAGGAATCACCAGAGAATAAGCCACAGTAGGAATTGGGGGAAGAGGGGTGCAGTGCTGAGACAGAACTCACAGGACCTGAGGTCCAGTCTTCACCTTGGTACCAACCACTAGGCATGGAGCAGTTTCACTTTTTCTTACTGCCTACTCTGCTGACTCGACTCTTTCATGAACTAGACAGCACAGCTGGCAAGCAAAACTCCTATTGCCCACAAGGATGCTCTACTGAGACCACATTGTTTGGCTTTTAAAGCTCCCCCCCACAAAAAAAAAAAAAAAACCCACCACCATGAGAGCAATTTCTATACTTTGCCTAATGACACATCATACAAGTTGAAAAATTACCTTGTGAATGAAGCCATTTGTTTCTTCGGTTCCATTTACTTTTTTGTCCCCTCTCCTCCACTCTTTGAATGTATTTTTTTCTGCAATGACAATTCTCTATTTTGTCCCCATACACACCTATTTATCTTGCCACTGTATACAACAGTGACAAAATATATATTCCTTTATGTATTTCTCTTTCACCATTTTATGTTTTTCATACCTCAGTATGTCTGAAGGCATAAGGGTTCAATTATCATTTTTCTTGTATTCCACTTTGTTTTTTCTATGTAGACTTTGATATTTTCTCTATTAGTATTTTCTAAGCTTTTCTCTTCACATTTTCTCTTCTGGTATACTTCCCTGGCACTTCCATCTTGAGAGTTTTCTGATAGTAATTTCTTTCTTTTTTAAAAAAATCCATCCTCATCCCTCTTGCAGCCTGGACCACAGCCATCAGTTATAACCTTAAGAGTGGCCTCCACTCAGGAAAGTTGTCAAGCTGATAAATATTGATATCTACCCTGCCATTTTACCACCACTTTCCCGCTAATGCATTTGGTTGGCATCAATCAGCTTCCTTGCCTTCTATGAGAGCTGGTGTGGGAACTGGTCCCAATCTGTCACTTATAAGTAATCTGCTCCACATTTCATCAAGAACTCCAAAAGAGAAGAAAATATGGAGGAGAAATAGAGGACAGAGGACCAGGCTAGAGTGGCCCCGAGGGAAGGGAGTTGGGGAGGCCTGGCAAGACAAGGCAGGACTGAGTGGCAGAAGAAGGTTGCAGCCTAGTGGATAAGAGATAGCCTCCCAGGAACACCCTTAGTGTTCGGGACATCAGCCAGTGCTTAATGATGATCGTGAGCTCTTTGGGATGTTAACCCTGCTTATCTCCTCCAACAAGGCTCCCCAGGGATGAAGATCTACATTGACCCCTTCACTTATGAGGACCCCAACGAAGCTGTCCGGGAGTTTGCCAAGGAGATTGATGTATCTTTTGTGAAAATCGAAGAGGTCATCGGAGCAGGTATGGCTCTCCCCTCCCCTCGTTTCTGTCCTCTCGGTGTCCAAAGATCTTCTTCCCACCTCTCTAGGTGTTCTCTTTCAGCTTGAAAAGTCATCTTATTGAGAAACAAACTTCTGTCATCTTTTCCCTAGAAGATGAGTATGAACTATCTACACTGAGTATCTAGGACAGAGAGACAACATCATTCAGAATCTTTTGGGGAGCTTGATCGTGGTGCCAAGCTTGTTGGGGGTGTCAGAGAAGTCAGCTGTAATTTTAAAAGATTCAGAAATAGCTCTGGCAATGGACCACCACATTCAGATAAGGGGAGAGACATAAGGTACTCAGCTGAGCAGCCTTTGGAAGAAATATACATTTTTGGAAGCTGGACCCAATATCCCACTCATTGACAATGATATCCCAATGGCTCTGAGCCAATATTTCTTTCCATACTTTGCAATCCCCTTTTCCTACTTGCATGCATTAGAGGACAGACCATGATGAATAGAAGGAAGACTGCTATTTCCTGCCAAAAGTCCATCCATAGCCAAGTTTGCTACAAAAGATCTCTGCTGTAGATGACAACAGAAGACATATTTCACTCCCAAGAAATATGTGTTGCCTCATTCATTTTACTGCATTGGAATAGAAACCCAGCTCAGCATAGAACTAACTGCTGAGATGCTTTCAGGAAATCATATCTATAGACTGATCTAGAATTTTCATCTTTCTTTATGGTTCAGTGGTTGAGTCAATTTGGTAATGGACCCAGCCTTATTACTGTAAATGAGATAAAATATTCAAAAATATCATTACTTTATAAGTAATCTCTTTACTGCCTCTTCCACTGCCTCCTCTAAATCTTCTTAAAAGATGTGTTTGCTTTGTGTCCTCTTCCCTATTTGTATTTTCTTTGATAACACTATCTTTTCTTCTTCAATCCTCATTAGCTATTGTTCAGTCTTTCTTCCCACATAGGCTGTAGTCTTGTTTTTAGCTCCTCAGTCTGGAAATACTTTATTCATATAAATATTTTGAGACCCATGGAGTTGCGTCTCCCAGTATTTTAACTAAATAAAGTATGCTTAGTCTAAGTCTTACAGACAACCTGTTCATATATTATCTTTAGAGAGAATGTCACCATCCTTCCATTCACTGCTTCTCTTAATGCGCCGAGGGGTCAAAAAGCCATCTGTGAAATTGGAAGTCACATTTGTAAGTTTGCCCCATTAGGCGACCATTTTCATGCTCTGAGTTTTCTCTTAAAGAACACTAGCTCACGCATCAGCATCACTTGGTGGGTGCTGGGACTCTCCTTGTCAGATCACACTGCCCTCCTCCTACCAGCTCCTCAGGAGTTTCAACTGACTGACCATAATCTGATCCACATGATCTATACATATTTCCCATTGACTTTCATTAAATATGTTACTGAACCACAACTTCCACTTCTGTGCAGATAATTTTCTATTCCTGCTTAGACACTGACATATTTAAAGATCATGCCTTGGAAGGCTGGGTGCCAGATAAATTGGATTACAGCTTTCTCCAGTAAACTCGAAAGAGTGTTTGGGAGGTGGGCTTTTAGTCCTGTACCCTGTTTTCCCTCATTATTAATTATTGTTATGGCATGTGGTAATGGTGCTAGTGATTTTAATGTTGTTATTTATGTCATGTGCTTAAATGTTTCTGGACTGCATTTCATCCCAGAGAGCACACATCAACCTTTTCCCTGCCTTTGTCAGGAAAAGAGTAAAGAGCCTTCTCACTTTATGACCATGCCAGGGAGTTACAATTCAGGGTGAGCTCACCAACAACTAGATGCCTATAAAGGAGCAATTGATGGTTCTGCCCCATCCTTCACCTTCCATTTTTGTATAGCATTGTTTGTGCATTCTGCTTAGAGAAGGTTCAGTCCTCTCTGTGGCTCACATGGCATTGGGGAAGGATTGATTCATTTATCAGTTTATATGATGCACAACAGCATGGTATAAAGTCCTCTGCCTAGTTACCGCTGACCACCCTCTACCAGACACCCATCTCTCGTGATTCAGAACATCCCAGAGCTAATCCTTGTGGATGTTAATTCACTGTATATAATGGTACAATTTCAATAGAAGGCACCCCTGGCTAGATTCAGTCTTTCTCCATTCCCCAGTACCTTCTCTCCCCTGTCACCACCTTTGCTTCACCCACACCCTGCTCTCACTGAGACAGACTTCACTTTGTGCTAAAAGAGCTAGTGTAGAGGTCAAGTTTCTTGTTTGTTTTTTAAAGACATTTTGTAAGGTAAGATTTATACAGTGTAATTGGCAATGTTTCTTTTAGTCACCTGGGAGATTCAGAGCAGGGCTCCAAAAGTAGTTTGCAATAATGGTAAGAAAACATGAAAAGAACAATCAGAAATTATTTATCATCCCTCCCTCCATTCCTTCTTTCCTTCCTTTCCTCCTTCTTTCCTTCATGCTCTGTAAGCCAACACAGAGGAGAGTTTAGCTCCTTTGGTCAGAGCCTTAAAGGATGAAAACTAGTAGAAAAAGTATGTTTTTGTGAAATTCAGTGGGGAGTGAGACAGTGATAGAGAAGGAAATTAAATGCCTTAAGGAGGAAAATGAGCATGACTTCCAACAGTGGTGTGCTGGAGTCAGCTCACACTAGGAAACTGTGAGCCAATTGTGTGCATTTCTCCATCTCTGTATTCAGTGACATCACGTTGGTAGCTTGAGATCAGCCATGGTAGGCATATTTATACCATGGGAATCAGCAAATGCTACAAATCAGAGCTGCTTTTTGTTTGTTTTCCAGAGAACTGATAGTTAAACACTTACCAGCATATCACTCCCTTCTGGACTGTGCAAGGTTATATCAAAGAAGTTGCAAAGGAACCAGTCTGTGACTGCTGAGTATAGAGCCAGAGAGGAGGGCTTTGCTTGTTGTAGGAGGGATTACATTTAGAATCATGAAGGTCTTCGTTCATTAAACATTGATTCTCTGCCTGTGACTATGGTAGATGCTGAGAGAATACACTACTCATGCCTAACAATCCCTGCCATCCAAGGGTTATTATTTAGTACATAGATATGTGATGCTCCTCAGTGAGAGGGGGATAGACAATTAAGAGCTAAGATGAGGGGTCCAGAGAACATGTGGTCCTTGAGAAGGGAGAAGGAGAGGTGTGATGGCAGGGAAAGACCCAGGCAGGAGAGACCTGCATGGTCCCTGAAGGATGTATAGTCTTCAGATGGGCTGACACTCTGCATGGTACATCTTGGGAACAAGGCAGAGAGAAGCCTGCTGGAGAGGGGCTTCCTGTAGGTAAGTATTGCACATTAAGTCTGGAGAACCAGATTGGAGTCTAGAGATCCAGGGACTGCAATGTGGATTTTATCCAATAAAAAACGATGAACTCCCATAGGTTTCCAAGTAGGGTGGGTGATAAGAAAGAGGCTCTGGGGAGACTACTTTGGGAAATGCTGTGGATTGGATTGGAAGAGGGTAATGAAAAGAGTGCATAAGACCCTGGAGACATGAATACAAGTTATAGGGCCATTATTTGAAGGTATGAAGAGAATATGAGATAGCTGACACTGGGATCAAGGATAGTTTAGGAAGGCTGAACTTGGATAGCTAAACTTATCCAAGCCAGGGATGGATCCAACCATGGTGAGTAGAATGCCTAGTGGGCTTGGTGACTGGAGTTGATATGGAGGGATGGCATGGAGGTTGTGGCCAGAAATAAGGGGTGCCACATTAAACACCTCAAATGCAGAGTAAGGCTGCCTGGTCCCCAGGTCTGGGGAGTGGTGGTTAGGCATGTGAATAAAGGCCAGTGGACTCAAATCTAGAAAAAACATGAGGCTGAAGAATTGCATCAATTGCCAAAGTTTCTTCTAAAGTTGTTGAAGTTGTTGAACAAAGGAATAAAAACAAAAAACTGTGAGCTAGGTGTGACACTATCCAAGATGATCGAATTATAATTAAATCATTAATTAATTATACAAGTATTTGTTTAATGTCCACTTTTCATAATGAGTGTCAAAGTTCCATGGGGGTGAGGGAACATATGTGCTTAGCCTAATGTGTAGCACTTAGATACTCAATTGAATATTTGTTGAATATTGTTGAGTGAAAGTAGGTCCTTGGGAGAAAACACGACAGGAATAAAAATTTGGATAACTAGGTAGAGTTCAAGAGAATAAAGAAAGGCTAGAGAGAGTTGGATTGAGATTATGAGTCATTTGGTGATCTGAAAGTGGCCCAGGGGAGCAAAGGAAGGCCAATTCTTCCCCTTCTCCCTGCAGATAATGGAGGTAATTGAAGTCTCTTCAGAGAGGGCAGCAGGCCACCCTGATGTCTTTGGAGAATACTGGCTCTCTGCTATCGTGAGTCTGACTAATAGGTTTCATCTCACAGGTCAACTCCAATGCATTGGTTAATTCAGATCAGTTTGAGCAGTAGACTTGCCCAGAGTATAAACCAGGGCTGCCAGGTAGAATTGGGTTCTACATCATGAATGACACCCCTGGGTTGTGCAGTGCGCGACCCGCATAACTGTATGCAGCAGCCCTGAACATGACTGTCCAGCGCATAAAAATGTAGGTAGAGATGTTGCAGGAAGATATCACTTAGGAGGAGACATGCCAATTGTATTTTAATTAATAAATACACCTACTCCTCACTTATCGACTATCTTATTATCCAACATTTTGCATTTATGACAATAGCAAAAAATCCACCATCAGACTATTCTGCACATTAATGACATACAACTGGCAGTGATGAACGCTGAGGTACGAGGCGAGAGTAACACTGGCTGTGATGGTTAAGGTTATGTGTCAAGTTGGCTAGGTCATGATTCTCAGTAGTTTGGCAGTTGTGTCATGATGTAATTTGGCAGCTGTGTAATGATGTAATCTGGCAGTTATGTAATGATATAGTCATCCTCCATTTTGTGATCTGGTATGGTCATCCTCCATTTTCACAGAACACCAATTTTCACATAATGACTGGCTCTTTGGAACCTAACCATGTAGATAAGTGAGGAGTGGGTGTACATCCTCCTCTGACTCTGGCAGATAGTGAGTCAACATTTCCACAGAAGACTGTTTATGAAGGAGAAGAAGGCTTGCAGTGAGAGGGCTGGGTAAAGAGGGTTGGGGGTGAGGGAATCGGTGATGCATGTAAGTGGGAATGGGGTCACCTATGGGAGGCCAACAAAGGCCCAGTATGCACTTCTGTCTGAAGAAGTGGATGAGTTTCTGCACGGATGATTTGGTGGAGAGTTCACCTACCAGTCTGACTCTTCTGAGGTCGTTCAGAGTGAGGATGAGCGGCATTACAGTAGCATCATACTGGGTAAGAGTCACAGCAGGAAGGGTTTCTAGAAGAGGAAATCAATTAAATTTCACCAGTAACTATAATTATAAAAACTAGCATGTGTTAAGTGCTCACTATATACTTGACACTGCCCTACATACATTACAGCATTATCTTATTTAACCCTCGTAACAGCCCTATAAGTTGGAGTTGTACTTGTGTGTGTGTTTAAACTGATGAGGAAATCAAGGTTCAGAGGAGAGTAGGCCCAAGGACTCACTGCAGTTGAGTTAATGATAGAGCAGCAATTTAAACACAGAAATAAAACAGATATGACTGGTCTGAATCTGGTTAATTTAACCCCCACACTACTTGACACACTGGTTACTCTTGTGGAAAAATGCAGCCAAGTATTCAGAGGAATTGCTTCTGATGGTAAACTCAATCTGTCAGTTTGGAATGTCCAAGCCTGTTAGCTGGGAATTATGATGCTCACCTAGAGTTCAGCATCCCCAATGGTGGTGCAGTAAAGACCATCACACATCCCCTAGGGAGAGCATAATATTCCTCAAACACCCTTGTCCTTCCCTCTGGTTCTCTTCTTCTAGTATGGTCAGTTACCTGCCTTAAGAAGGACAACAAAGAGGGTCAAAATATTTCACATTTTTAACTAAATGTGCTTACTCACATTATGAAAGTAAGTTCATTCTGACATCGTGTTATGTAAGTATGCAACTGTTGTCTAAAAATAAAAAAAAACAGTTCGCTCTCTCACCATCTGGGTGTTCGGTATTGTGGGCACTGTGGCTGTCAAGTAGGTTCCATCTCATGTGCCAACTCCAGTAGCCTGGTAATGGGTACCAAGGGCACTTTGCTGAGAAGAATGAAGAGGGCTGTGATCAATTAGTAATGTCTGTCCTTGGTGCAGGGTAAGGATGTAGTGGAATGTATGTCATTGTCCTCCTATCCCTGGCTTAGCCATAACCTGCGCATCTTGCACAGGCTAGCGTGGTAAAAGTTGCTTGAAATCATACATTAAAACCTCGTTTAAATCTATTCTTTAAAGGTTCTGATTCTGGTGTAAGCTTGAATTAGTAACTAGAAGCTCCGTTTTTCCTTTCCTTTCCCTAAGGCAATTTGTGACTTCAAATTGCTGCTAAAAAAAAGCGCAATTGTGTGTTGATTAGAGCTGCACATAGCCAGCAACTACTGCTCGAAGTACCTGCTGGCGGGTTGGATGTTTCATTTTCAAACATTGAAAATTCTTTCCTTCTGATTTTATATATAATAGTTGAAGCAGGTAATGCTGCTGAACCACTTTTTCTCTCTTCCTCATTTTGTCAAGGAGGTAGGAAAGAGGAGCTGGCAAGGAGCTGAAACTTGTAGGGAATAATTTCAACAGCTATCAGGGAGGATAATCACAGGAACTGGCCCAATTACCCTCAGTTGACAACCTTGAGGGCAGTGGTTCTCAAACTTGAGCACTGCATCAGAATCACCTGGAGGCATGTTAATACCCAGGCCTCAGGGCTCCACGTCCAGAACCTCTGATTTAGTAGGTCCAGGTGGGGCATAAGGAGTCTTGGTGGCTCAGTGGTTAAATAGTTTGGCTGCTAACCGAAAGGTCTGCAATTCAAACCGATCAGCCACTCTGCAGGAGAAAGATGTGGGAGTCTGCTTCTGTAAAGGTTACAGCCTTGAAAACCCTATGGGGCAGTTCTACTCTGTCCTATAGAGTTGCTATGAGTCAGAACTCAAAGGCAACGAGTTGGTAACCAAAAAAAAAAAAAAAAAACTTGTTGCTGTCAAGTCGATTCCAACTCATAGCTACCCTATAGGACAGAGGAGAACTACCCAATGGGGTTTCCAAGGAGCACCTGGTGGATTTGAACTGCTGACATTTTGGTTAGCAGCCAAATTCTGAACCACTACGCCACCAGGGTTTCCAACTGATAGGTGGGGCATGGGAATTTGTGTTTCTAACAAGTGCCTAAGTGATGCTGATACTGGGAGTGGGGAGGAGTCCATTCTAGGACTGGAGCTCCTTACTCTACCACCAGAAATTTCCTCCCAACTGCGCTTGGAGTGCACTTAATTACAGTGTCGGACGCAGCCTCCACAGAAGGATTAGGCATGAAGCAATGTCCTTTGCAGTTGGTGCTTTGAAAACCTCTGGGCTTGAAGAATATGAAGTCATTTCTTTGCCAGGTAGGAAAGGAGCTATTTTTACAGAATCATCACTCTTGAAGCAGCTGCTTTCCACCGACTGCAGAGCAGATTTCTGAGAGTGGTGACACCTTCACCACTGTAGTAACTGACTACAAAGCCCGCTTTGCTCTACTCAAGGAGAGCAAGTGTTTTATTTTATATATTTTTTTATTGTGGCAAATATATATGTAAGAAAATATTGGTCATTTCAACATTCTTCACATGTACAATTCAGTGCCATTAATTAGATTCATCATGCTGTTCACCCAAATTTTTCTATCATCTTTAACAGAGAAGCTCAGTGTCCCCTAAGCATTGTCTTCCTTTTTGTTTCTTTTTTTCTAATTTTTTAAAACTATGTGATAAGAACTCTTCAGAGCTTGGAATTTGAAGTCAAAATATTAGAAGCACTGCACTTGAAGACCAATCAGAAGCAAAGGTTAAACAATGAAATAACATTTGCCAATTAGGCAAGTAATTTGATCCACACCATTCTATGTAGATACAACTTTTCAGAGGCACACTTTCATTGCTTCTTCCTTCTTCTCTTTTTTCCCTCCACTTACATCTGTAAACCCCCATCTGAGGCAGCCTGGATCCAAGCACTGCTTTTAAAAGTATTTAGTGGTGTTGAGATAAATTCCAGGTGGTTGTTGTTGTTATCTGCCATCAAATCAGCCCCCAACTCATGGTGATCCCGTGCACAATGGGATGAGACCATTGTGATCCATAGGGTTTTCACTGGCTGATTTTCGGAAGTAGATCACCAGACTTTTCTTCCTAGTCAGTCTTAGTTTGGAAGCTCCGCTGGAACCTACTCAGCATCATAGCAACACACAAGCTGCCACTGACAGATGGGTGGTGGTTGCACATGAGGTGCATTGGCAGGGAATTGAACACAGGTCTCCCGCATGGAAGGTGAGAATTCTACCACTGAAACATCACTGCCTCAAATTCTAGGGTAATCCAGGGCTTTTAGCATTTCATTAACCAGTTTGAAATATGCTTGGGTGGTTTAGACCTGTGGTTCTCAACCTTGGCTGCACATCAGAATCACCTGGGCAGCCGGCTCCAGCTTCGTGGGCGTGTGCCTGTGTAGTTGCATGGAGCCCTATGCTCAGAAGGACCCCATGTTTAGTTCCATGTTTTGTTGTCACGGTCTTGAAATTCTAAATAATTTTCAAACAACAAGTTCCACATTTTCATTTTGCACCAGGCCCCACAAATTATACGTCCAGTTTTGCAGGTAGCTTTTAAATATGCCAACACTCAGGCTGCATCCAGACCCATTAGTCAGAATCTCTGAAGGTGGGACCCAGGTCTCTGTACTTTGTAAAGCTCCCCAAGTGATACTGGTGGGCCGCCAACTTTGAGAATCACTGATGTAGGACAGAAGTTCTCAGCTGGGTATGTATATGTGTGCTGTGTAGGACATCAGATTCTGCTAAGCACTTTTCCAAACTCTGTACACTGATGTGTTGTTTTTGTTAGGCATCATGGAGTCACTTTTGACTCATAGTGACCCCATGTAATAGAATAAAACTGCTGCATAGGGTTTTCTAATCTGTAATCTTTACAGGAAGCAGATCTCCAGGTTTTTCTCCCACGGAGCTGCTGGGTGGGTTCGAACCACCAACCTTTTGGTTAGCAGTCACGTATAGAGATTGATAAATATTCTGGTTCCTAAGTAATATCTGATCCCAATCCCATTCCCAGCAGGAAACTTCGGATGAATATGATATGTATCTATGAAACAGCCCCACTTCTTCTGCTCTTGGCTGGATACTGAGTTGCTAGGACAGTAACAGCATATAAGCTGTTTGAACCTGCACAGTCAATGCATGGTGGTCCTGGGTTGTGACTTCATATCCATGCAGCTTTATTCTCTGTGACATACTTGTGTCATACCTACCTGGAGCCAGTATGATAGGAGAAAAGGATAGGCAGGCAAGAACCTTGCTCAGATTCATAGCTGTATGGTTTCAGGCACGTTTTCTTATTACTAAAATGGGGATGATAATACCCATCTCACAGGGACGTTGTGAGGATTAAATGAGAAAAGGAATGCAGAGTGCCTATCACAGTGCCTGGCACAAAGTAAAGTGATCAGTAAATTTTTGTGTACTTTCTTCTCCATGAAGAAATATTAGCATACTTTCCCCCTCAATTGTCTTTTTATTAAAAAAAAAAAACTCATTATTATAGCAACAAAGAAGAAATACTAAATAATATTCTTCAATCAGTATACTTAAGAAATATGCAATTGGTATTCATTAGCTCATAGTTATTGAACCTTACTGGGTGAAGATGTCAGAGGAATGGATTCTAATATATATATGTATATTATATATGTATGTATAAAACAATTGCCATTGAGTCAGTTCCAACTCATGGTGGCCCCATGTGTGTCAGAGTAGAACTGTACTCCATATGATTTTCAATGGCAGATTTTTCAGTAGATCACCAGGCCTTTATTCCAAGGTGCCTCTGAGTGGACTCAAACCTCCAACCTTTCGGTTAGCAGCAAAGCACATATTACTGTTTGTACCACCGCCCCCCCCCCCCAAAAAAAAAAAAACAACTAAACCCGTTACCATCAAGTTGATTCCAACACATGGCAACCCCGTATGTGCAGACTAGAACTGTGCTTCATAGGGTTTTCAAGCCTGTGACCTTTTGGAAGCATATCGTCAGGCCTTTCTTCCAAGATGCCTATGAGTGGGTTCAAACCACCAACCTTTTGGTTAATAGTTGAGCACTTCACCATTTGAGCCACCTAGGATTTCCTATATATCTATGACAGGTCCTAGTTGTCTGGCACTTTTCTTTAAATGTTACTTATATGCACTACAAAAGTCATGCTTACTTATTGTAACAATTTAAACATCAAACAACATAAAAGTAACTAAATTTACTAGTCTCCACTTCTCTCCTCCCATTCTCACCCTTTTAGTGTAACCATTTAAAAAAATAGTTTGAATTTAAAAATAATTGAATGTGAATTTTTCCATGATTTTTTCACAGACACATACACAGTATGTGCTCATAACTCAAAAAACCCATTGTCGTTGAGTTGATTCTGACTCCTAGAGACCCTATGGGACAGAGTAGAACTGCCCCATAAGGTTTCCAAGGAGCAGCTGGTGGATTTGAACTGCCAATCTTTTGGTTAGCAGCAAAGCTCCTAACCAGTATGCCACCAGGGCTCCACATGGGCTTCTAGTACATATCATATTCTATAACTTGCTCTTCTCCTCCTCACTTAGCAATATAATGAGGTCGTCTTTTGAAGTTGATACATATTACGCATCTAATTTTTTTCAGTAGCTCCATGGTATTCCACAGGATGGAAGTGCTGTTTTCCAACCATTCTCCTCGTTGTGGTCATAGAATTTGACTATAGAAGATGCTGCTGCAATAAATATTCTTTTACAGCTAAATTTAAATACTAATATTTCTACTTCTCCTGGGTTCAGTTCCTGGCCAATACACCTCATGCGCAGCCAACACCTGTCTGTCAGTGGAGGCTTGCGTGTTGCTATGATGCTGAATAGTTTTCTGCAGAGCTTCCAGACTAAGACAGACTAGGAAGAAAGGCCTGGTGATCTACTTCTGAAAATCAGCCAATGAAAACCATATGGATCACAACAGTTCCATCCACAATCATTTCATTCTGTTGTGCACGAGATCGTCATGCATCGGGGGCTGCCTCAACGACAGCTAACAACACCTTCTACTTCTTTTGGATAAAAGGGGGATAGAGCTGCAACAGTTTATAACCAAAGACTGGGCAAGGCAAAAGCCAAAAAATAATGATAAATTTGATACACCACCTTTTATTGGCTTGCCTACGATGTACCAGGCACCACAGTGTCATGTCCAAAGCAAGCTAAGAACCTAGAGACCTGGTCTCTGATCTTAAGCAGCTCACCCAAGCAGCATGTGATTAAATGTCAAGACCAATGTTACAAATGATTTATCTCAGTATTGTAGGTCCATGTTGAAATCTTCCTAAAGGTGCCAAGCTCTACCCCAGCCCCAGGTTCTATCAAGTTCTTATTAACTCTGGAGCAGTTTTGCATAAAAATCCCTTACATGCAGCTTCCTTCCAAACCTTATTTGTAGCAAAAAACAAAAGGCATTATTCTCAGCTAAATGGTTGAGAGAAAGTGTTAACTTGCCTTTCTAACGTGGCCACTAATTTCTCTGATTACTCACTGTTTGCTCCAAACTTTTCTTCCAGAAGGGGAAAGTGAAAAAGAAAGTTATCCCAGCAGAAAACGATGTTTCTCCTGTTGGTCCTTTGACACAACATTTCAGGGCTGCACTTACAATTAGATACTTAACGGCTTCACAGGAAAGAGCTGGAAGTTACACAATCAAGTTAAATCATAAAATAATGTTTGAAAGCACATTAAACAGAATTCAACAGATTTTTTTTTAAAGTAGCTGTGAAATAGTGTCACCAGAATTGTTTTTTACTCTTGGTGATTTTACTGCAAAAGTGTTTAAATGCTGAAGCACACGTGGAACCAAGCAGCTTGCTTTCACTTAAGAAACAATTCGCTGTTCAGCTGCAAGGAGCACAGTTAGCTGACAGCCTCCAGCTTCAGCACCTTCAGGATGGGCTTCAGCTTTCCAGCCAAGCGCCCCAGCCAATGACTAAGCATGGCAAGGGATGCTAGGGCCTGTCCATTCTGGACAAGACCATCTTTGCTCTGGAGCTCTGGGTTGACCAAGACGTTGTCAGTCTGCATTGCGATCTGGGGATCTCCTTGACCAATCCTGCTTCCTCCTTTCTTTACTTAATGTCAGATCTGCATCTTAGTCTGTTGTCCTCCCTGTCCAGTCCTGTTTGTCCCCTCTTTATTGTTCACAGATAAACTTTTTACCTTCCTAACTTCTTCTCATTGTCTGTTTTCTGGAGGACTCATGAGACACAAATGCTTTCAAGACAATGTAGGAATATAAAGAGAATACATCTAATTTGGAGTCCCTGGGTGGTAAAAATGGATCCACACTCGACTATTAATTGAAAGGTTGGTGGTTCAAATCCTGGGGCAGATTATCCAACAAGCAAGGTAAGCACGGACTTACTTGTGCTTACTTATCTGTAGTGAAGAATTTCACTTTTTTTTTTTAACCACATCAAAGATTCTGCTTCTAGGTATGGCTGCCATCTGTCTCTCCCCAAACTCCACAGCACCTTCCTACAGAATCAAAGCCTCTTTTCAAATTTACAACCCCAGACGGGCAAGAAAAAGAAAAAAAAAGTTACCGTCAGGTCAATTCCAACTTATGGGACATAGTGACCTTATATGAGAGAGTAGAACTTTGGCAGGGTGGGGCCAAGATGGCAGAGTACTCTGAAGATTCCAGTGGACCCTCTTACAACAAAGACCTGAAAAAAACAAGTGAATCGATTATATATGGCAACCTGGGGGCCCTGAACATCAAAGGCAGAGTTGAGGAACCGGACTGAGTGGCGGGGTGGGAGAGACAGTTCGGAAGCAGCGAGGAGTTGCCAGTCCTGACCCAGCAAGAGCCTGAGCCCTTCAGGCCTGATCAGCTTGGGGGTGAGTGGTGAGGCAGGCAAGCAGCCATCCTCGGGAGGTGCGTTTTCTGCACTGGGAGAGACCTAGTGCCAGAGAGTCTACACGGCCACCTAGAACCAGTGAGAAACAGCCCTGGATCAGTGAAATATAAGTACTTGTGTACGGCTTACTGCACAGATCAAAAACACCCCCCTTAGGGAAAAATCCCTCTCCCAATGACCTCCCCACTCCCTGCTCTGCACTGGGTCCCGGACCTGCTTCAGCAACTGCTGAGTCCCCTGGGCCAGAAGTAGGATCCATTACATGCCCAGAGCCATTCTCCCTGCGTTGGAGAGTGAACAAATTAACAAACAGAGGAAAAAATAAACTGCTGGCTCCCCGAAGCCAGTACCTAGGCACAGACATAAGGGATCTATGGACTCTGAGTCCGTTTCCCCCTGCATAGACTTGCGTGGGCCCATTGCAGTAGCGTAGGCCCTTGTTATCACAGTACAACAGGGTATATACCAGAAGTCTAACTTCAACTGTTTCAGCTGTGAAGTGGCAGGTTCTTGACATTTGACACTGCTTTGCCCATTAGGCAGGGTCTTCACCTACTCACATCAGGGACCTGAGGACTGGAGGCTCCACCTGCAATACCTAAACACCTGCAATACCTAAACACCTGCAATAGGGGCCCATGAATAAGAGGTGCCCCCCAGTCCTTACAGCTAACAGTATTAGGTGCTCATAGTCCAGCTGCAAAACCCACACACCTATGTGCTGTAGTGAACAGGGACACGCCTTCCTCCTGGACACTCGGGGGTGACCGTCAGCCCTCTGCCTTGCTCAGAGTGTGTCCCCCTGCTGCAGCCAGTTGCCTGTGCCTACACCAATCACCCATGCCTGTCTAGGACTGTAAGTGAGAGCCTACACCACACACTTGGTGGCTATCTACCTGGGCACCTGAGCTGAATCCCAACAGGAGTGGGCGGACTCCTAAGCTCACATACCTAGTAACAGATCTCACCACCTGGTGACAGGACATTAGAGCTTCAAAGGTGTCAATAATCAAACTAGCTCATACGAGCAGCCTATTTGGGCATATCAAAACAAAACAAGATGGTAAGACACAGTAAGCAAACATAAAATAAATAAATATAATAACTTATTGATGGCTCAGAGAAAACAGTCAATATCAAATCACATAAAGAGGCAATACATGATGGCTTCAGCAAGCTCCCAAAATAAAGAATCTAGAAATTTTCCAGAGGAGAGCAGTGAGGCAATTCCTTGGAATTACTGGAGGCAGAATACAAAAGATTAATATACAGAACTCTTCAAGAAATTAGGAAGGAAATTAAGCAAAACGCAGAACATACGATAAAGGAAATTAAAAAGTTTAGAGAAGAGCATAATGACAAATTTAACAGGCTGCAAGAATCCATAGAGAGACAGAAATCAGAAATCCAGAAGATTAACAATAAAATTTCAGAATTAGACAACTCAATAGAAAGTCATAGGAGAATTGAGACGATGGAAGTCAGAATTAGTGAGATTGAAGATAAGCACTTGATACCAACTCATCTGAGGAAAAATCAGATAAAAGGATTAAAAAATGAAAAAAAAAAACTTAAGAATTATGTGGGACTCTATCAAGAGGAATAACCTACAAATGATTGGAGTACCAGAACAGGGGGGGATAACAGAAAATACAGAGAGAATTGTTGAAGACTTGCTGGCAGAAAACTTCCCTGATATCGTAAAGATGACAAGCTATCTATCCAAGATGTTCATCAAACCCCACATAAGGTAGCTCCCAAAGGAAAGTCACCAAGACATATTATAATCAAACTTGCCAAAACCAAGGTAAAGAGAGAATTTTAAGATCAGCTTGGGATAAATGAAAAGTCATCGACAAAGAGGAATCAATAAGAATAAGCTCGGACTACTCAGCAGAAACAATGCAGGCAAGAAGGCAATGGGATGACATATATAAAGCCTTGAAGGAAAAAAACTTCCAGCCAAGAATTATATATCCAGCAAAACTGACTCTCAAATATGATGGTGAAATTGGGGCATTTCCAGATAAACAGAAGGTTAGGGAATTTGGAAAAACCAAACCAAAATTACAAGAAATACTAAAGAGAGTCCCCTGGTTAGAAAATCAGTAACATCACATAACAACCCATGAGTAGAACACAGGACAGAGCAACCGGATATCAACCAGACAGGGAAGTCACAAAAGTAAATCAAAGCTAAAACACTAAAAATAGGGAAACAGATATCAATATGTAAAAGATGACTACATTAAAACAAAAAAGAGGGACTTAAAAAATGTAGACATAGATCTTTCATATGGAAAGGAAGTCAAGGTGATAAAAGACATAAAAGACTGGTATAAACTTAGAAAAATAAGGGTAAATATTACGGTAACCACAAAGGAAGCTAACAATCTTACAAGCCAAAATTAGAAACTAGAAAAATATAAAGACTCAGCAAACACAAACTCAACAACAGTGAAAAAGATGAAAAGAAAATACATAAAAGAAAAATGACTGAACACAGAAAACTAAGTTAACAAAGAAACTGTGAACAACACACAAAAAAAGACATCAAAATGACAGCACTAAACTCATACATATCAATAATAACGCTGAATGTAAATGGACAAAATGCACCAATAAAGAGACAGAGAGTGGCAGATTGGATAAAAAAACATGATCCATCTATATACTGCCTACAAGAGACACACCTTAGACTTAAAGACACAAACTAAAAGTCAAAGGATGGAAAAAAATATATCAAGCAAACAACACTCAAAAAAGAGCAAGACTGGCAATATTAATCTCTGATAAAATAGACTTTAAAGTAAAATCCACCACAAAGGATAAGGAAGGACCCTATAGGATGATTAAAGGGTCAATACACCAGG